>NC_136485.1:179276976-179876976 GCF_053919585.1 Euprymna scolopes | reverse complement strand
AGTTTAGGTAAGGGGTGCTGAACAATTGGTTATGCAGAACACCAGGCATGCAACACAAGTAGACCATTAGCTGACCTTCCACCTACTAGGACTGTGGCCTCAGGAAAGCCCACCAGGGATGAGTGCAGGGTCCCTTTCCTTGTGTGACATGGCACTACAAACATCCCAATATTATTTGTACAACGTTTCAGTTGATATAACCGCTGACCTTCTTCAGGTGTATCTTGTCGAATTCGACATAGTGGATAAAGTACTTGGTAAAATTCAGTTGTAAGTTACACTCTTCTGGAGGTTGGAGGTTCAATCCTCAGTGCCATTAATGCTTAAAATACAATTATGAATTACTTCATCAGTCTGCCACATATTTAAAAATTCTGGGGATCCGTCATCTCTCTTTCAGTATAAATCAGTCAGTCTCCTGTGCATCATGAGTAAGTTGCTGGAATCTGTGATGAATAGAGAAGTGGTCAACCTGCTCAATGAAATGTAATATGGTTTCTGTTCTGTGAGATCTACAGCTGATGTACTAACTAATATCACAGGATCAGTGAATCTCTTGATAGAGGCTTCATTTCTAGAACAGTAGCTCTTGACTTGCCAAAGGCTTTTGATAGAGTATGGCATAATGGTCTATTTCACAAGATCGCCAGCTATGGAATTGCATGGAAATGTCTTTTCAATTATTAGACCCTTTCTCTCTAAAAAGTAGTCATTGATTGGCAGAAATGATATTAATCCTGGAATCCCTCAAGGTTCCATCCTGGGCCCCACTCTCTTCTTGATCTTTACCAATGGTCTTCCAAATCACATTCTTAGGTCATTTGTAGACATTTATGCAGATGACACTATAATCTATGACAACACTTCAAGGCCAGCAATGACCAAGATCTTTCTGATTCTCTCTCTTCTGATCTTGAGCATGTGGTGCAATGGGGAAAAAGGTGACTGGTTAATTTTAATGCTTTGAAAACCAAGTTTCTCCTTTCATCATAATCACTCTGATCCCCCGTCATGCCCCAATTGAAATAAATGATTCATCTTGGGGAAGCTCCATGTCTTGACAAGTTTCTGGAACTGATCTTCGTTCTTGATCTGAAATGGAACACATACATAAAATCTGTTGCTAAGATTGCTAGAAAAATGGTTGGATCACTCTATCGCTCTAGTAGGTATTTCACTACCGATGCAATCTTCTATCTGTATAAGAGCCAGATAATGCACTAAAATGGAGTATTGTTGCCGCATCTGGCTAGGAGATGCTTGGTGTTACCTAACCAGCTTTGAGTTTGACTGGCTTCGAAACCTAGTAGGTGATGCCCTTTTCTCTTTCCTGCAACCTCTTTGCCACAGAAGAGATGTTGCAAGCCTGTCTCTGCTCTATCGTTATTTTCATGGCAAGTGCTTCACTGAACTTCAATCTATGGTCCCCCCTTGCCAAACTTTCACAAAAAAGCACTCAACTAGCTACATATATATAATTCCCTCCACTCCCTATCTGTGCCTGAATCTAAACGCAGATTTTGTAAACAAAGCTTCTTTCCCAGAATTAACTGCTTGTGGAACACTGTTCCGCTTGCTTGTTGAATACAACATGGTTGCCTTCAAATCCAATGTAAAAATATTCTTGTTGAGCCATTCCCATAAATAATCAAATTGAACCCAATTTACACCATTAACGATTACTACACTATCATCTTACATTCATTAACCTGTATCCTCGAGTGGCCTTTGGGCCATGATAAATGGTGACTCCCAAGTAAAAAAAAAAAAAATAAAAAATAACTTGGGACTTCTACCCAGTCATGACTGATAGAACAAGAGCATGCTACCCCTGTAAATTAAATAAAGGGTTCCATTTGAAATTCCATACAGATTTCAGATTAAGACACACCGGAAGAAGGTCAGAGGTTATATCAGCCGAAGCATTCTGTGATTAACACTCAACATGAGAATGATAATCTGAATAATCTAAATAATACAAATTATCAATCCTTATCACAAACATTCAGAAACATAACTTTCTATTATATTCACTATAATAATTGCTTTCCTAACCAAATTGAGCATTATTAAATCTGAATTAGTCAGTGTTTGTTTTCTTAAGGATTTTTGTTCCTATGTATTTTAATCATACAAAATAGATGTTAGAATATTCCTTGATTTTGGGATTGAGGTATGTTTGAAAAAAAAAAAACACTTTCATTTTTATTGTTCTAATCATCTGTAATTTATGAATAACTTATCAAGTTGAGCCATTAATAACTTTTATCACTTTCACGCTCTCTTTTTGTATATTGTTTGATCCTTCCCACTTTTAGTGAAATAATTATACTTGGGTGAGGTTCAAACTCATAATCTCTGCCTTTATTTATGCCACCAAATAATTTTTAAATCCCATGTTCATATGTTGCTTAAAACAGAAAAGCTTTCCTTTTTCCCTGCCATACAAATACAACAAAGAAAGCCTTATTTTCACCAATGAATGTCCAAATATTTGTCTCTTATAAAAGTAGTACCTGTTGATTTGTATAGTGCTAGGAGGACTTCTGATTGTTAGGATAAAAGCTCCTTTCTCTTTCTTTGTTTATGACTAATAAAATAAGAATTCTTAAGCAAGACTAAATATTAAACATCATGAAATCAAATAAAATTTTTCTCTTGGCTTTCGGGCCAAAATTACAGTGTAGTATCTGTTCTGATGCTATACTTCACTTTTTCTGTCTTTGGTCAGTAGAAGAGAAATCCTTCATGACTGACACAATTTTTATTTTTGTTCCTATCCAGAGTACCCCTTTTTGAAGAGGTGGATTTTCCTCACATTAAAAACCGACCTTGTGCCTAACTCTTCCCTCATGGGGAAGCAAGTAAAAAGGAACAATCATCAATACGTAATCTATTTAACTAAAAAAGCTTATTAACACCTTTGATGCCTTCGTTCAGTCTAGAAAGATAAAGTATACCCCTGTATGGGTAGCTGCGCATATAATTGTGAGGCAAGGGTTGCGTAATCACCAACCATACCTCTCCTAAATCAGCACTGTTTGAGTCCAGTGGCAAGGAGAAGTCCAGCACGATTGGAAACAATGCTGAGATAAGCGGAAAACATATACAGCACCTGGAAGTCTAAAATGGTCACCCATTTAGTACTGACTAGGTTCAACGTTGCTTAATTTCGATGATCCAACGTGATTATGCTGTTCATTATCTTATTTATATAAATAAAACAGTAAATGTGTATGTGAGTGTGTGTCCATGTGAAAATATTTAACCAATAAACTCTTAAACTACTGGTCACATAACACTGAAATTAACAGAAAATAGTAATTATACACCAAGGATGGTTTATAACGCGTAAAATCTTTGTTTGGATATAATTAATGCATACAGAAATATGTCGACAAGTTGAAATTCAAGATGTTCATTTCAACTTGTCGACATATTTCTATTACTTTTGCGCATGCGCAATTTCATTCATAGATTGAAGTCGTTTAATTTTAAAATCTTTCTCATCTGTCAATAGTTCAAATGGTAGAGAACGCATCTGGAGTTTTAAATGTTTTGGTTTTGATTCTAGCTGATGTCACCCAAGTTTTTTTACTTTTGAAATCATATATATTAGGTACAATATAATAATTGATAGAGAATTGGCTCCTTAATAATAAATACAAAATCTACGTTTAATTAAAATATATTTAAGTGTATTTTACAATTGGACACCCCCACCCTTATAGTTCTTAATAAAACCATTGTCTTTATTTTATCTATAAGATTTGCAGGACGACTCAGTGTTGTCCAGGGCAAAACTGTAACCTAGTAAGTAAGTAAAACTTCTACCTCTTTCTCTGTCTCTCTTACCTCATCCCATTCTATCCCCCCTCTTCCCAATCCTCAGTTTCTCTTCCACCCAGTCCATTCCTTTCAATACAGACATAGATGCAGACATGTATAATAGACGAGTGGGGGAGAGGGGGAATGCGCAGCGTTGCCTGGTCATTATATAAAAAAATATAGTCCAAACAATCTATCTTCATCTAAAAAAAATTCAGAAACATATTTATATTAGCAGGAGAGCACTTGGCGTTGCCTGATCATAAAAAAAAGGGATTTGAGTGGCATCAGTGAAACCAAAAGCAAAATTTTGTAAGCAAAAAAAAAAAAAAATTTTTTTTGAATTGATGCATGCTGGGCATAAACTCGCATAACTTAAGTTAGTAAGTGAACGCGTTATCGATAGGCCTAGGAGGACACAGATGTTATCATGTCACAAATTTAGCTTTTTAAAATGGAAAAACATAATGACCATTCGCGTCTGCGCAGTTTACAAACTGCGTCAAAAACAACATTTTTATCTGATCCCACCTGTAAACAAAATGAGATTTCTACACAAGATAATTGGCAGTTTTTTCCAATTTTTTGATATTATGTGTCCGTGAGATTGCTCTTTCTAATGATACCACATTTGTACCTGTTTGATGTGGATGACAAGTTTTAGTGGACATACAAACACACACACTAACACTCAGAGACGTTTGTCCTTTATATAATAGAAGATAGATTCTTTTAAGAATGTGTTATTTTCTTTCTAAAATAGTACATAATACCAGTGAAAAAGCCGACTCCAACCCTCCACCCACCCAATGAAATCTGGCCCAGTTGATCCCCAGAGAATGAGTAATTTTTTTTAATTTTAAAAATTCATTCCTGGCAATGCCGATCAATACAATACAATATATGGTGAGAAGGAACATAAGCCTATACACCCAAGATTACAGTCTCCCAATACACATAATCTCTAGATTTGTAGTCAAAGTGAAGTGGGTGATTCCGCCAATGTTTGTTTTAGTCTGGTTTTGAAGATATTGAGTAACTCTACAGATACCACTCTTTCCAGCAGCTAGTTTCACATGTTCACCTTTGGAAGAAGTGTGCTCGAACAGACCTAACTGCTTTTATTCAAACAAGGTATGCTCACAGGTCCTACAATCTTGTTTCAAAGGAAGCATTTTGAGACAGTGTATGTACCAACTTTGTAGGTCTTTGTTTTGTAGTTTTTTTACTTTTAGCTGGACATACATACAGACAACTGCCTTTTATTTAATAGCAGATAATGATTTAACAATAGTCAAAATATATCTTGTCTAAAATTTCTTTTTCTATTTTTTTAGACGAGTACATCGTAACTTTGGTTTTGCCTTTTCCAAGCAAATCTTTTTTATTTCTCACTCGGAAAATTATCTTTCATTTTTTCCCCCCCGTTTCTTTCTCCTAAATTCTAAACATCATTTTCATTTTTATTATGTTTAGTCGTTTGTAGCAAGAACATAAAAGCTAGACATTAAATTGATTGAAGAAAACAAACACCAATTTATGTCTTCTAATCTTTCGGAAACCTAATTCCACTGTGAAGATGTGATTTTCTCTTTTGTTAGCTTTCGAAAAATACACAAAAAAATCTTTTTGAAACACAAAAGAACATTGTCCATTGAATTAATCCTGTCTCTTCCAATTTTGAAAATGATTGGAATCTCATTTTCTATGCAAAGTCTATTTATGATCAGTTTTACTTTTCTTAAACAGTAAATGAAAAAAAATATATATATATATATATATATATATATATATATATATATATATATATATATATATATATATATATATATAAAAGCGAAAATGTTTGTGTGTCTCGCAAAAACTTTTGACACAGGCCACGGATTTTCGACACATAGGTATCATTTTAAAGCTCGAAACTTTGCCCGACAAATATTGAAAAGTTGGCCACAAACATTAATTCCTTCACCCTAAAATCATCAATTTTGTACAGGGAGGGGTGCCGAAAAAATCGCTCCTTTATTTTCTCTCATCCTGCTACTACGACAATGACGTCATGTTTGACCTAGAAAACGGTCACGTTAGTTTCAACCACCTGCAAGTGTTTTTAAAGGTTTAATTTTATCCGTTTGGCTTAGGGGTAACGTGTCGGGCATTTTTTTTCCGCCCAAGCTTCGATGCTTTGAGTTCGAGCTTGTCTTTCTACCTAAACTTTTTTCCTCTTTTACACCTTTTTCTTTTCTTTTTTTTTCTTTTTTTTTTGTACGTTTGTTTGCTGTTTTGCTTTGTTTTGGTTTTTCCAATTTTTTTTAACATCATGTTTTTTTTTATAATATTAAAACAGGGTAACCCTCTAAACACCCGGGCAACGCCGGGTACCCCCACTAGTCTATATATATAAAAGCAAAAATGTGTGTATGTATGTTTGTATGTCTGCCAAAAACTTTTGACAGACAGAACAAAAATTCACAAATTAGGTATCATATTAAAGCCCGACCCTCCGGACAATAAATATCGAATTTTTGGCCCAAAAGGTCCACTCTAAGTTAGTCAGCTGATCGTTTTTTTACGAGGGAAGGGCCCGTGACCTTGCTGTCAGCAAGCTGTAATGGCGGTCTGTATATAAAAACATTGCATATAATAAAAGATTGTTATCGGTAAACAAGGCAACTATCATACCAATTAAAATATTAGCTTACACGTTATGAAAACGTCACCAAAGTTATTAGCAGGTTAAAAATTGTTAGATACGATAGTTAAAGACACATTACAAGCAAAACTGTCCAGAACAAAAAAAATTTACGCTTAAAAATTAATTAGGTATGAGACGAAACAGTACTAAAATTTAACATACAGCCATTTTTTTTTTTTGTATTCTTCTTTGTTTATGGGAAAGAGAGAGAGAGGAAATCGTTTTACTATGTTTTAAAATGTAAACAATTCATTTCTAAATTTAATTTCTTAGTGGGAGGTGGGGGGGAAGATGAAACCGCTTGACTTCTAAAAACAGATACTACACTTTGATCTTGGCCAAAAGACCAAATAAAAAAAAAATGCATATTATATATTTATCATATATTACATTCAGACAAGATGTCATGTTCCAAACATCACACATCGCTAAATTGCTGATTCCAAATTTTGAAATACAACCATTATTATTCAAAAAGCCATTCTTAGTATTGGGAGGTTATGTTTTTTATATAATCTTCAGTTAAGGAAGAAGCGGTTTAAGGAATTCATATAAAAGTATTATGTATTAGCAGGTTATCCGACGTAGGTGGAAATACATTGAATGTTTCCTAGCAGAATACCCAGCGTTGCCTGGGATCGGATAAGATTATTTGATATATGTACTAGCCTAATTCCCGGCGGCGTCCGGGATTGTATTACATAGCTGGATATATGTACTAGCAGAATACCCAGCGTAGCCCGGGATTGGATAAAATTGGTGTATATGTACTAGCAGAATACTTTAAGGTGCTTGTGCAGTATAGGTCCGATTTGAAAAATTTTGAAGGTGCTACTTGGGAATACAAAATGCTTTATGTAGATCACCAAAGTTAAGCAACATGGAGTCTGGTCATTGTCAGGTGGGTGACTATTTGGGAATACCAAATGTTTTTTGTAGATCACCAAAGTTAAGCAACATTGTCTTGGTCATTATCAGATGGGTGACTATGTGTGAATTCCAAATGCTTTATGTAGATCACCAAAGTTAAGCAACATTGTCTTGGTCATATATATATACTAGCAGAATACCCAGCATTGCTTAGATTAAATGAGGGTGGTAGAATGTAAGTTTGTCCTGGAAATGGCTTAAACAATTTTCAATCTCAAAATTACTTTATTTGTGAAGTTTATTCCGGATATGGCTGAAACAGTTTACGATCTCAAAATTAGATTAATTCATATATATTGTTGGTTTTTTATGAAAGTTTACTAGGCCAGTTTCTGTAGGGGGGTGATCCATATTTTTTAAATTTTATTTCTATACTTACTTGGAAAACCTGCTCAGTTATGTTCCAGAAATGATATCATTTCACTTAAAAATATGGCATTGGTAGTCGGGAGGAATAGAACACAGTAATGTGGAATTTTGTAGTGAAGCAAGGATTGCCTAATCAATAAACTTAACACATTTGTTATTTGTTTGCCAAACCTACTGAGTAATCTTCAAAAAATGAAGTATTTTTCAAAAAAAGTTGGTGTCGGTAGTGGGGAATTAAAATTAAACACAGTAATGTGGAATTTGATAATGAAGCAATGGTTGTCTAATCACTGCCAATGTATTTATGCATTAATTTGAAAATCCTACTGAGACATTGTTAAAAAACTGTCATAATGTTTCTTACAATTTTAGTGCCGATAGTGACGAAGGAAAAAAAAACAGTAATATTGAAATTTTTGCTGAAGCAATGGTTGCCAAATTCTTAACCAAGATGATGTATTTATGTACTAATTTGGAAAGTCTAATGATCTATTTTCTAAAAATTGTTTCAGTTTTCTTAAAATTATGGTAGTGTTGGTGGTAAGAGAAATTATTTAACATGTTGTACAATACCTGTCGATAGTATGTGAAATTGTTTCATGTATTTATTTTTATTACCCGTCCGAGGGTAGGTAAAATTATTTTAAATATGTGTTGTATATTACCCATCCCTGCAAAGGAAACATTATTTCATATATATGATATATATGATATAAATTACTTATCCTAGATAAGGTACAATTATTTGATATGTGTAATAAGCGTCCTAGGTTAGGTAAAATATTCTTTTGCTCAAAACATAGACATTAAAAATTCCTCTATCCGAAGAATAACAAATATGTTCAAAATCAACTTCAATTTTCTCACTGCTTATACGGTCCCGAGCAACGCCGGGTAGCCCCGCTAGTCTATAAATATAAAAGCGAAAATGTGTGTATGTATGTATGTATATTTGTGTGTCCGCTAAAAACTTTCGACAAACGGAACAAAAATTCACAAACTTGGTATCATATTGAAGCTCCATCCTTCGCCCAAAAAATATAAAAAAATTGGCCAAAAACGTTAATTTTTTCACCCCGAAATCGACAATTTTCTACAGGGGGCGGGGGCGGGGTCAACAAAAAACCATCCTCTCATGAGGACGACAGGTTCTACGCATGCGTCAGATGACGTCATGACCTGATTTAGTTTAAATAGTTGAAGAACTGACTAAATTTCATGTTCGTCGTGTTAGCTCAGTTGGTTAGCACGTTGGGTCATTATCTAAACGTTTCCGGTTTCTTTTACACCTCCAAACACTCGGCAAGCGTTTGCCAGTAATGTTTTTCCTTTCTTTCCCTCTTTTGCAGTTCAGGTTCGCACCTGCCTACTGCGGCTAATTTTTTTGTGGTCGCATGGGCACTGGCCGTTATTTTGATTGAAAGAAAAGTTGTTTTGATTCATTTATTTTTTTAAGGGGTGCAGCACATGGGTTGGTGGGGAAGTTGTTGCCTACTTTTTTATGGGGGTTGCTCAATATCGTTAGTATAGCAGCTGTATCAAAATCGAACTTCATGTTCGCCTGGGCAACGCTAGGTATCCATGCTAGTCTATTATATAAAGGAGAGATATCTGTGTGTTTGTATGCCTGCTAAAAACTTATCAGCCGCATCTGACTAGGTCCAGATCAGTGCCATCTGAAAGAGCAATGCCTCGGATGCGTAATATGTGAAGATCAGAAACAAAAGATTAATTCTGTGGTTATCAGCAAGACCATTTTTTGCAAGGGAGGTGTCACCTTTTTGCGACACGTGTTTTTGCAAGTCATGCATACATAATTAACTCAAACTTTTTAAAACACTTTTTTTTTTTTTTGCAACATCATGAGTTATATGGGCAAATGCGTTTTTCCATAACTTTTTAAGTAGGTTTCATGTTCGAGCCCAGCTGCCGCGGCTCATTTTATTTATTTTTTGTCACATGGCCACTCCTAGCTATTTTGATTGACAGAAAAATTGTTTTGATTAGTTTATTTTTTATTTTATTGTGGGAGGGAGGGTGGTCCCAGTGAACAGGCAACAAAAAGTGCACAATATCCGGAAAATAGTTTCTCTTTTTATCTATTATTTTTTTTGAAGTGATTACATTTTTGAGTTTTTATCAATTCTTTTATTTTTGAAATTGTTGTGGGAGTATTGATAAAAGTATTAAACATACTTAGTATAGCAGGTGTGTCCAAACCAAACTTCATGTTGACCCCAGGCAATGGTGGGTATCCATGTAAGTCTATTATATAAAAGGCAAACGTCTGTGTGTGTGTGTTCGTATATCTGCTAAAAACGTTTGTCATCTACATCAGACAGGAACGAACATGGTATTGTTAGAAAGAGTTAATGCTAGTAAAACTAAACTGCTCTCCTTTAACAATTACAAGACGCCTCTTCAAACCCCTATATCCATGACAAATAGCACCCTACCTAAGAATTCTACCTTGCGGGCAATATGAACTAATACATAGAGGACATTGCAAAAGCTGCTGCAAAGAAGGTGGGTACCCTTTATCGAGCTAGAAGACTACTCATGCCTGAGAGTATCCTGTACCTTTACAAGGCCACCATTCGCCTATGCATGGAGTATTGTTGCCATATCTGGGCTGGTGCATCTATTACTTGTCTCTTCCTCTTAGATAAAGTCCAAAAAAGAGTTGTCAATCTAATCGGTCCCACTTTATCTACTAAGCTCCAGCCTCTGTCTCATCGCTGCAATGTTGCATCACTGTGCCTGTTTTACAAATATTTTAATGGAATGTGTTCTGATGAACTTGTTTCACTTGTACCCCCTCGACGTACATATCCCCAACAAACCAGCTTAGCAATAAGATCTCACCCCTTCACTGTTGTTGTCCCTAAATGCCAGAAAGCTTTCTATTCTAATAGTTTCTTCCCTCGAACAGCTAGACTTTGGAATTCCCTTCCTGTTGCCGGCTGTACTGATATGCAGAAGTTTAAATGTAACATAAACAAATATCTTGTTAATCTTTCCTAGATATGGCCCCATATTGTAGCCCCTTATGTCTAAGTGGCAATATGCTTTGTAAGAGGTGAACATGAGTAAAAAAAAAAAAAAAAAAAAAAAAAAAAAAAAGGCGATCTCTCGGATACATGATATCGAAAAATTGAAAAATCAATTATTTCATGTAGAAATGTCGTTTTGTTTGAAGTGGGGGTCAGGTAAAAAGCTTGCTTTCAGTGCTGTTTCAGTGTCGGGCATGCACAAATGTTGTTTCGCTTTAAAAAGTTACATTTGCAGTGTTATAACATCTATGTTTTCATAGTTCCATCGATAACGTGCTTGCTTGCAAACTTAAGTAATGCGAGTTCACGCCCAGGACACAGAATTTTTTTTTTTAATAACCAGGCAATGACGGCCGTCCTCCTGCTAGTATGAATATGTTTCTGAATCTTTTAGATGAGGATGGATTGTTATTATGTAGTAGAGCTGACAGCTATTCAATGTAGCCACCTTCAGCCCCAATCACCACCTTGATACGGGTCCGGAACTGGAGCATGCTTTTTCCACAAGTGTGGGCAGGAGCTCAGTGAATACTCAGCGGATGGCAGCGATCAGGCTGGATTTGGTGTTGTGGGAGGTTGTGTTGGTAATGTTCTTAACACATGACCAAATGAAGTAGTCCAGCAGGTTCAGTTCAGGGAAGAAGGGAGGGTAGTGGGAGAAGGGTTCAAAGTCATAGCACTCCTCCTCAAGCCAAGCCTGGGTATCTTTGGACTTGTGGGCCAGTGCCAAGTCCTGCTGCCACACCCAGGGTCTGCCAGTGGCCACCTGATTGTACCACGGGATCCCCACATTCAGCACATCCAAGTACACTTTGGTGTTAACTTTCAAGCCAATTTTGAAAATGTGAGGTGGCATGATGTGGCCCTTACTTGAAACCACACCAAAGACCATAACCATGGCCGGAAACTTTGTTGAGCTGTGCCCTCAAGTGTTGAACCATCCAGATTTGCATTTTGAGGGTGCTGACAATGGTCCTGTTGTCATAACTTAAATTGTACCCCCTCGATGTAAATACCCCCCGACAAACCCGACAAGTAGTTAAATACTATCCCTTCACAGTAGAGATCCCTAGATGTAAGAGAGCCTTCTACTCCAGTAGTTTCTTCTCCAGAACTGCTAGACTTTGGAATTCCCTTCTGGGTTCCTGCTTCCTCAACTGTACTGAAAAAAATTCAAAACAAAAAAAAAAATTGGTAAAGAGTATGAGTTGTACAGTGCCACATCTCCAATTTTGCTTGTTGAACATTGTGTCACTTGCAAACATGATAGAAAGCTCCTGTTGCTCTTGGGATTTGTACTGACCAACTAGTGGATGGTTTTCAACAAAAAAAGAAAACTGGTTTTCATCAAACGGAAATGGAATCATGGTGTCTTTTCTAGAGCGACAATTTTATCATTCCACCCTGTACTTGGTAATATTCAATTATTAACTTCAATCCTCATTGTTAGCGATACTCAAAATACAATTGTGAATTACTTGGGTTTTCTACCCAGTCATGACTAAGAGAAAAATTACTTGGGTTTTCTACCCAGTCATGACTAAGAGAAATCATGTTAACGCATGCATTAGCTTGATGTGTCTTATAAGGATGAAACATGGAAAATTCTGTATAGCTTAATTGCCATATATATTTTTATAACATACTATATATATACACACACACACACACACACACACACACACATCATTTGATCAGCAATACATTAATATACAGCCACACTGATGACTGTTATTGAACATGACACAAATATACCTGTGAATAATAAATATTTATTTATGAAAATAATTATAAAAGTTCTTTTCAAGTCAAGCACTTTGAAATATGAAAAGTTTCTAATTACATAATATTGTGAAAGTTTTCTCCCTTTATAAGGGATTGAACACTACCCAAGACTTATGTGTAAATAAATATAAGGTTTATTTCTTCCTCATTTAATATGGCTAATTTGATGTCTAAATGATTAAATATATTGGATTGGAGTTATTTAGATCCAAGGTTCGAAAGTAATTACATATATATATATTGTTAATTCGGTAAATGTTGGAATAGTCATATAATTAATAATTTGTGATTAAATTGGTAAAATTCCGAAAGTGAAAGGTTTTCGATATGGAATTAATAGCTTTACACAATGATAAATCATATTTGTCCATCTTTCTGTTATTAATAAACTCCGAGGGATGGGGGCTGTTTGATTGGGAAATATGACGGATGACAATCTATACTTTTCAGTGTGACTCATTCAAAGGAGAGAAAAGAAAATGCTTTTGTGCGTCATGTTCATCTGTGGCCAGATAATGTCTATTAATCAAACTTTATACTTAAAATAGCATAAAGGCAACACAGTTGGCAAACGCACAAAACTCATCTTAAGAAGCAAATCTTATCTAATCTCTTATATAAAGGACAGTTGTCTATGTGTTTGTGTGTTCATCTAAAAGAAAAAACTATAAAACAAATACCAACAAAGTTTTTATGTTCTTGATCGGTGTTGCGTTGGATGAATAACAGCTAAAATTTTGAAAATAAATAATTCAAGTTTAATTGGGCCAGATTTCATCGATTTTTCATTGTTATTATGTACTATTTTGGAAAGAAAATGCCGACTCATTACTCAAAGAATCTATTATACAAAGGAGGGTTGTGTGTGTGTCTAGAGAGGAATGGACTGGGTAGAAGAGAAAGGGGATTTGAGAAAGAAAGATAGATGTATGGATAGAGAATGGTAAAGATAAATTTTAATAGAAGTAGGTTACACTTTTGTTCCAGGCAATGCCACGTAGCCCTGCTAGTTTACTATTTAAAGGTTTGCAACATCAAGATTTCCAAATATTTCATAACATACAAACGAAACCCTGAGGAAATTCTACAGCGCTTTCTATATCAATCTATATAATATACTGTTAATAATAATATTCCTTCTGAAACAATGTCTCTCAGAGTGAATACTATTCAGAAAAAACATGACTGTTCTGCAAATGCCATTATCAGCTAAATATTCTTTAAATAAAACGAATATATCTGCTATTTAAATTCTAGCAATATAATTCTTTTTACAATTTATGGCCGTTTTTGATCATAAAATTAATTATCAGTTAAATATTCTTTAAATAAAACGAATATATCTGCTATTTAAATTCTAGTAATATAATTCTTTTTAAAACATAAAATTAATTGTCTGGGCCAGATTTCGTCAGGGGAGGTTTTTTTTTTTTTTTTTTTTTTTTCAGTGTTATTATGTATTAATTTTGAAACAAACTCATTACTCAAATAATCTATTATATAAATAGAAGTTTCCTATGTGTTTGTGTATCTTCAGCTGGAGAGAAATGGGTGGAGAAGAAAGAGGAGCTTGGGGAGAGAGAGATAGAGAGTTTTAATAGAAATAGACTGCACTTTTGCCCCGGGGCAAGACTGGGTAGTTCTGTTAGTGGAATAAAAATTGTAGAAAGTCATAGTTGTCTTTACTTACTGAGATTTGTAAAGGTCAGAAAAGTCTGTACCGTGATATTTCATACTTGGCATTCAGATAGAGGAGGCAAAGACCTGCTGAAAGGGAAGAGCATGTGCACGCATGAGGCAGTGAGAAGCGAGTAATTCATACTAGAAGGATACCCGTCCCAGGGTGGGTAAAATTAATTCTCCAAATAGAAAGTTTTGCACAACTCACAAAGATTAAAATCAAGATATAATAGACCACATTCAAAGCAGATTTGATATATTTGCATTTTCAGATGGGATGTCGTGCCCATATAACCACGGCCACCAAGATATAGAAGGCCTGTTAACTGAAAAATGCCTGCAAGCAATGTATGTAAGATTTGTTGAATTATTACTGTCGATACTATATGACGGTATTTTTAGAAAGAGCATTAAAACATGTTAAAAAAGAAAAGAAAGGAACCCAATTCGATTAATAATGAAACTGAACTTTATTCAATATAAAATATAAATATTATCTATGTAAAATTTCGTAATTTTAAAGCAATATACAATCTAATACTGATAAAACTGAATTATCAATTTAGGGAAGAAACAATTACAGAAACATAAAACACAAACAATTCTTGGCCTTCGGGACAAGATCACAGTGTAGTATCTGTTCTGATGCTACAATTCACTTTTTCTGTCCTCGGCCGGTAGAGGAGAAATCCTTCATGACTGAGACAATTTTTATTTTTGTTTCTATCCAGAGTGCTCCTTATTGGGGAGCTGGATTTTCCCCCACAAGATTATATGTTGAAATATTTAAATAACTATTACTTTTAATACAGAAATTATATTTAAAGTTTTGGTTTTCTGTTCTTCTATGTTCATTTTTGCCCCATGTTTTTTATCAAAATGTGTAGCGTATTTTCATCAGTTACATGGTTAGGAATCTTTTCTCCGCTATAGTTTTTATTTTCATATCAGTGCAGAATACATGAATATGGAAATGAAGTTCACATAACTACTAAGAAACAATCATAATATAATTTAAACATTGGTTAAAAACTAAGAAAATATAGTAAACATTTATTTTATTTTTCAGATTTTTTGTTATATCTTTAATCCAACTTGATTCATACTTTTATTTTGTGCTTGTTTTTATTTTATTTTCATTTCATTTATTTTTATTATTAATATTTCCCACACTAAATATTTTTATTTTTTCTTACATTTATTTTTTCATAGACATTCAAATAATGCTTTTAGCCTTTTTTTTTTTGCCTCAAATAGTACCTTCATTTCAACTTGGTGACATATTATTATTCTGCACATGCGTAAATTCATTCATAGCTTCAAATCGTTTAATTGTAAATTTTTCTTATTTACCTGTTGATAGCTTAAATGGTTGGGAACGCGATTAAAGCGCTAAATGTCTTAGTTTCAATTCTAGCTGATGGCAATCAAGTCATTTTTTTTTTTACTTTTGAAATCGGTACTATATATTAGGTATAATATTATATCCCATAGAAAATTGTCTCTGTTATAATAAATATGAAACCTGCATGAATTAAAATATATTTAAGTTTATTTTACAACAGGACAAGGTTGGTTGACCGCTTGCTAGTATATATATAATTCGGTATTTTTATCAATTTGTATGTACATAGTTCATTCCTAAACTAATAAACTGATTATTTTAAATGTTGGAACAATGTTGATATCAGTAAGGGGTCCAAATGTGGGCTAAATCTAGTTTTATGTAAAGGGTGTAAAAAAAGAGACCAACCTTTTTTGTGGAAATTCAGATAGTTCCAAATTTTGTGAAATTTTAATAAAAGCTATTAGACATCAATTAATATTACCTAAATCTCAGATTTTTTTTTGCTAATTTTTTTTTTTGAATATTTAAAGTGTTTTTAAGGGGGTTTATATCACCACCACACAGAGAGTAGTCCAGTGAACATGACAGCGTGACGTCATTTCCTGATCAACTTGTAGGTATAGAAAGCTTCCGGTTGAACCACATGGCCATAAAAAATATTTTTCGTTGCCTTAGATTGTGCAAGTTTTTTATTCTCCTAAAGAGAAAAAACAATTTTCCATTTGGATAATTATGTATTTGCAATCATTGTAACAATTGCACATTGGGATAATTTTAATCTAACAAAATATAACAGTAAGTGGGTTGTTTTTGAATTTTTATATCTATCGAAAGAAGTCGAATATTTTATTATTTTATTTTATTTTTTTAAACCGCAAAAAATTTTTTATATGAGAATATTTTTCAGTCCGTTCTTTTAATAATAAATAAAACTTTTCATTTAGTATTTCCAAATATTTTAAAGTTAGAAGCATTTTTCTTAACAGTTGAATTTCAATTTATCAACATATTCCTGTACACATTGTTCATCCATCCAAACAAAGATTTTACTTGTTATAAATCATCTTTGGTGTATGATTATTATTTTCTGTTAAGTTCAGTGTTATGTGACCAGTAGTTTAAGAGTTTATCAGTTAAATATTTTCACACATGCCCACATATGCATACATCTTGTTTTATATTTATATATGTACACACACACAGAAAAAATAAAACAATAAAAATAATAATGTACAAGTGATTGTAAAGAAACACCAAGTTTTTATCTTTCCAGATCGATGGTTGAGGGGGGGGGTAACTTTAAATTCTTTTTTTTCTTAACAAAGCGCTTTTCAGATGGCGAAATGGGTGTCGGCAAAACAATGACTTTGGCTCATGTGATGCATGCGTGTGTGACACAAGGTTGGATCCTGGTGCACATCAATTGGCGTAAGTATTCCAACTGGGACGTTCATCGAAACGTCTCCATTTTTGCACCTTATTTTGTAATCTGATAACGAATGTGTGACTGGTGTGATGGATACCGTTGTAGACTATGGAATCATCTGTGCTGAGTTCAAATCCAGTCAGATCTATTTGGGTTCTTTACATACCAATACTGTTTCAAAAGATATGAACCTACAGTTACTCTCCATCTATGGGTAAAATAGCAACTTTTGTTCAATTAATTACATGCAATAGTTATTGTACTTGGGTATTTAAATAACTAAAAGGGGTTAATTTACTATTAAACAGATGAACTAAACTAATCTTTGATGAATTTTAATTATGAAATTCATAATTTCTCTTTGTCACGGCTAACCTGCTCTTACACAGACTATTATTTCAACTCGTCCAGTGTAGTTTACAAATATTTACACATAATTCTCTCTTTCTTCTTTTGAATTACATTCTTATAGTTAGTTATCAAATCATTTACTGGGAGACAACCAATTACTAAGTAGACCTAGTATAGAATTTAATACAATATGGGAACTATTAATTATAAATAATAGATAATATATGCAGTAATAAATAAAACCAATTTTTTAAATTTTTATTTTTATTATATTATATTTTCACCCCAAACAAGGCATATTGCCACTTTGGTGTAGGGGGCTACTATCAGGGGCAACAACTACTGGGGTACTATGTTTGGATTTGGGCAGCAAGATGTCGGTTCACGTTACACTTGAACTTCTGCATGTCAGTACAGTTGGGGAAGCAGGGACCTGGAATGGAATTCCAGAGTCTAGCGGTTCTGGGGAAGAAACTACTGGAATAGAAAGATCTTTTCCATCTAGGGATCTCTACTGTGTGGGGGTGGGATTTAGCTGCCTGTCGGGTTTGTCGAGGGTGTCTACGTCGTGGGGGCACAAGTGTCTGCAGTTCGCCAGAGCATTCACCATTAAAATACTTGTAGAACAGGCAGAGGGATGCAATGTTTCGTCGATGGGACAGAGGCTGAAGCTTAGATACCAGTTCAGGGCCTATCAGATTGGCGACTCTCTTTTGAACCTTGTCTAGGAGCGAGAGACTAGTAGCAATAATATATATATATATATATATATATATATATATATATATATATATATATAGTAATAATAATTAGTAATAAAAAGTGATATTTACAATTAAAAATAGGTTTAAGGCTCCTAAAATTTGTAGTAGAATTGTCCACAATGACCCGTGGCACAGTGGTTAGAGTATTTGGAAAAATCAGTTGTAAAAGTGATTTTCTTCTGAAGGTTGAAAGTTCAATTCTTAATGTTGGTGACCGAAAGTTACAATCGTGAATTACTTAGGACTTCTATCCAGTCATGGCTGACGGAACAAGAGCATGCTACCCCCCTGAAGTAAATAAAGGGTTCTATTCGAAATTCCATCCAAATTCCCGAGTTCGATGAGATACACCTGAAGAAGGTCGGAGGTTATATCCACCGAAACGTGAAAATCACACTCAAGATAAAAACAGTAGTCCAGTGAATGCAAATAATACGAAGGATGAAATTCAAACTTTTAGTCGTAAATATCTTGTTTTTTTATCGTTTTTTTTATCAGCTCACTTTTTTTTAATGCATGAAATCTCATCGTAGCATTTCAATCCATCTCGAGCAGTGTCCGAGACATCTCTCAGATCTTTGAAAACATGCCTTGCTTAGGGAACAGTCTGTGAGGATATGTGTGATAGTCTGCACATCGGTGCCAGTGGTACCAAGTGCCCTATAAATAGTCCCACTTGTGCAGGTTGTCCCATGTTGTGACAACCTTCGTTTACCCACATTTTTCGGGAGAGTTGAGAGCCTGCTGGGAAGTCTTCTTTCGGTGCTAGAAGAACTTCATTGTTGTCATCCGTAGCCCTAACCCGACTGTAGCTCACTCATTCTACCAATGCAGGCAGAAGAACGTGTTGTTAATCTGAGGCTTATGATGCTGGCAAAGCTCTTGCAGAACGGTAGTCACTGTAGTACCTCTTGATGTCAATGTAAGGGATGGCGATTGTTTTTGCTCTGCATGAAGTCTAAAACCATTTGATGTAGTGATCGACTATTAATTGATTCAACCTCATGGTCATTGAAATAAGACAAGATGCCGAAATGAGCATAATGCAGCAATCAGTCTTTCAAAAGATTAACAGGGATGCCATGAGAAAGCTTGCTACATGTACCCACTCAACCAGGCTCGAGGAAGGTTGCCAAAACATGGGTCAGCCTGCACAAGTGGAACTATGTACAGGACACTCAGTGTATATGCAGTGCCGACGTGCATATTGACACATCTTCACAGACTGTTCCTAAGCGAGGCATGCTCCAGTGCAGGCCTGTGAGATGCCTCAGACATTGCCTGATGATGAACTTTGAGATGGAGCAAAACGCCATCATGATGATGATGATTAAACAGAATTACAATATGGAAAAAAAAAATGCCATTTCAACTGAAATTGAAAATTTACCAATTTTATTGATTATTATTATGGGACCATGACCTATTGATTAATGGACTCTTCCAAATACTATATTGATCACGAGCTAAGTATTCTTAGGGGAATAGGATTCTCTATGGAGATCTGACAAGTTGGCCTCGCTTACATCACCACTTTTCTCTGTAAATTTGTTCTTTTTCAATATATCTTTAAAACCTATACCATGTTCCAAGTTGTCCTTTTATGGTCCCAATTCTGGGTCCACGTCAATTATTTACTGGTCTTTCATTTCTATTAGCCAATTTAAACATAGATTTTCAATGAAACAATATTTATTAACAATATTTACATAATTATCAACACAATAAAATATTCTTATCTGTCTATTCACAAACTTAAGATTTACAAACAGACATGCATAACAAATATATAGATTTTAAAACAACATCACTCAGGTTACATGGGTACGTATTAGTGTTGGGATGATTAATCGGAATCTAAAATCTGAAAAATCATAACTTTTGAGGATATTGGTACCAAAATCAGAAAAATGTTAGCCTAATTTCCGATTCCAAAACAGTTCTTTTAATTTTTTTGACAATGTAAAAATGAAACAAACACAAATTTATTTTTATGTATTAAAAGGTGTTCGTTTACAACATAAGACTAAGGGCCACAGAATGGGATATGAATCCCACTCCCTGATTTAATATTGATTCTTGGAGTCTAATTTATTTCTTTTATTGGTACATTACTGTAAACATCCCTTTGTGGATCTTTCTACACATATTTGCTAAACGTTTCAGAGAGTTCATACTTGATATTAAAAGATTTAAAATGCTCTGGATAAGGTTTTCCAATTTCAATGGCATTGATGCCATCTAGACACTGTCCCTGTCTGTCTGCGGCTTCTGAAATAATGTTTATGGTACTTCTTTGCTTTCGACACAAGTGAAAAATATAGGTAAAAATCTCACAGTAAGTTTAACTAAATCTTGAATAAAATTCACAATGGGAAAACCTTTAGAAGTTTTAAAAAGGAAACTTAGACCCCACCCTCAAAGATGGAGATTCAAGCATTTATTACTGGAACTGTGATTTTTATGGCTCGCACACATCTATACACACACTAACGAGAACAAAGATAAATGCGGGTATAATTCCACAATACTAAATACTCCACTGTGCACATATTCACACAATGAACATTTTCTAACATGAAAATAAATTTTATATTCTTATATAAAAATGCTTTCATATAAGATTTCGTATTTCTCCGACTTTTTATTTATAAAACTCTGTTAATGTATTAGGTAGCCATTGCTACCCATCGACCCTTCTATTACTTAAATGTTTTATTTTATCATGCGTGTATGTTCCATATATATATATATATATCTTTTCATTTTCTTCCTTCGCTAAAATAGTAACTTTTATATCCAAACTTATATGCAATGTCAGTATGGTTCTTAGTTATACACAAAGATGCTGTCTTTATCCAAAGATGGTCCTTGCCAAACTCAGAGACCATACCACACATCATTTTTTATTTTAATTATTATTATTCTTTTCCTTTTCCCCTTTTATTCCCCCTTCTTCTTTTTCTCCTCTCCCATATTTCTCATTGTTGTTCCCTGCTTTTCTGCCCTTCCCATCAAAAATGATGACTGCCTGTTAATCATTTGTAAGCATCAAAAATTGTTTTCATGTTTTCTTAGGCCGCAATTATGATATCAGCGATTTGAAAACATCCAAAAATACATGAAATGAAATCATGTTTTTTTTCAGATTTTTTATGTCGAGTTAAGCAATGGAATCTTTGCTTTTGTAACTTTATCTTTCATTCCATTTCTTTTTTGTGTGTGTGTTAACATATCACAATAGAAAACTGTGTGGTCTCAGCGATATTATCTGTTGAATCACTTAGTAGGATAAGGATTGTTCGTACTGAATGATGCCAACATCGTACAATTACAAATTACTGTTCACCCCTTCTTCTCTCTCCTTTTTTTTTTTTATTTGAATATCAAATGGCAAACTGGTTTTTTGAATGTCTTGTGAGAATCTCTAAACATAAATTACAAGAATTCTTAGACATGAATTCAAGATGATTTTTGCTAGAATAACTTATCACATGGTCCCTGACCTTGTTATTGGTCATCTTGGAGCATCTTTGTGTACGGCCAAGAACCATGTCGACATTTAATATGAATTGAGGTATAAAAGTTCTGAGGGAAGAAAATGAATAATATATGGATGGAAGATGCATTCATAATAAAATGAAAATAAAGCAAAACATTGAAGTAATAGAAGATAGCAGCAACTACTTAAAACATAAAATGAGTTTTATGAATGAAAAATTAGAAATACAACAGTTTATAATAAAACGTTTTGATATAAGAGATAAGAATATAAAAGTTACTTTAATGTCAGTAAATGTTCATAGTACAACACGTGTTTGTGTAAAGATGTTGAGTGAATACTAGTTAATACAAGTCGATATGTTCATAGTATTGGACAACATGGCTTTGTGTATGTGTGTGTGTGTGTGTGTTTACCTTTGTTCTTGTTAGTATGTGTGTGTAGATGTGTACAAGTCGATAAAAGCTGAGTTCTTTCACCTTGTTCCTTGAGCCCATGATGGAGTGTTGAGTAGACGTTTCTTTCATTCAGCTGACTTGGAAATCTCTCTTAAAACTGATTTTCTGGGCCAAATTTTGTAGGAATTTCTAAATTTGGACTGGCTTACTACATTACCATATAGGTGTTACTTTTTGAGGTTTAGAAAGATTTTCATTGTTTGAAAATTCTTGGATATAGCAGTTTCGTTTTAAGAGTTGTTAGTTTTTGAAAGTGATGAAGAGGGCGCATCAAAATGAACTGGAGAAAGAATGTAAACAATTGTAACCATTTGCATTTTAACATTCGTTTGAATCGCATCTCGATGTCTAATCTACCACAACCTGAAAAAAAAAGTTGATTTTTTAGTTTCAAATATTAGAACTTGCATTATACAAAACCATAAAAAGTTATATTGTTGAATTCAGATGATTGTTAATATGAATGTTTTAAATAATCAACTATAATAAAAATTCAACAAGGGGATAACTCGAAGAATATAAGGAGAGTTTTATACTTTAATTTAAAAAATGTGAAGAAAAATAAAAAAAGTTAAAAACTAAAATTAATTTTTGAAATAAGGATTGATTGTCCGTATTATTTGGATTCTTCAAATTACTGTTCTCATTTTGAGTGTTATTTTAACAATGTTTCAGTTGATGTAATCTTTGACTTTCTTCAGGTGTATTTTGTCAAACTTTCACTTGACAGTATCTAAACTTCCACTATTCATATAATCTGAACATAGGAATTGGAATTGTCGATTGCCTACAACACTGAGTAAAAGTAATATGCATCAAGAGGAGATGGACAATTTAAGAGGAACCCACCATTGAAACAACTATCCAGAGAGGATGACATCAGATCTAATAAATCTGTCCAGATAACAAATCTGAAAACTCACCACAATTTGTATACCATATAAGAACTTGTCAGAAAAACTTCAACGAATATGAAATCCATATAATATCAGGACAGTATTCAGGAGCGACTCACCACTCTAGTAACATCTTGTGCAAGTCAAGCCCCCTACAAAAGTAATCATGACTAACATCTCACTGCTGATGCAATTCTCTACCTGTATATGAGCCATGTGCGTCCAAGGATGGAGTACTATTGCCACATCTGGGCAGGAGCTGCTAGAAGCAGCTTATCCTGACAGAGTTCAAGATAGCAACTTATCTTAACAGAGTTCAAGATAAATTTTGTAGCCTAGTGGGGGATGCCCTTTTCTCTTCCCTGCAACCTCTTTTCCACAAGAGATGTTGCAAAGCCTGTCTCTGCTTTATCATTATTTTCATGGCAAGTGCTCGTCTGAGCTCCAATCTATGCCCTCTCCCTTGCCAAACTTCCATAAAAAACACTTGTCTAGTTGAAACCACTATCAATAATTTCCCACACTCTTTATCTGTGCCTAAACCTAAATGTAGATTCCATGAACAAAGTTTCTTTCTTAGAACTCTACGCATGTGGAACTCTCTTCCGTTTCCCTGCTTTCCAACTGACTACAATATGGTCGTCTTCAAGTCGAATGTAAACAAATCCTTGGATGAGCCATTCCCTTAAGTAATCCAATTTACCAAATTTACAATTTACTAATGATTACTACGATATTGTCCCATTGACTACCGTACACACATTAACTCTTATCCTCAAGTGACCTCTGAGCCTTGATGTGGTTACTCCTTTGTAAAAAAAAAAACAAAAAAACAAAACAATTGTGTGTATGAGAGTCCATGTAAATGTGGAAAACTATACAAAATGAAGACATGTCGTCTATTAAAAGTAAAGTTTGAATAACATCGAAAAACTGTAATACATGGAGAGATTGAAAGTCGGGTATAACTGACCATATATGGATGGAAAAGAACCATCTACCATTACAGAACAAAGTAAAAATTATAGACAAAGAAGAATGGTGGAGAGTAAAACGATTCAAAGAAGCTGCATATATGCTGGGTGGTGATCAACTATTAAGTAGACCTGGTATAAAATTTAATAATATGGAAGTCATTGATTGTAAATAATGTGTGTGTGAAGTGACAATACATAGTAATAAATAGTGATATATGATGATAAGTAGTAAGATTGTACATCTAGAAAACAGAATAGGTTTAACGTTCGTAAAATTAATACAGGAATTGTCTGCCAAGATAAAGTATGTAGATAGCGTACTTGGTAAAATTCAGCTGTAAAAGTTACACTTCTGAAACACTAAAAATACAATCAAAAATAACACTTGGCCTTGGGCCAGGATTACAGTGTAGTATCTGTTCTGATGCTGCACTTCAGCCTTTTCTGCCCTTGATCAGTGAAGGAGGGGTCCTTCATGACTGAGAATTTTTATTTTTGTTCCTATCCAGTGCCCCTTTTTAGGGATCTGGAGTTTCCCCACAATATAAACCGACCTTGTGTCCAACTCTGCCCTCATGGGGAGGCAAGTTAATAGGAACACTAAAAATACAATTGCAACTTACTTAGAACTTCTACCCAATTATAGTCGATGGAATGAGAGCATGCTACCTCCTTTGAAATTTTGTGTAGATTCTAGATTTTGACAGAAAAATTCCCAAGTACAAGGTATACCTGTTATAACGACTGAAATGTTGTAAAAATAACATTGAAGATGAGAACAGTAGTTTGAAGAATTCAAATAAAATGTGTTCAACGTATCATGGACAACAATTCTTAATTAATTCTTACTATGAAAATGTGGTATCTGCATAAAAAACTATGAGATGCCTTCAATAAGTTTCGAAAAAATTTTTTTTACTTGCTTATAAAATTGTTGTAGACTCTGGAAAATTTTCTATATTATTGCTATACATCTTCTAAGATGACTGACCAATTTTTAAGATTTCAAGTTCAAATGAACAGCTACAGCAAGAATTAGGATACACCCTACAAAAGCCCGATTGTCACAGCTGATGAATTCCAAAAATGCAATCTGTATGTGAGGACACTTTAGAAGAACGATATGCAAAAAAATTCTGTTTTAAACTTGGAAAAAATGCACAGAAACATGGAATGCTTCAGACTGCTTTTGGACGATCTTGCATAAATCGAGCATCAGTTTTTGAATAGCATAAAATTCAAGGAAGGCAGGGAGAATGAGGGATGATGAGAGGTATGGGAGAAGTAAGGTCAGAGCATCAGTGTTGATTGGCCAAATAAAGAATTACATGGATAAGGATGATCGTGTGTCTATAGAGACAATAAGTCCACAGTTTGATGTCAATGTTGGAACTGTACTCACAATTATTCATGAAGAATTGAAGATGTGAAAAATTTGCGCAAAGCTTGTCCCACGGGTGCTTAAAGAATATCACAGACTATTTGACCAAAATGAGCATCAAGATAGTTCCTGACTTTCCCTATAGTTCAGACCTTGCTCCCTATGGCCTTAGGTTATTCCCTAAGCTTAAGGAAACCCTTAGAGGCTGTCGTTATGAGACAATTGATGAGGGTCATTGACACACTCACACAGGAGGACTTCCATGGGGCCTTCAAGAAGTTGTTGGAGCAGTACTACAAGTGCATTGCAGCTGGAGGAGATTACTTCGAAGGGGGACTAGAGTTTCATGTGTGTGCCATCAATAAAAGTGTCCATATGAAAAAAGTCTGGAAACTTATTGAAGGCACCTCATATTATTTTAAAGGAACAATATGATGCTAAATACATTTAACAACACAAATAATGAATGAGCATTTAACACCATTTTCCTTGTCAATATTTTTTCAAATTTTCGTTACAAACATACAGACACAAAATTTCATCGTTAAAAATTTTTTTTTTCTTTTTAATGAGATCCACAAAAACGGTTAAGCTCCACGATTATAGGAGGTCGCTAAGAAAATGTTGATATGAAATGTAACGTGTAAGCAAGTGTTTACTTTAAAAATAGAATTTTGGAGCAAAACTTTGGCTTCTATTTTGATAAAAACAGAAATTTAATTTGATAGAGATTTGCTCCAAATCTTACTATATGCGCAGTCTTTATAAGATATTATTTGAGAAAAAAATAGTCCAAATTTATTTAACATGTAGCCATTGTTCTCTCTCTCCCTCCCTCTCTTCATATATATATGTATATGTTGTGAAAAAATATATATATGGCAATTAAGCTGCACAGAATTTTTTATGTTTTATTCTCATGAGGATTCGTCAGGCTAATGCATTAGTTTTCACAAGGATATATTGTGTAGCTTAATTGAGATATATAAATATATATATATATATATATATATATATATATATATATATATATATATTTCTAACTTACTATCTAACTCTACTTGTATATTGAGCACTGTTGGAATACTGAAAATCGATGCATAAAATATATCTCCTTATTATTTATGTGGATACATAATATATATATATATATATATATATATATATATATACACACACACACACACTAACGGGACCTGTTTCCTAGCATTGCCCAGGGTAGTATAGGAGATAGATATAGGTATATATTAAAAATGAATTATACAAATTTATGGTAAACACATAAAATAAATATAATCTCAGCATATATAACATTAACATGTCAAACGATTGTAATATATTTTGCTCAAATTGTATAAAATGGTATATGCATGTTATCAGGTACAAAAAATATATTTCCCCTCATATATTTTTTGAAAAACTGTATTTTACATATAAACTAATCCAAAATTTATTAAGTATTGAAAATGTTGTGAAAATATGACTATTAATTGATTTTGATAGATTTATAGAATACATGTTTGTCCGCACATTAAAAGTGGCCACTACATGAGAACAATGTTTTAAGGCTCTGGCGGCAGCCATGAAATTAGGGAATGGGAAAAAAGGAAATTTTAGCAAAGTAGGAAAATTGTGCATTTTAGAATAAATATTGATTGAAATTAATTTTTGAATCGTTCTTGTGACGATATAGTTTTGAATAGAAGTTTCCCTTCCCACCGCCCACCAAAAAAAATATATCCTGTAGTTTTTAATTGAATAAAGTTTTTATTTATTGATTTTTTTTTTATTCAATTTTCACTCTAAACAAGCCACAGTGCCACTTTGAAGTAGGGAGCTACTATTGGGGACATAAGTTGCAGGGGTATTATGAAGAGAGATGAGTGGCAAGATGTCTGTTCACATTACACTTGAACTTCTGCATGTCAGTACAGTTGGGAAAGCAGAATCCCGGAAGCGAGTTCCAAAGTTTAGCAGTTCTGGGGAAGAAACTATTGGAGTAGAAGGCTTTCTTACACCTAGGGATCTCTACTGTGAAGGGGTGGGATTTAGCTGCTTGTCGGGGGGGGTGTTCATGTCGAGGGGGTACAAGTGCTTGTAGTTCATCAGAGCATTCACCAATTAAGTACTTGTAGAACAGGCAGAGAGATGCAACATTTTATTGATGAGACAGAGGCTGAAGCTTAGATGACAGTTCAAGACCTATCAGGTTGGCGACTCTCTTTTTACCCTGTCAGTTATCTTTTCCAATTAAAATATTAATAAAAAATAGTCAATTTTTTTTTTTTTTACACAGTGATCACCACTTATCAAGGCCCGGAAGCCACTCAGGGATAAGGGTTATTGCAAGTACATTACGTTAGTGAGGAGATTTGCTGAAATGTTTACTTAAGGGGGTGGTTCATTAGGAATTTGTTAACATTGGACTTGAAGACAATCAAGTTGTAGTCTGGAGGGAAGCAAGCAGACGGAACAGAGTTCCACAGGCGTGCACTTCTAAGAAAGAAGCTTTGTTCATGGAATCCGCGTTTTGATTTAGGCACAGATATAGAGTGGGGGAAATTTTTCACAGTGGATTCAGCTAGACGGGTGTTTTTCATGAAAGATTGGCGAGGGGGGGGGGGCCAGAGATTGGAGTTCAGACGAGCATCTGCCATGGAAATAACGATAAAACAAGGATAGGCTCGCATCGTCTCTTCTGTGGGAGAGAGGTTGCAGGGTAGAGAAAAGGGCATCCCCCACTAAGCCACGAAGTCTATTTTGTACTCTGTCAAGGCAGGATAGGCTGTTTTTAGTAGCTCCTGCCCAGATATGGCAACAGTATTCCATCCTTGGACGTACTTGGCTTTTATATAGATAGAGAATTGCATAAGTAGTGAGATATCTTAAAATACAGTCAAAAAATTAACTTATTGTAATGCATCGTCCCACCACTAGTATCATCGTAAGCTGAGCATTTTTATATTCTGTTAATAGTAGACAAAAAAATCAATAACTTTTTACGATATTTTGTGATGTGTTCAGTGGAAGTACCGAATAGTTATTAAAATCTCTGGTCGTTTTCTTCTGGAGTAAGTGTAAACTAAATAGAACTGTTATATTATTAGTAGTAGCATTAACAAAATAAATGGTAGTAGTAGTAGTACAAATAACAATAGTAATAATCAAATGTAAAACGAAAACAATATATGTTTCTGCTGTTCAGGGCTTCCATAGATATGAATGCCACAAAGTAGGAGGAAATCATGTATGGCCTGAGTACGTCTAAAATAAATAGAGTTGTTATATTAGTAGTAGTATTGAGAAAATTAACAAAAAATAATGGTAGTAGTTGTAATAATACAAATAACAATATTACTAATAGTAATAGTCACAAAAGCACCAGCAGCAGGCAATGTAGTGTTTATCTACGAATGGCAAGAAATGATACAAAATTGTGTTTTAACATTCAATGTACGAGTAATGAATTAAATGTAAAAAGAAAACAAAACATAGGTTTCTGCTGTCCTAGACTTCCACAGCTATGAATGATGCAAAGTGAAAGGGAAAGAAATTGTGCGTTTTGTAAATATGTTGCTCGAACAAATGTGTATTTGTTTTGTTAATGAGTAATTCAGATGAATAATGTAAGGTGTGGTTTTATATTGAAGAAATAAAGTTGAAGTAAAAGTAGGAAAAGATATGAAATGTAAGAAGTGTTTGTTTGATTAAGTGTCTTCGAAAGTGACACTGAAAATGTTTTTTCCATGTTCAAAAATACAAACTGTTAATTGAGATTGTGACTGGTTCTACTGTTACTGAGTAAGTAAAACTGCTAATTGGAAGCTATTTCACCATTCTGTTAAACTAAGAATGAAAGGGTATCGTTTGTTATTTTAAGTTTTTAGTCTATTGTTAGTATGTAGTCAATGAAAGAAGGCAAATAATTTTTTCGGTGAAATGTGTGTATGTATTACTATGAAAAAGAAAAGACCTAGTGATTTCTAGTTCTGTGGGAGGACTAAATTTAAAAAGGGTGAAATATTTGTTATTACCTTTGTGGGATTATGTATTTGAAAGAGTGAGTCAGGGAGAGTAAATTGTAGCATTTATTAAATGATGAAATGTGTGTATTCTTGTGCAAAAACAGGCTACAGTGTTTGCTGGAAATGGCGAGTGTAAAAGATTTGCATAGAAATGGCCTAGTTGTTTTCCTATACTGTCGGTAGTTATCGTTTTTATTTTATTAATATAATAATAAAGAAGATATATATCCTTAAAATTATAAGAATAGTATATCCTATTGAGGTATATGCTCTATAAATTATATTTGGAATTGTAACAAAGATTAAGCTCAATGACATTGAATTTTCACCTTCAGAGTATGTATATCTTTAGTTATCATTTCAAAAACCAAAAGATGAAATTAATTCACACACATTAATTCACACACATAAATTTTTTCATGCAGACACCTGAATTTTGATTATATTACATCTTACACGTGTTTCACTGAATAGCGAAAGATCACTAAACAACTTTTCAGAGACAAATGGATCTTTCTCAAAATGAACTGTTAAGTATGTTTAATATTGGAGAAGAAAAAGAAAATGGAGATATGTAAAGTCTGCAAAAACATAAATTTAAAAACAAACACTTATTGTAGAGTGTGTAGAGTGTATAAGCACCCTAAAAATAATTGAATTCAAAACAACAGGAATAATGTCTTAAGTCACCGTATTGGATTTCAGAAAATTCAGGCATCTGCATAAAAAAAAATTATGAATATGAATTAATTCCATCTATTTTTGAAATTATAGCTAATAGCAAAAACAATAAATTATTAATATATATATATATATATATATATATATATATATATAAATCAAGAGGCTAAACATTTATATATATAAAAGGTAAAATGTGTGTGTGTGTGTGTTTGTATGTCTCACAAAAATGTTCAACATAGGCGACAGATTTTCGCGAGATCAGTATCATTTTGAAGCTCGAACCTTCAGATGACAAATATCGAAAAATTGACTAAAAACATTCATTCCTTCACCCTCAACTGGACTCTTTTCTATATGGAGAGGTAGCAAAACAAAAATTTTCCTTTTCTATTACGACTACGACGATGACGTCATGTTTGACGTAGAAAACGTTGACGTTAGTTTATACCACCTGCTGTTTTTTAAACCTTTAATTTCATCTGTTTTCACTTCTCTGTCTCTTTGGTGTCTTGGTAGCATGTCACTCTTTTTTTTTCCGTCTTAGCCTCGAGGCTTCAGGTTCGAGCCTACTTTTTTTTTCTCTCTTACACCTCCAAACACCTAGGCAACATTGTTATTTAAACAGGGTTATTACTTCACTTATTCTTTAGTTTACCTACCCCTACACACACCTCCAAACACAATAATAGGGTTATTTATGCCATTTTCTTCTGCTTTTCATTGTTTTTTCCCCCCGATTTTTTAAACAAGTTTAACCGTTTTTTTTGTTTTTTTTTATAATATTTATACAGGGTTATTACTTACCCCCCCCTACACACACATGGGCAATGCCAGGCACCCCTGCTTGTCTAATATATAAAAGGCAAAATGGGTGTGCGCGTTTGTGTATGCCCACGAAAGACTTTTTTGTCGGTTAGATTCCGGGAGAAGTTTTCTTATACTTCCTAGATAATAATATCTCAAATTTGCAAATGGACACTGTTTCTTTCATTTTTTTTTTATCGAGTTTTAAAAAATTCCCACCATCTCATCCTCTCAGCTGTTTGTTTGTCTTTTTCGTAAAAATAAAGCGAAACTAATCGAACAAAAGCGGATAGTATCTGTTCTGTAATTGGTCCTTGGTCAATGTAGGGGAAACTCTTCATACTGAGACAATTACTATTTATTTGGATACTGCCAGAGTGCCCTCTTTTTTTGGCCTAGCTGCTTTCCCCCCACATTTAAAATGACCTTCGTGGGACGTTTAAAAGTAATGCCGTTTCTGCAAGTCATCTTTATGATTGACTACGTTTAATTTGAATGCTTTACACTTCCGGTCGTGTCATAGAGTAGCAGTAAGACATCAAATTTTCTTTCACCTTCTTTTCCACCTTGGTGTCACCGGTTCGAGCTGCCTGCCTACTACCACTTTTTTTTTTTTTTTTTTTTACACCTACACCCGAGCAATGCCGGGCATCCAGGCTAGTTCAAGATAAAATTTACACTATGGTTAAGACCAAAGCAATTCACACGCAAAATACATTGCACTTTTGGCAGTAAGTGGCTTACTATTGCATACATCATCGTACAAATAAAATTTTAGTAAATTTCACAAGAATTTTTATGAGGGTTCCAACAACTTTTGAAGAGAAGTTGATGAATTTTATCCTTTCTTCAGAGTAATTATGCAGTAATATATATTGTTATATATTATTACATAACTTTTAGAAAGAAATTATTTGGTGTCCTAGTTATAGGACTGGTGCTACCAGATCAGGCTGTCTGAAGATATTGGCTCCGTGAGACGAAATGCACCTAACATTGATGCTCTTTGTTTTTCTACTTCCTTTTACAAAACTTAATTATGTTCTGCAAAAGCAAAAACAACAGCCCACCTTTTTTCTTTCTTTTCTCTTTCTATTTCCCCCACTTTCTGACTGGTTTCCCAACTTAAAATGTACCAAACAGTAATACTGTAATGCTTTTCCCTCTCCCTTTGCAAAACACTACAAACTAGTGATTAGAGATACAAAAAGCTTGAATAATAAAAGCCTTCTACAAAATAACTGAATACAACATGAATATTAATTCTAAAATAATAACTGGATTCAGCATTAAATAACACAAAAAGGGTTGATATGCCATAAAACAACCAAACCTATTTATAGAACAATGTGACCTAATGAGTTAATAAAGCTATCAGTCAAGATTCTCTATCTATATAAAAGCCAAGTACGTCCAAGGATGGAATACTGTTGCCATATCTGGGCAGGAGCTGCTAAAAACAGCCTATCCTGCCTTGACAGAGTACAAAATAGACTTTGTGGCTTAGTGGGGGATGCCCTTTTCTCTACCCTGCAACCTCTCTCCCACAGAAGAGACGTTGCGAGCCTATCCTTGTTTTATCGTTATTTCCATGGCAGGTGCTCGTCTGAACTCCAATCTCTGGTCCCCCCTCGCCAATCTTTCACGAAAAACACCCGTCTAGCTGAATCCACTGTGAAAAATTTCCCCCACTCTTTATCTGTGCCTAAATCAAAATGCGGATTCCATGAACAAAGCTTCTTTCTTAGAACTGCACGCCTGTGGAACTGTTCCGTCTGCCTGCTTCCCACCTGACTACAACTTGGATGTCTTCAAGTCCAATGTTAACAAATTCCTAATGAACCACCCCCTTAAGTAAACACTTCATCAAATCTCCACACTAACGTAATGTACTTGCAATAACCCTTATCCCTGAGTGGCTTCCGGGCCTTGATAAGTGGTGATCACAGTGTAAAAAAAAAAAAAAGAAGATATTGTCTGTGTTTCTCACCTATACGTAACTTTGATAAATATATACTCCTGAATTACTTTATTTTTTTTACTATTAATCATATATATTGAAATAAAAAATAAGATATGGGAAAACTAAAACAATGTTTTCTTTGTGTTTTTTTAAAATGCTATTTAACAAAATTATAAATACGAGGGGTGTGTAATAAGTAATGCCTCTGACCCACTTCCCACAGCAGTAGAGCAACGAAACTTGGCACAGTTATTAGTCTTTCTCTACATAGGAACCACCCAGAGTTCTGCATTTCTCCCATGGTTTGATGCAGCTCTGGAAACCATTTTTGTAGAACACCCCAGGTTGGTCCTCCAACCACAACGTGACTTCAGAAATCAAGGCTGCATCATCTAGGAAACGCTTTCCTTTCAAAAACAACTTCATGGCTGGGAAGAGGTGAAAGTCAGAGGGTGCAAGGTCAGGAGTAGGGAGGATGGGGGAGGATTTCATAACCACACGCCCGTGCTTCTGATCTGGCGACATGCGAGTTGTGGACTGGAGCGTTGTCCTGCAGGAGGAGGACACCTTTGCTGATCTTGCCCCGCCTCTTGATTTTGATAGCTTCCCTTAATTTCCTTCAAAGTGAAGCATAATAGGCTCCTGTAATTGTGGTATCCTTTGCCGGGAAATCTGTCATCACTATGGCATCCCGATCCCAGAAGACTGTGAGCATGACCTTGCCAGTGGAGGGCTGCACCCTTGCCTTCTTTGGAATGGGTGAGTCCAAGTGCTTCCACTCCATTGACTGGGCTTTGGTCTCTGGATCATAGTGATGGACCCAGGTTTCATCCTGTGTAATCAGTCTTTTGAAAAACTTTGACTCATCTTCTTGGCACATCTCCAAATTCATCTTCGAGCACTCAACGCGTTCTTGCTTCTGGAATGGTATGAGCAACCTGGGAATCCATCTGGCAGACACCTTATGCATATGGTCATGAATGATAGTTTCCACAGACCCTGTACTAATCTTGACATTTTGGGCTATTAGGCGAATAGTAATACGCCGATCTTCCAAAATGGCAGCCTCAACTTGATGGACAGATGCCTCATCAATGGCAGAAGAGGGGCAACCAGGTCTGGGAGCTGTTTTCACAGATTTCCGGCCATGTTTGAATTCACGATGCCAGCATTTTACAAGGTCATATGATGGGACATTATCACCATAAGTTTCTTTCATTTCATCAAAAGTCTCCTGTGGTGTGCGTCCTTTCAAATACAAAAACTGGATCACTGCTCGACATTAAACAGGCTCCATTTCACACCTGACTCAGTTCAAACACGTGTAAAACAGAAACCACAATTAGTTCAGAGCTGTAATTTGCCACATAATCCGTAGAGATATAAATCATTGGACATGCAAAATTTCAGCTAGATCAGACAACTGGAAGTGGGTCAGGGACATTACTTATTGCACGCCCCTCGTATATCTATCTTCTTTTATTTTTAAATGCTATTTAACAAAATTATAATACCTTCTAATTACATAAAATTGGACGCATGCCTTTTGTTGTATTGCTGAATATGACTTTCAATTATCAAATTTCACAAGAAGATTTAAGGTTTCAACAACTTCTGAAGAATGAGTTTTATCCTTTCTTCACAGTAATTATAGAGTAAGCTGTACTATTATATATTATGTTATAGATTTTAAAAAGAAATTATTTGGTGCCTTATTTATAAGACAGTTGGGTCTAATAGTTTATCTATATTTTTATCCAGATGACTCAATTCAGTATTAAGTAAGTCCAAAAAAAAGGGGTTGATATGACAAAAACAACCAATCAAAATCTGTATAGTTTTTAACTATAAATGAGTTTTATTTTTGGCAACATAAAACTTATTTTGAAGCGATGAATTTCCATTCAAAGAAGATTAAGGAAATTCTTCGATCCGTTTTCCGGCTGGCATTCATGTGGATATGTTCGTTTACCCAATTTGCAGTTGGGCAAATCCTTTTCCTCCTTCGTCCACTTTATCTAAAATCACTTTCCTTCCATGGACATTTGTAATAACGTGAAACATCGATTTGAAAATCTCTTAATCAATTGTAACATATGTTTATCAATATTATAGATGGCGCTGAGCTTTTCTCCTTTGACCAAATGTCTGATGCAATAACATTTTGTACTCAAGATTGTGTCACACACAATCGGCCTGATCAGTGATGAGATGTTTTTAATCTTTTTAATATTCTTGCCAATATGAATAATGGACATTTTTTTCTTTTGTATTATTCCTATCACTCCTCGATTTCTCTCTCTCCTTCAAAGAAGTATATGGTTTGCCCCACCCCCACCCTGTCATGTACGGGGTGCTTTCAATGAGTTTCCAGACTTTTCATATGGACACTTTTATTGACAGTACACACATGAAACTCTAGTCCCCTTCAAAGTAATCTCCTCCAGCTGCAATGTGCTTGTTGTATCGTTCCAACAACTTCTGGAAAGCCTTATGGAAATCCTCTTGTGTGAGTGTGTCAATGACTCTTGTCACAGCCTCTTTCGTCTCCTCGGTTATCTCATAATGACAGTCTCTAAGGTTTTCCTTGAGCTTAGGGAATAACCAAAATTCACAGATCTTCTCTGAGCACTCTTGGAACAATCTTCACACAAATTGTCCAAATCTTCAGTTCCTCGCGAATGATTGTGTGTACAATTACCACACTGACATCAAACTGTGCATTTATTGTCTCTATAGACACACAACGGTCCTTATCCACAAAATTTTTTATTTAGGCACTCAACTCTGGTGTTCTGACTTGCTTACTCCTCTTACACTTCTCATCATCCCTCATGGACTCCCTGCCTTCCTTGAATCTCTTATGCCACTCAAAAACTGATGCTCAATTCATGCAAGACGGTCCAAAAGCAGTCTGTTCCATACATTTCTGTGCATTTCTAAAACAAAATTTTATTGCATATCGTTCTTCTAAAATGTCCTCACATTCAGATTGCATTTTTAAAATTCATTAGCTGTGGCACTCAGGCTTTAGTAGGATGTATTCCAATTCCTGTTGTAGCTGTCTATTTAAACCTGAAATCATAAAAATTGGTCAGTCATCTTATAAGATGTATAGCTATAACATCCTGAATTTTTAAGAGTCTATAACCCATTTAAACTCCTGTACAAAAAGGTCTGGGAACTTGCATCTTGTATGTTATAAATATGAATCATGAGAGCTTATCCTTCAAACTCCTCGGCTTAACCTTTATGAGTAACATGAATTGGATTATTGTTGTCATGCTGCATCTACTCGTAGTCTTTCCCTATTACAACCCACAAAGGTCTCAAATCTAATAAATCCTGTACTATTGGCCAAACTCAAACCTCTGTCACAATCTTGCATCTGTTTTACAAATATGTGTGATGAACTTATAGGACTTGGCTTCTCTCAAAGTACATATTCCCAATTAACTTGACAGGCAGCAAAAGCCCACCCCTTTACTCTAGAGGCTTGACTGTACCAATATATAGAAATTTAAATTCAATATGAACAGACATCTTCCTGCTCAACTTTCTACAGTCTTCTTTTCTATAAATCCCAAATAGTCACCCTTTACATCTAAATGGCAATATGTTTTGTTTGGAGCGAAAGAGTTTAAAAAAAAACAAAAACAAAAGAACAATTGAAATACTACACAGAGAAGGAGGAAGAGTTAATTTATTAGTAGAATTAACGAGAAATGTTCCTTGTCTTGCAATAAGTGTAGTATCTGTTCCGATGCTGTACTTTGTACTTTTCTATCCTCAGTCAGTGAAGAAGTCTGTCTCATATAAGGCAATTTTTATTTTTTGTTCATATTTTTCCTCACTCTCTATCTGTGTCTAAATCTACATGCAGATTCCATGAACAAAGCTTCTTTCCCAGAATAGCCAACCTGTGGAACACTGTTCTGCTGGCATGCTTTCCAGTTGAATACAACATGGTAGCCTTCAAATCCAATGTAAACAAATTCCTGTTAAGCCATCCCCATAAATAATCAAATTCTACCCAATTCACACCATTAACGATTACTACACTACCATCTTACATTCATTAACCTTTAATGCCTTCAGGCCTTAATAATTGGTGACCCAAGTAAAAATAAAAAAAAAATCCAAAGTGCCCCTTTTTGAGAAGTTGTTTTTTTCCCACATAAAAAAAACACTTTGTGCCTAACTTTGCTATTGTGGCGAGACAAGTAAATAGAAACATTATACTAATCATCATCATTATTTTTTCATTTCATTTATGAATTTATAATCTTTTTATCATCAATGTCCTACTACCCATGTTGATGACAAAAAAAAAAATTGCAGCTGGTTTTAATTCATAGATATAATCTCCCACCTAGACTGGTTACCATGGATATCACAGTGTCTTTCAACATATTACTTAATATAATAAAAGGATTATTGCAAAACGGCATAATCATCTTTGACACACTGGTTCCTGTCAGATCACCGAAGTTAAGCAACAGTGAGCCTGGCCAGCACCAGATGGGTTACCATTTAGGACTTCCAGGTGCTGTATGTACTCTCCATTTATCTCAGCATTGTTTCCAGTCGTCCTGGACTTCTCCTTGCCACTGGACTCAAGCAGTGCCGATTCAGGTTGAAGATTGCGCAACCCTTGCCACACAATTACATGTGAAGCTGTCCCTACAGGGGGTATCCTTTGTCTTCCGAGACTGAATGGAGACATTGTGTCGTGTCATGTCATCGATTATTGCAAAAATGAACGTAACAGACTTGATTAGATTTTGATTTAGTTTACAAATTTCATGTCTTGTCAATAATCAATAGTACTTGCATTCTCTTAAAAAAATATTGCATATTGTTTTTATTAATTTGTTATTTGTTATTGTTTTATATGTATTCTTTTATATATATATATATAGATTTGAGGACTGACTTCTGTGTTATGTAACCATTTATTAAGTCGCCTGATGAGAATTTTGTTTAAACCAACCATTTGTTTGAAACATTAGCATGTCCAGTATCGCAACCATGTAAATTTGTTTATATTAACAAAATATATCTTGCTCTTCTTTTATTGAGCACTTTAAACCCTCCTTAAATTTATTAGTTATCACTCTTGAATAATTTAAACCTGATGTGTTTATATATTAATAAAATGAAAATAATTATTCCTGTCCAGAAAAAGACAGTATAGGAAAAGAAACACTATGGCCACACATTCATCCAAAATGGCTATGCTACCTGCATACCCCTAATGTGTGTTTTCCAACTATTATCTATTGATTTCATCTAAATTACTAAATTACTACAATAATTTCGATTTGACAGGTTAAATGCTTCAAAATTCACTTTGAGTTTCCCTAAAAGCATTACATCAAAACATTAAATACGGTCAAAACAGATTGTGTAAATGGATTTTCACAAATACCAAACACAGAATATAGATAAAGTTTTCACATTAATCGCAGCAATAGATTGTATAGCTTTTCACATTCATTAAAGGAACGTTATTGTGCATATTAAAAAAGAATTTGACAAAAACAAATGTAAATACTAATTTCTTTAAAGAAAGTATAGTTTAACAAATTCTGCACAACTAAACGTATTTATTTGGGGAAAAGACAAAGTTATCTATTATATTATTATATCCTTACTTTAAATAAGAATACAGCAAGAAACACGGGGTTATGGGTGAATGACAAAGGGGTTTACTTACAAGGGAATACATGTGAAATAAAAGTTATTCGACCTCTTTTCTTATTCTCTTCCTGTCTTTTTTCCTTCTCTCTCAGTCACGTGAGAGGGTCAATATATCCATAGTTCATTTCATCTATGAAGAGATGTTAGGCTATTCCATTACATCACCTTCCTCTCAAGCTAAATTCTTCCATAGAATTTTGCTTCTACCATTTTTTCCTTTTTAAACTTTGTCCAAAAAATTCGGCCCTTTTCCTTTTACTTCTCCTCATTTGTGTTTGCCGATTTTTTTACTTTTGAAGAGTGACTGGATTTCTGGTACTTCCTTGTTTGGAGGTTGTATATGGAAAGTGTCATATAGCACTTCCATTGGTAACTCTTGGTTTCTGACTGTTTCTATGTATCGGGGTCTCAGTTGGTTACTATGTTTTTTGTGGGAAAAAGTCTGCCCTTTTATAATGTAAACCATTCTCCCAATTCTTCCCTGCCCAATAATTTTTGAAGAAAACTTTATCCCCATCATTGTAAGTCTTGTACCTTACATTATCCTTCATACTTTTTTTTTTTTTTTTTTACTTTTTCTCTTTGGATTAACCGGTCGAACACCAAAGTACCTTCCTGGCAAACGTAATTTCAGCTGGGGATAATTTAGCAGTTGTATTTGGATTTGGTGTTATCCTATATATTGCTAAGAATTTTTTAATGCTTGTTTAAAAATATCAACAAATCTTTGCGCTTGTCCGTTTGATCGAGTAACCACCTCAATACAGTAGTAACTGCCAGTGCCATCAAGTGACAGTAGTCACTTTAAAAAACACTATCCCCAGTTACTGCAGGTAAGCCATGCTTACCACTAGATGATAGGGTCCACACCTGAATGACAGTGCACTCGATTGGATTACAGTGCCTTGCAATTGAAAACAGGTGATTTCATTTTGAAGCAGTCCAATCGACGCTAACAATGATTGTGACTGACAATGACTGATTGTTACAGAGGCAGCCTGTGTTCACAAAACGCCTCAAAACACCAGTGGCAAGCACTGGTGATAAGTGAAAGCCAATTTTATTTGTAAGATTCATTCGTCTGGCAGTTGAATGTTCAATCTTCAGTACAGGCGACACTCAAAATACAATTGCAAATTACTTCTACCCGGTCATCACTAATGGAACGCGAGCATGTTACCCTCATGGATTGAATACTTCTGTTCAAAATTACATGTAAATTTACAAGATACACCTGAAGAAAGTCGGACGTTACATCAACAGAAATGTGAAAATAACACTCAAAATAAGAACAGTAGTCTGAAGAATACAATTCATATGAAGAGATTTGTTGTTCCGTCAGGTCCATGTGGACAAATTATCGATCCTTGATAATTCTGAAACAAAATGTAACCATTTATTATGAATAGCTTGTGCACTCCACACCTCAAATGATTCAACCTGTACAGTGTGTGCTACCTTTTACATCAATTCCATAATGCACCTGCATATGAGTGAATGTGATGGACTGTGGCTGTAGAGGCCAACGTGGAAGTGATAGAAAATTTTTTAATGATATTTGTCCTAGTTAGTGTTGAGATGATTAATTGGAATTGGGAATCGAGAAAATCAGAACTTTTTGAGGTATTGGAATCGAGAAAAAAATAAGTGCCTATTTTCTGATGCCAATAACGATTCTGTTAATTATTATTTGGTTTGTTTTGTTTACGATTTAAATTCTCATTACTCGTACTAAATATTAAATCATAAATATGTCCTGATTTTTAAGCTACAAATAAATTTAAACTCTTATAGATCACCTACACAAGTGTGTTTTTACTTTTGCAAAAATCACCTGAGTTTTTATTGTAATTGAAAGAAAAACAACTTTATAGCTAAATATTTTGTGATTTTAAAAGAATCAGAATCTCTAATTATATCGGAATCAGGAAGTTAAAACAGAATCGGTAATTGTATCAGAATCAGGAAAAATTTTGGAATCGTCCCTTCACTAGTTTTAATGTTAATTTTTGTTTGCAATTTTGTTTGAACAAAGTTTTTATCATTTGACTATTTTTGATCGACGAAGAAAATGAGTTGACAGAAATCTTTCAGATATTCATTCATTAAGGATTTCTTATTTTTTCATTTCAGCTTCAATTTGGAAAAAAACATGGAAGGAAATTTCTATGTCAACATATAAGCCTGGCCGTATTGACTTCCCAATCATTTCTATGGAATGGTTAAAACTCTTCCAAGCTCAAAATGAACTCTTTTTGAAGAATTTGAAGGTATCATTTCCTTTTTAAACTTTTTTTTCTAAGTAAACATCAAATATGAGTCTGCAAAGATTACAAAAAAACAAAAGATTCTTAATTTTTTGTTTTCACCCCAGACAAGGCATATTGTAACTTGGAATATAAGGGGCTACATTTTCGAATCATGTCTAACAAGGAACTGTGAGGAGTTGAGCACCAAGATGTCTGTTAACATTTAAACTTCTGTACTAAACTTAGTACAGTAAGGAAAGTAGAAAACAGAGAATTCCAAAGTCTAGCAGTTTGAGAGAAGAAACTATTAGAGTCGAGGGTTTTTCGGCATCTAGAGACCTCAATACTAAAAGGATTGTATTGAACCATGAAATTTGGTTGATGTATGCCTTGTAAGCATTGGCTTAATAACCAAAATAAAGGTTGACAATGAGAAGAATTTTACATCAAAATGAATTCAACGGATAAGGCATTGAATATGAATCAGTTTTAAATGATAGTCTTCTGGAGGTTGAAGGTTCAATCCTCACTAAAGATGGCAATAACTAAGAATAGTATAAAAATTACTTAACACTTCTATCTGGTCATCGATTGTAAAACAAGAACAATCTGCCCTCGTGGATTGAGTAAAAAGTTCAATTTGAAATCTTGCATGGGTTTTACAGCTTGTAAAAAAGTTGGAGGTTACAGTGTTCGAAATATGAAAATAATAACCAAGATGAGAATAGTAGTCCGATTATCGTTTATTTTACTTTTTATATGCATTAAAAAGTTTTTTTCACTTTCAGATTGTATTATAATAGAGTTAGGACGATTAATCGGAATCGAAAAAAATCGGAACTTCTGGGTATATCGGAATTGGAAAAATTGATGCCTATTTTCCAATACGAAAAACGATTTTTTTCATTGTCTTTTTTATTTAATTTTGTTTAAAGCAAAATATTCCAGTGCTGGTAGTAATGATAAAATAATAAATATTTATTTTTTTTTTTTTAACTATTAATAAGTTAAAATATATAGATCATTCCCTACTTGTTTGCTTTCATGTTTGAGAAAATATCTGCATATTTAACATGTTTTTACGGTAATCGAGAATAAATAATTCTGTTGTTAAATATTTAGAGATATATAAAGAATCAGAATCAATAATTGTATCGGAATCTGGAAAATATTGGAATCATCCCATCATTAATTATTACAAATAATAAATTTCTTCATGAATTCTAAAAATTATCTATTACTATATTTATCCAGTGTTTTTTTATAGAACTGAAAACTTTGACTCTTCAACTCTTACAAAATTTACAAAATCCTAACTCTGACTCGTCCAAAAATTGTAAGTTTTCCTCGTCTGTGCTTACATCTTAAGTCATAAATATCCTTTGACTCACCAGACATAAGAGCTGATGCTATTACGAAACAAACAATTTTGTAACTCGATCAAAACCTCTTTGCTCTGATTGGTCATTAACCTATATTCAGCTGTTCCAAAATTCCAATTGTATTATCTTTGATATTTAAAAATATCTTGTCTTGAGGTGACATCCACCCCAGATCAGTTTAGCCAACTCCTTCCAATGAATTCACCACATATCGCATGAAAGCTGACAAAGTCCGGCGATTCATTGCTGACATTATTGACAGCCAGTCATGGTTCCATCAGCAAATACTGTCGATTTTTAGACCCAGAATCGGTTTGATATCTTAATTGTTCTGAGCCATGTTTTTAGTTGGCTGCCACATCATTTCTCCCAGTTTCAAGAAGAAAACCAGGTTGATGGCTTCTCTAATGAGATTGCTTCATTGACAGGTGAGGGTGTGACCAGCCCAGCAAAGGTATCTTGTGAAAAGAGCTTTCTGGGGGGGGGGGGGGGGGGGGTGATGTGGTACCATACTTATGCCACTGCATTCAGCAGGAGGTGTTGCTAGGGTACATGAAGGATGCGACACAGACAGAAATGATCAAAAACCTCCAGTTTGCGAAGATCAGCAGCTGTCATCGGCCAACCTCACAACCGTACAGGACAATGGTGCTTGGTAGACTCTGACCATTGTGGCTAGCTTGATTTCCTGTCTGGACCACAAATGGGAATGAAGGCGGCAGAAGACAAGATGGGCACTAGTGATGAGGCTATTATTATCTGCATCCCTTCATCCAGTCACATTGATGACTTAATCTAAGTACTTGAAGCAATTCACCTCTTTAAGAACTCCATCCAGGAGGATTGGATGCTTTTTGGTGAGGATAAATCCTACTGTCAGCAGTTTTGTTTTTCCAGCATTCACTCTCATGCCAAGCTGGGAAGCAAAACATTGCAGTTTGCTGATTACTGACTGGATATCTAAGAAGCTTTTGCCCAGACTCGGGATGTCATTGGCATAGTCCAAGTCTTTAAAGAGTAAACCCTGACCAACTGTGACTCCCAGAGATTGCTCAAGAGTGTGTGATGTAATTCAGTTCACAGCAAAGTTGAACAGTGTGGGTGAGAGAACACAGCCTTGTTGAACTCCAGAGTGGATTTCAAAGGCTTTTGACCCCTGACCATAAATGCGCATCAGTTTCAGTGACATACTGCCTACATGCAAAACCTTCCATAGTGCTTCACAATTGACAATCATTTGAAAATGAGGCCAATGTTATTGTTACTGGGGAATTCTTGCTCTGTCAAATATTTATTTATTTATTTCCAAAACTGAGTTTCCAACATTTTTACATTAGCTGTGCAAATTGCATATTTATCTAGTTAACCTATTCGCTAACTATCATAGAGCCCAATCTGTAACATTTTTTGCCATTATTTATTATGTTCACAAGAAAATTCTTGTGGGATTTTTAATTTTGATTTCAAATGATGTATTTTCAAATAAATTTTCGTCATAATTCCTTTACTTTAGATATCATTTGAAATATCACTTTTCGTTCTAATCATTTAAATTACAATCCTTTTATAACAATTATGTCTTAAGAACATTGAATACAAGATGGAAAAAAATCAAATTTGCACAATTTTCTTATTTCAATTCAAGCTAGGCCAAAAAGCTACTGAAACAGCTGGTGGTAACAATAAAGTGGTTGGCACAGTAATCACTACTGAACGCACATCACAATGGTGGTTTAAGAAATTTTGTGGCAACAATGAGTCTTGAAGATGATGAATGTAGTGGTCGGCCATTGGATGTTGGCAATAATCAATTAAGAGCCTTAGTCAAAGCCAAGTCATACACAACTGTTTGAAAACTTGCTTCTGAATTAGATGTAATATATACAATGATTTCCAACCACTTGAAAGAGATAAGAAAGATAAAAAACTTGATAAATAAGTGCCTCATGAATTGAATGGCAACTAAAAGAAACACCATTATGAAGTGTCTTCTTCCCTTCTTTTATACAACAAAAATAAATTATTTCTCGACCAGGTTTTGACTTTCGATGAAAAGTGGGTTCTTTAGGATAACCAGCAGTGCTCAGCTCAGTGGTTAGACACCAACAAAACTCCAACACTTCCTGAACCAAAGTTGCACCAAAAGAAAGTCATGTGACTGTTTGGAGGTCTATGTTCAGCAACAAAACTCAGCATTAGTCAACCGAAAAGGCCAAATTCTCCTCCACGAAAATGCCTGACCCCACATTGCTAAACCAACCCTGCAGTAGTTGAATGAATTGGGCTATGAAACGCTGCCTTATCCACCATAATCTCCAAACCTCTCACCTACCGACTACCACTATTTCAAGCATTGCAACAACTTTCTGCATAAGAAACTCTTCAAAAACCTCAGCGATATCAAAAACTTCAATGACTTCCTCACCACAAGAACACAAGAGTTTTACATAAATTCACTTGTTTTGCGTTGGCAAAAGTGTGTTGATTCAATAAGTTTTTGTTTGAGCTGAAATATGTTCATCTGAATTTAAAAGTTAAAAACCGCAAGAACTTTATTGTCAAGATGATATATTTTTTATTTTTATCATAAATTTTATTTTTCTTTGAAATATTTTATAATTTTTTTATTTGTCTTTATTTTTTGTTCATCATTGTTTTTTTATACATGATTTTTATCATTATTTTTGTTATTTTTTTTATTAAAAAAATATTTTTAGCATTTTCTTTATTTTAAACTTTGGAAGAATTTTTTTTCTTTGATTTGAAGGCCTTGATTCCTTATTTGTGGTTCTTGATCATGATACTTGACTTTTGCTAACCGGTGACCCTTCTATGTTCTCTTGATGTTTTCATTTATTTCAGTGTTAACCCATATATATCTGTATCCTTCATTTTCTTCCTTTGCTATAGCATAACTTTTATACACAATTAAAAATTAAACAACATAAAATTTTTCATATATTGTGAATATTGGTTCAGTTTCATAAAAAGTACACCAACAGTGACAATAGGAATATCGGTGGCTGCTCCCACTCGTGTCCGAGTATCGGGTTCTGTCATGAGTCTCAATCTTCACGGTTGATGTTTCCATTTTACATGACTTGCAAGACCCAATCAGTGGTAGAATACTCTCCCCACCATTTCATCATGTAAGGCACATACCAAGGTAACAAAGTCAGGTAGGCAATTAAACCTTGTAATGATTGCCGATATAGCAGGTCTTTTTTAGATGCCAAAAGATGAACATTTCAGGCTGTTGCTGTTTGATGCTCTTTTTGTATTTGCTGTGCACAGAAGATGGTCCCGTGGGAAGGTTAAAAACCAAACCAATTCTCTGGTCTGGATATCTTCAGCAAGGATGAGGAGATCATCTTGGATCATGTGGGCAAAGATCTTGCTGGTGATGCTTAGCAGTGATATTCCCTGTTAGTTGTTACAGCTCTCATGGTCTTCTTTTTTTTAAATATTGTCATGACCATTGTCACAAATTGTCACTTGTGATGGATGTGATGAAACTCGCTGGGGAGGATCTATGCCTCCCACATCTTCAATATAAGGAGCATGAGATGGTTTCTCATCTCGGGGCCACTGTGGGTGAGATTTTGCTGGGTCCTGGGGATTTGCTAGATCTCATGCATTCAAAGGCTTTGTTGAAGTCTAGGATGGAGAGTGGTAGTGCCATCTAGTGACAGATGTGATGCTGCAAGTCATTCACAGGAGAATGGTGTGTTAACCTAATCATTAGGAAGGTTCTCGAAATGAGACTTCATCATGTCAGAATGTCGTTGATGGTTGTAGTGCTGCCCACGACAGACCATATACAAATAAATGATAAAAGTTTAGATTCCAAATTTCAAGATGTTGACAATCTTACCATTTATTTCTTTAAGTACATTGACATGAATTGTGCATATTAAAAAAATAAACAGTAAAATGGTCAACATCTCAAAATTTGAAATATAGACTTTTGTCATTAATATATATATATATATATATATATATTTTAATGATGGAACATTTTCAAAATTTTTCCCAATTTTGATACAATTACCGATTTGGTTCTAAAGTTCTGATTCTAGTACAATTACCGATTCCAGTTCTTTTAAAATTTCTAAATATTTTACTACAGAGTTTATTTTCAGATCACCATAAAAGCCCATGCAATACAGGCATATATTTTCACAAACTTAAAAAGACATGTAGGTGTTTAACTATGGATTTTAGTTTTACTGTTAGTTTAAAATCAAGAAATATTAGCACTTATCACTAGTTCCAGCAATGGTAAATTAAGTTTTAATCCAAAACAAATAAAAGAAACGTTCTTGGAATTGAAAAAAAAGCACCAATTTTTCCAATACCAATTTTGATACCCCAAAAAGTTAAGATTTTTCCAATTACGATTAATCGCACCAATACTAATATATAATTTTTCATTTCTTACAATGCAAAAATGTATAATTCATATTATTTGGATTTTTAAAAGTACTCTTCTCATCGTGAGTTTTTTTTGCACGACGTTTTAGTTGATATAACTTCTGACGTTCTTCAGGTGTATCTTGTCGAAAACAGAGAAATCTGTACGGAATTTATCAACCTCCAGAGGAGTGTAACTCACAACCGAATTTTACTAAATTGTAAGGTTTATCCTTCTTGAGGTCAAAGGTTCAATCTTAAGTGCAAGCAACACTCAAAATAGAGTTGTGAATTACTTAAGATTATTAACCGGGAGTGGCTGACAAAACAAGAGCAAACTACCCTCATGAATTAAATAAGGAGTTCTATTAAAAATTTTGTGCAGATTCCCACGTTCAACAAGATACACTTGGAGAAGGTTGGGTGTTACATCAACTGAAACTTGTGAAAATCATAATCAAGATGAGAACATTCGTCCGAATAATCCAAATAATCCAATCTTCATTTCAAATATCTAAAAATATACCAATGTACAATGTATTAACCCTGACCCCACATGCCACACATCACCTAATTTTCTCCCAGAAATATGTAATTTATGGCATCCCAAGAATGTAATTTCCTTATTTTTTTTATTGAATTAATATATAAGGTGTCTTCAATAAGTTTCCAAATTTTATTTGGAACAGGCATTTAAAATTGCCATAGACTGTTGAAAATTCAATATGTTATTGCTATACATTTGATAAGATGACTGACCAAATTATATGACTTCAAGTTCAAATGAACAGCTACAACAGGAATTGGAATACACTCTATTATAGCATGATTGTTACGGCTGGTGTATTTCAAAAATACAATCTGGACATGAGCACAATTTAGAAGAACAATATAAATCAAGCATCAGTTTTTGAGTGGTATAAGAGATTCAAGGAAGGCAGGATGTCCGTGAGATATAATGATAGTTGTGGGAGGAGTAAGGAAGTCCGAACACCAGAGTGTATGGGCCAAATAAGAAATTTCATGGATAAGGATCATCATGTGTTTATAGAGACAATAAGTGCAGTGTTTGATGTCAGTGTGGGAACTGTGCACACAATTATTCGTAAGGAACAGAAGATGCAGAAGATTTGTGTGAAGTTTGTCCCAAGGGTGATCATAGAAAATCAGATTATTTGACCAAGATGAACATCAAGACAATTCCTCCGTCTTCCTATAGTCCAGAACCCGCTCCCTGTGACTTTTGGTTATTCCCTAAGCTCAAGGAAAACCTTAAAAGCTGTTGTTATAAGACAATTGAGGAGATGAAAGAGGCTGTGATAAGGGTCGTTGACACACTAACACAAATTGTTGGAATGGTACAAGTGCATTACAGCTGGAGGAGATTACTTTGAAGGGGACTAGAGTTTCAGGTATGTACTGTCAATAAAAGTGGCCATCCAAAAAAAGTCTGGAAACTTATTGAAGGCACCTCATATAAGCTATGAGAAGAGAAAAGGATGGAAGTTTATTCATGCAAGGTGAAAATTTTCCAATAAACTAAAATTAATGGTTGATTTAATATTTTTAATTCATTCATAAATTCTGACCCAGTTATAAAATTTACCAAAAAAAAAAGCTAAGATTGCAAAACTTAGGATAAGGAAAATAACTGTTCATGTCTGTGAATAGTTAACGCTTATTTTAATGACGTTTTCTCTTTCCTTTTCAGACCACATCTACATACGTTTGGAGCAAACGTGAATCAGCAGAAGAAGGACTGCCTTTTTCAGAGCTTATTAAATTTGTGAGTATAATTCTCTTTTCACATTTCTCTCCCTTGATAAGTTTCTTGATTTTGTAAAAATGCTTTCCTCCTCCTCCTCCTCCTCCCTGTCTCTCTGAACGTGGCTCTTATACATTTGATTACTTTTTTATTTTTTTTTTTACTCATGTTCACCCCTAACAAGACATATCGCCACTTGGATGTAAGGGGCTACTGTTTGGAATCATGCCTAGGAAAGATTAACAAGACTTTGGAATTTCCTTCCTGCTACCTGCTTCCCTGACTGCACTGATATGCAGAAGTTCAAATGTAACATAAACCAAAATCTAGCTGTTCAAGGGAAGAAACTTTCTGGCATATTTAAGGACTTCAACAGTGAAGGGATGAGATTTTATAGCTAAATGAGTTTGGCGGGGATATGTATGATGAAGGAGCACAAGTGCAATGGGTTCATCAAAGCATATTTTATTCAAATACTAAATAGAGATGCAGTGATTTAACAGGGGTTGGAGCTTATTTTATAGAACTCCAATCATTCCCCTCCTTGCCAAACTTTCACAAAAAAAAACACTCGACTAGTTACAACCACTATATACAATTTCCCTCACTCTAACTGTGCTTTAATCTAAATGCAGATTCCATGAACAAAGCTTCTTTCTCAGAACTGCCCACTTGTGGAACACTGTTCTCGATTGAATACAACATGGTAGTCTTCAAATCCAATGTAAACAAGTTCTTGTTTAGCCGTCCTCATAAATATCAAATTCTACCACCATATATTCATTAATCCTTATCCTCAAGTGACCTTCGGGCCTTAATAAGTGGTGATTCCCAAGTAGATATTTAAAAAAAAAACAGAAGCTGGTGAGCTTAATAAGTCCTGAATGTATTTTTGAATTAAATAAATTCTATTGATTGACTTAAAATACTTCAGTGTTGTCACCATTCTGTTCCAAATACAAAACTGATTTGATGATACTAAGTATGCAATATTTCGGGGTGCTTATGCAGTATAATCCGATGAAAAAAAATGCATTTTAGGTAAAAATAATGTTACAAATTTACTTGTTATGCTGAAATCAGTAAAAATTCCAAAAATGATCAAAAAGAAAATTTGCTAGAATTACTTTTTACAAAAAAATAAAAATAGATATTAGCGATCTGCCATTTTCTATTTTGAAATGATGAATTACAATTATTTTGTCAAAATCATAAACTGAAGTTACTTCCCCTTGATTTTAAGAAGTCTTCAATATTATCAAACTAGCTCGACGCCCAGTGTTGCCCAGTTTTACAATACTGTTATGGCTTGCAATAAGCCAAAGAAAACAGAACAACGGAATAGAATTTAAACAATGTATTACTGGAACAACAACAACATAAAAAGGTTACAACTGAAAAGAGTAGTAAATGTCACCGAGCAGGCGAGGGTCACTCTGGTGTTTAATCCACACCTGGGATCAAAAGGTCTATGGTTTATATAATGGATAGAACAGTCCATTTGGAGGGTGATTCTCCCACAACACCCCCGTTTCAAGCTGATTTTCGCGGTTGTGAAAATCAGTGTTTCTTCCTTTTAGGGCAGACCACCAAGGGGTCTTTATGTTTCCTCTTTCTGCCGGAGTGTCTCAGTTCTGACATCCCTTTTGGAGGGTCTATGTCAAAACAGTCATACGCAGTTTCAATCGCCTCACTGCCGTCCTGCGGTGGTTCTTCTTGATCCTTATAGAAACATTTCCTGATTTGGTTCAGGTGCCTCTTATGTTGGAACTTTGGGCCCTGAATGATATATGTAACATGGCCGATTCTTTGTAAGATTGTGCCCTGTTCCCAAAAAGAAACGTTATTTCTAAAATGTCTAAAATACACGTTATCTCCGAAACCGTTTTGTTGGCATTGTAGAGGTTCTGTTGTGGACTATGTGTTTGGGTAGCAGTTTATCAAATACGGATTTTACTTTCTGTCCAAACATGATTTCTGCTAGGGATCCCGCATCTGGTGTGTTTGGATTTCTCGTGATTCTGTAAACCTGCAGAAATTGCTGAAGGGCCTTTTCTGTCGGTGTACAGGACGCCTTTTTTAATACCCTTTTAAGCGTATCGACGAAGTGTTCAGCCTGGCCGTTGCTTCTGGCATGGTACTGGGGTGTCGTAATATGCTTGACTTGATATGTCTCACAGAGTAGCGTTGTCGCTAACCAGACAGTCTATAACCCCAAACCGAGCAAACAATTCCAATAAAAAATTTGTCGTTGTTGCCGTGGTTGGTTTTTTGCATCTTAGTACCTCTGGCCATTTAGAATAAGAGTCAACTACTATCAGGTAGTAAAAATCCTCCATAGGTCCTGCATAATTGATGTGGATCTTCAACCATGGTTGTTCAGCCTTAGGCCAAGGTTTATATGTTATCAGTGGTGCTTTTGCAGCCAAAGCACAGCCTTTACATCTGTTCACCATGTCAGTAATATCTTGGTCCATAGCTGGCCAATAAACAAAACTTCACGTTAGGCTTTTCATTCTGTTTATTCCTGGATGCCCCATGTGAAAATCCCTGAGAATTCTTTTTTGAAGGGTTTGGGGGATGACAACCCTTTCACCGTATAACAGTATTTCGTCGCAACCAAGTGGTGCGTGCAATTTGTGCATATTTGAGATGAACCCCTGGTAATAATTTGCTAAACCTAAAAAAAAAAAAGTTATTTACTGGTGCCAGCATTTCTTTAATAGCAGTCACCCTATCTGGGTTTTGGGCATCTGCCATCTTTAGCAATTATTTGACCTAGGTATTTAATTGTTTGTAAAAAGAACTCGCATTTATCTGCTTTGATCTTAAATCCATAATCTTGTATTCGACTGAATATTTGTCTGATATGTTTTTCATGTTTCTCCCTGCTTTTGCTCGCTATGATAATATCAAGATATGCGATTGCGGTGTCCAAGCCGGACAGCATAGTATCCATTACTTGCTGGAATATTGCGAATGCCATCTTGACACCAAACGCGAGTTTTTCGTATCTGTACAAACCCCGATGAGTGTTAATACAGAGGAGGTTAGCGCTTTTGTCGTTTACCAGAATCTGTAGGTAAGCGTCGCTTAGGTCGATCTTAGAAAAAAACTTGCCGCCATTTAATTTTGTGAACATTTCTTCTGGACTAGGTAATGGATAGTGAAAATCTTCTAAGGACCCGTTGAGTCCGATCGCGAAGTCGGCCCAAACGCAAATTTCCCCGGGCCTTTTCTTTACGTAAACTACTGAAGCAACCAACTCACTATATCCAATTTTAGCCAGTATACCGATGCTTTCTAATCTGTCTAGTTCCTGATTTATTTTGTTCAGGGAAGCGAACGGGATATTACGTTTCTTTTTAAACACTGGTTGTGTGCCAGGTTTCAACTTAAAATCTGCGGCCATTTTTGTACATCTCCCCAGGCCAGGAGTAAATACGTTTGTGTATTCTTTTTTAAAACAAGTTATAAGTTTCTCCGATTCTGCTGGGTGGGCATCTATTTTCTTGCAGAATGTGGATATAGGAAGATCCCAGAGACGAAACTCCTCCATGCTGTCAGAACCGAACAGGTTCTCACTATCTTTTAGCACATACAATCTTAGTTTTTTGTTTTCCCCCGTAAAGTAACGTTTGTAATTAATTCACCTTCAAAATGAATGTTTGTACCATTAATGGCCGTCGCCGTTCTGTTAGTTTTTAACATAGTCGGCTTTCGTAATATTTTCCACGTTTTGAGATTTATTATTGAAAGATCTGATCCACTGTCTAATTGGAATTTAATAGGTTTGCCGAAAATGTTAACCGTTACATATTTGCGTAGATTTTCATCTACAACGTTCTTAGTTCTGGTTTGACGTATACGGCTTCTATTCTGAGTTTTCCTACAGTGCGAACTTTTATGACTGATCTTATTGCATATTCACGATGCCTGCTTCGGTATTTCTTGCATCTTTTTTTATAATTTCTACTTTTTGACAATCCTCAGTCAATTTTTGAAGCGTTAAGTTCGGTTCATTTTCTAATTTTGAAGGGAATCTGCGCCTGATTTCCAAATCTTTTCCCGAGGTTAACCCGTGCACAAACACAAGACATTTAAAATTGTCTGCTGTCAGTTCAGACAACTTAGTCATCCCAGTGTTTGTTCACTACAGCTGCGTAGGTGGTAAAATCGTCATTATCGCCTTTTACCACATTCAAACATCTCCAACGCTTATGGAAAAAAGACATTTTCGGCGAGAAAAGTTCCGTTAACAAATTTACCATCTTGTTAAATTGTCTATCGCAGTCCATATTGTATTCAAAGAAAATGCTGAATTGCTTTCCGCGTTTGCATTATTCTTAACCATTTCTGTAAGCAATTCCTCAGTTTGTATTTGACGTTCGGCTAACTGTTTTTGCAATTCCTTTTGCTGTTCCTCGAATCGTATTTGATGTTCAGTCCAGTGTTTTTCGGATTGTGACTGACGCTTTGTGGCATCAATATGCAACTTGGTTAAATGTTCCAACGCTACTTTCAATTCGTCCATTTTGCTTTGTCAGTATTAGCAATTTCAAAATGTTCGCTGAATTTTACAAAACTGTTTTTTCTTATTTCTTCCTCCAGACAATAAAACGAACAGAAAAAACATAAATAAATAAAAAGTTCATTGTCTAAAGAAAAAAAAAATCAAGTGTATATTTTTCTCCAGAGAAAAAAAAAATAACGCCTGATTTTAGCAGCGAAAATCACAAGTGACGAATTCTTTTTCCAAAATTATAAAAATTTACCTAAGTCGCGACGAAACTTTTTCTTTTTGCAAAAGTACAGTGCTATCTTTGAAAGTCGTGACTGACTTTTTTCTTTTCAACTCTTTTTTTTTTTTTTTTCCCGTAATGATCTGCATTTTTTTTTTTTTTTTTAGTTACCATGAACCTTTCAGTTGCAAGTGTTTAGACACTTCCTTAGGCTTGATAACATTTGAGTCCGACGTTGTTAGTATTTTTAGAATACTACTTCAACATGAGTATTTTTTTTTTTTTAATGTCGTTACTGGTTTTGATTTTAGTATGCTCCTTGAATCCAATGTCGTTAGTGTTTAGTTTTTTAGAACACTGTTTTTAAATGTGAGTACGTTCTCTGAATCCAATGTCGCCAGTGTTATGGCTTGCAGTAAGTCACAAAGAAAACAGAACAACAGAATAGAGTTTAAACAATGTATTACTGGAACAATAACGTAAAAAGGTTACAACTGAAAAAAGTAGTAAACGTTACCGAGCAGGCGAGGGTCACTCTGGTGTTTAATCCACATCTGGGATCAAAAGTTCTATGGTTTAGATAATGGATAGAACAATCCATTTGGAGGGTTATTCCCCCACAACAAATATACTTAAACATTATATTTTAATTCATATTGATTACGTCAATATTATTATAGAATCAATCCCCTATTGATTATCATATATTACAAGGAATCATTTGCAAAAATAATTTTAAAAATAATGATTGTCATTCATCAAATTCCATCTGTGTTTGTTTACAATATCATGTGAACTAATATTTAGGTTTGATGCTCTACTATTGAGCTATATATCCAGATGATAATAAATCTATTTTTTTAAGAAATGATTTGCTGAAATTTTATTATCTCCCTTGGTCAATGTAATATAAAGTATTCCCCTGTAAAAAAATTGTTTTTTTTTTATATCTATAAAAGATAATTTTAAAATGAGATTTTTTCAATACTTATTGGATAAATTTTTGTACAAAACATATCTAAGAACATTGCCAGACATATAAATTACCTTTGTGTGAAATTTGCAAAAGATAGGCTCAGCCGTTTCGGAACCTATGAGGAAGGAACTCACACACACAAAATGACTTATATAAGAGTGTATTATAAAATATGATAAAATTTGAAAAAAATTATATTTTTGCTTTTAATCATTTTTCATAATTTTTGGAATTTTTAATAATTTTCACACGACACATAAATACATAAAGTAGTTTTACTCATTTGATTTTATTGTACAAGAACCTATTTCAATTTTTTTAAGTAAGAATTATAAGTATTAAGTCGTCAATAGTTAGCAATCTTATAACTGACACAAATGATTAAAAATCTTTCTACAATTTATAGAGCTGGTTTTTATTTTCTACAAGATTATGAAATAAAGAGTTTCTCATCCAGCTTAACAGCTAAATCTGACCCCCAAGATTGCTATGGGCATAGAATATGTGCCTACATTACAGATGGCTTCTCGTGTGGCAGGGATATCTCTAGAGAAGATCCTAATTTACCCTATATGTGCTTCAGGGTTGCACTTGCTAACACCATTGCATTTATATTTGCCCTCTATCGGCCCCACAACAGCGGAGTTACTATCTTTAAGAGCATATCTGAGAAAATAGACCACATCCTGTCTGCATATCCCTCAGCTAACATCCACATCTGTGGTGACTTCAACGTCCATAACGTGAAATGGCTGACCTATTCAAATAAGACAGATGATGAGGGGAGGTTCTGTCATGATTTTGCCATTGCTTATGACCTCACTCAGATTGTTCGTGAGCCCATCCGTGTGCCCGATACACCCGGTCAATATGCAAGCCTCCTAGACCTTTTTCTCTCAACTTCTCCTGAGCTGTGTTCATGTTCCATTCTATCTCCTCTGGGATCCTCTGACCACTCTGTTGTAGCAGTTAAGATAAAAACGAAATGTAATAAATCCCCAGACGTACCCCTCCACCTTACTGTATACCGATACTCTATGGCTGACTGGGATAGCTTCCCTACATTCATATCTGATTTACCTCTGCACTCCATGTTTAAAAAGGAAGTGTCCTCTATAGTATCAGATCTGACCGAATGGTTGATTGTAGGCATAGACCAATTCATACCATCTAAAAAATTCCAACAAAAACCTAACAGCCAGCCATGGTTCTCCCCAGAATGTGCTGCTGCTATCGCGCACAGAAATCACTTTTTCCATAGCTACCAACGTAATAGATGCACTGAGACTAAAGCTGCTTTCAGGACTGCCAGCAACCACTGTAAAAGAGTAATAAAAAATGCAAGAGAGCTATATGCCCAGTCTGTTAAATCCAAGGTAGCTGATCAGCGGCTTGGTTCCCACCAGTTTTGGCAAATAACAAATAGGATCCTGAACAGAAGTGTGCGTTCTATCCCAACCATTAGCAATGGACCAGAGGTCATCTCGTCAGCGTCAGACAAGGCCAAACTATTTGCAAAGAACTTTGCAGCTATTCTACCCTATGCGACGAAGGCCAGCAACTCCCCATATTTTCCGCCTATAACACAGAACACACTAGGTAACATACAAATATCCGTGCATGAGGTCGCCAAGCTAATCAAGAACCTAGATTCCAGTAAAGCAACTGGCCCTGACGGCATCCCAATTATAGTGTTAAAAAAGGTTCAACCAGAACTTGCTCCCATACGTACGAAACTGTTTAAGTGCTGCCTTAAGGAGAAGTGCTTTCCGACTCCCTGGAAAACCTCATCAGTATGCCCTGTATTTAAGAATTCAGGTGATAAGTAATCTCCCTCTCAGTACAGACCAATAAGTCTCCTTTGTGTTATGGGTAAGTTGCTGGAATCCATATTAAATAGAGAAGTAGTCAACCACCTCAGCAGAAATAACCTTCTTAATGACACACAATATGGTTTCCGCTCTGCAAGATCTACCGCAGATGTGCTGATGGTTATATCTCACAGGATTAGTGAATCTCTTGACAAAGGCTTCTTTTCCAGGGCAATTGCTCTTGACATATCAAAGGCCTTCGACAAGGTATGGCATAAGGGTCTACTTCACAAGATTTCCAGCTACGGTATAACTGGAAATGTTTTCTCAATCATTAAATCATTTCTCTCCGATAGGCTCATAAGAGTAGTGGTCGATGGACAAAAATCAGAGGCCTGCAGTATTAATGCTGGAGTCCCTCAGGGGTCAATCCTGGGCCCAACTCTCTTCCTGATCTACATCAATGACCTCCCTAAACACATACTTAAATCATTCGTTGACATCTATGCTGATGACACGACCATCTACGCCAACACATCAAAGGCTGTAAATGACAAAGTTCTCTGATTCTTTCTCCTCTGATCTCGAGCGCGTGGTTCAGTGGGGGAAGACGTGGCTGGTTACCTTTAATGCATCTAAAACCAAACTCCTATCCTTACATCATCAACGCTCTGATCCCCATCTGGCATCAATTGTGATGGATGGCTCTCATCTGGGAGAGGCCCCGTGTTTTGACAAGCTTCTGGGATTGACCTTTACTCCTGATCTTAAATGGAACACGTACATCATCTGTTGCCAAGGTCGCTGGAAAGATGGTGGCATCCTTCTACCGCTCCAGAAGATATCTCACTACTGATGCAATTCTCTATCTATATAAAAGCCAAGTACGTCCAAGGATGGAATACTGCTGGCATATCTGGGCAGGAGCTGCTAAAAACAGCCTATCCTGCCTTGACAGAGTAAAAAATAGACTTTGTGGCTTAGTGGGGGATGCCCTTTTCTCTACCCTGCAACCTCTCTCCCGCAGAAGAGACGTTGCGAACCTATCCTTGTTTTATCGTTATTTCCATGGCAGGTGCTCGTCTGCACTCCAATCTCTGGTCCCCCCTCGCCAATCTTTCACGAAAAACACCCGTCTAGCTGAATCCACTGTGAAAAATTTCCCCCACTCTTTATCTGTGCCTAAATCAAAACGTGGATTTCATGAACAAAGCTTCTTTCTTAGAACTGCACGCCTGTGGAACTCTGTTCTGTCTGCCTGCTTCCCACCTGACTACAACTTGGATGTCTTCAAGTCCAACGTTAACAAATTCTTAATGAACCGCCCCCTTAAGTAAACACTTCATCAAATCTCCACACTAACGTAATGTACTTGCAATAACCTTTATCCCTTAGTGGCTTCCGGGCCTTGATAAGTGGTGACCACTGTGTAAAAAAGAAAAAAAAAAAAGAAAAGCTTTTATTTAACTTATTCAATTCGTATTATTTGGATTATTCAAACTACTGTTTTCATCTTAAATGTTATTTTCACAACGTTTTGGTTAATGTAAGTTACACTTTTCTAGAGATTCAATCATCAGTGAAGACAGCATTCAAAAATACAATTATGAATAACTTAGGACTTTTACTCGGTCATGGTTGACAGAACGATAGCATGCAACTCCCCTTATTTAATCCATGAGATTAGTATGCTTTCGTTTCATCAGCCATGACTGGGTAGAAGTATTAAATAATTCACAATTGTATTTGTTTTTTGAGTGGCAGCCACAATGAGGACTGAACTTTCAACTTACAGAAGAGTGTAACTTACAAGTGAATTTTACCAAGTACTTTATTCACTATACCATGGGTCCTTGCAGATGCACTTGAAAAAATTTGAAGGTTACATCAGCCGAAACATTGTGAAAATAACATTCAAGATGAGAACAGTAGTCTGAATAATACAAATAATATGAAAATGTTAATGATTTCAATATTCATCTAATTTCTTTCATTAGTAGTTTTCTGTATGAAACTGTTTTAAATTTGTTTAAAAGAATCTCATTAAATCTGGAAACAAATCTTTTTCATTCTTGTATCTTTTTTAGTTTCATCAGGATTTCCTCTAGTTGTGATAAGATCATGTGTTATCTCACTTGACAATCACCGACCTCAATGTTGTTTCTGTGGTCTTTTTCTCTTTTTGTTCTGGCTACGCCATCGTCTCTCATATTAGTGGTCTTCGAGTGGGCACACGAGTTCACAAGTATAAAAATACAATAATACAAAACAAAAAACAAACTCCAACACATTCTGCAATATCAGTTGTGTATGTGTGACACCATCAACCCTTCAAATGCTTACGTTCACATCTTAGTAGTCAAGAGGGTGCGCATGTGTTCACAAGTATAAAAAACAAAATAAAACAAGAGAAAACAATAACACATTCTGCAAATATCAATTGCATTCTGTATATGTGACACCATCAATCCTCTACACATAAGGTTCACATCTGCATCTACTGTCGTGTTTCCGTACGTTGGTTGATTTATTTCCCCACCATCTCGTTCAACCCACAACCTATGTTTGACTGTGATCAACTCATAACTCAATCAAAAATTAAACTCCTGTAAACTGTTCCCAACCATCATAAACTGTCACAAACACATTGACATGCCTGAAAATAACTCTAAAATATATTGACCGGTTTGTTGTTTCTGTTCACTGTCACACCCTGATCAACAACCCCATTCCAGCTTTCTTTTGTGTTCCTTTGTGAACAATTTCCTATCCAATATTCTACTGATAAGACCATTTTTTTTAAATTTCTCTTTCTCTTCCTCCCTACTTCCTAACATTTGGTTAGAGATGGAAGTAAGATCAATAGTATCATAGTCTTGGTCGTTTATCCCATATATAAGACAAGTTAAATTAGTAGAATTACAATGGGCAAGAAATTGTTCACTAACGCACACGAAAAGCTGAAATAGGATTGTTAATCAAGGTGTGGCAGTGATTGGGACAAAGGAGCAAACATAGAGGTCAATATATTTACAGTCAGATTATGGATAGTATTAGAGTGAGAGTGAGTTTGTGATAAGGTATGACAGTTAGGGGCAGTTTACAGAGAATCTCGAGTTTATGGCAGTTGACGACAGTTTCCAGTTTGAGTCATTCGATGGCAGGTTGCATCTTGGATCAGATTGGGAAAGTTTAGGAGGCCAAGATGAGCTGACAACAATCGATGAGGAAGAGGCTTCGACAGATGATTAAGATGTAGACGTGAAGAAGGTTGTTTCCTACAATGGTGTCGCACACAACTGCTATCTACAAAATGTGTTTAAGTTTGTTTTCTATATTTTATCTTTGTTGCTTTTTTTTTTTTTTTTTTTTTTACACTTGTGAACCACTATACCTCCACACCATCCTTGGCATCTGCCAATATGAGAGACAATGACACAGTATAAAGAGAAGACAAGGGGAGAAGGAAACACAGCTTTGGGGTCAGTAATTGTTGTTGAGCAGGGGAGCTGCCTGTCATAATCTAGAATGTGTTTATTTGCAAGGAGGGAAAATCTTTACTCAAGCAAAAATGTTAAGCTTGTGACTGGAGGATGTGTCGATTTTTGCCACATCTAATTTTCAGTGCAAACCAATCAGTGTCTGAAAATTGTGGTGTGGTTGGATTCCAAGAAATGTATCCTTCTGGTAGAGCCAACTTTCCTCTGGGAGCAAAACATTTCAAAGGCACATAAGCAAAAGGCAAATCAATATTTCTTCTGGTCAAACGTGTAGAGGAGAATTAGACATGTTAAGTGCTACCAATCAAACTCAGATGCCATGATTTCATTGTATGATCAACCACTTCTATCCAGAATTGGTATGATTGGCGGCTGCTAAATGCAGCCATAAAAAATATTCAGTTTGTAGCTCAACAAAATTCCAGCTGAAACTGGTTTAATAAATGCTGCTGCAAAGAAGATGGCTCTCTCTGCCGTGATAGAATATTACTTATGTCTGAGAGTGTCCTGTACCTCTACAAGGCCACCATTTGCCCATGTAAAGAGTATTGTTGCCACATTTAGGCTGGTGCATGCTATTAGTCTCTCACTCTTAGACATGGTTCAAAAGAAAGTCACTAACCTAATAGGTCCTGCACTAGGTGTATCAGAATTTTTGTAGGAATTTTTGACACCCCTAACACGAAACTGCAAATAAAATATAAAAAACTCGTAATTTCTCTTTAAAAGTGGGTTGTTTATTTTCTTTATGGATTATACTTCCAAAATAAACTATTAAAGTTGTATAAAAAGTAATAGAAATATTATTCTTTTATTTTTTAACAAACTGTAATGAAATTAAGTGAATTTAAGAGTTCAATATTTTTCAATTTTTAAACTTTAAAAATCTATCAAAATGTTTCTATTGATTCTATTTTTACGATATTTTTAGGGTCAATGTGAAATTTTATGCTCTTTCCAATAAACAAAATATAATATTTAAGACAAACGTTTTTTTTTTAATTCAGCCCCCCCCCCAATTTTGAAATGTCTATTAAAAAGTAAATAATTAATTTACTCACCAAAGTTTTATATATCACAAATTGAAGATAAAAGATCAATAAATAATATATTCAAATTTAAAACAAAAAAAGTAGTGTTTTTTAGAAATTTACCTGTAAAGTCCGAAGTTTAAAACCATTTTTTTTTTTTAAATCACATTGTTTTTTTTTTTTTTTTTTTTTTTTTTAAATGAAACCTTGGTCCTTGCTCCTTTAATTGAAAATAAAATTAGGGGTTGAATTACATTTTTCGAGTAGTTATAAGCTTGGAAAACAGGGGAGTCGAATTATTCAATATTTTTCACAAAGTTTCTGACACACCTAGTCCTGCACTGCCAGGTAGGCTTCAACCTCTGTCCCATCGATGAAATGTTGCATCCTTCTGCCTGTTTTACAAGTATTTTAATGCTGGATGCTCCAAACGAACTACAAGCCCTCTTGATGTAAATATCTCCAACAAACCTAACAACCAACAAAATCCCACCCCTACACAGTAGACATCCACAAATACCAGAAAGCTTTCTACTCTAGTAGTTACTTCTCTAGGACTGCTAGATTTTGAAATTCCTTCTGGGTTTATGCTTCCCTAATTGTACTGACATACAAAATTTCAAGTGTAATGTAAACCGACATCTTGCTGCTCAACTCCCCACATAGTATCTCAACAAATTATGTCCCAGAGAGTATCCCCCTACATCAGTGACACTGTGCCTTGTCTAGGGTGAAAATGCAATAAAAAAAATATTATGAAATGCTGTAAACATCAGGTGAAGATTACGACATGCAAATGAAATGTCACCATAAAATGTTGTCAAAACAAATGCTTTATGATCAAGAAAGCTAATAGAAAAATAAATAATATCCTGTCCCGTTACCAAAACTGGTGATTATGTTAGTATTCCTAGTTGGTTGTTGTTGATGAGGAGAGGATATAGTATATGGGGGAGGAAAAAAAACTTTCTCAACGTTATTAGTATTATTGGTCAGTGGTTGTTTCCTTTGTCCTCTGTAATGTTTGCATGGATTAGCCAAAAGGTTATCCTTTCAGAGTTACATGAGCCAACCTATATAAACTCAAACTCTTAGCACTCCAGCCTATGTCGTAAAACAATCAACCAAACCAAACAAGATGAATAAATATTTAAAAAATATAGAGACATTAAAGTATAAGAATTTTTTCTAAAATTACTGGATCTGACATTAAATGACCCAAAAAGGATTGATATACCATAAAACAAAAAACAACAAAACCAAATCTTTATGCTCCAGTCTTTCTTCTCAATTTTGCTATTATGCTTGGTTATCTTCAGATAGAAGGCAGTTGCAACTAGCTAATTCTCATTTTCCAGTTTCTCGGCTACATTGTATGTTGGTTTGACTGCATCATGACAAGAGGATTCCGAAGGCCATTGCAGGCAGAATCTATTCCTTCCACGACAGAAAGAATTAGAATCCTTGAAACAAGTGTGCACATTCGTTACCCAAACAATGTTCATCTAAGATGGATGTTTGTTTCTTGGGATGAAGAGAACCATCTGATCAATCTAGACGGATTGTAAGCCTCCTGCCGCAGGTCAGCAGATGTGGCCTCTGACTCTGTCGAAACTACAATTGCTGTGAGCGTCTTCTTCCGGGAGCACTTTACAAGATTCTCTCGTTTCACAGGCATTGTTGTTGGTTCACGGCATTGGCGTTCACTGAAATTCAATTAGCTTCTCATGCAGATCAAAAGAAAACAAACTCAGAGGGTTCTAGTCTAATAAAAGTTAATTCACGAAAGTTACAGGTGTTTTACATATATACAATTGTTCAGTTAAATTACTCAAGAAAACAGTCCAAAATCTTATTCTTTGTTCTCCACGATGGCGGCCGTGATGAAGAAATGGGGGATGGGTGGCGTTTTCTTGGGTGCATGTGTTTCTCTCGAGATTCGGTTTTGATCTGATAATTTTAGCCCGGGCATTCGCTTATATTCCAAAGGAAAGTGTTGGTTGGGACAATCTGCTAGCCCAATCAGGATTCAACACGTCAATCAGGGAATTCCTGAATCTTTACATCTGTGCACACCTAACAGAACTTTCATAGGCCTGCGAATCTGGGATCAGAACTCAAATTCATTCACACACTCAGAAAGTTAACACTTTAACCTCTCGCACTCAGAAAGCGAGACATCCTGAGCACGGGTTCGTCAAGCCAAGAACAAATGTATGATTTCATTCTAACTATAATCTGACATCTCTTGTCACTTTTCTCAAACAATAAAATATATGCCTGGTTTACAAAAACACAATAAATTATCTGGGCACTGAATTAACGCTTAACAGACAATATCAGCATAATTACCCGGCCTTACTCAGTATTTTAGGGGGTCTTAATTTCCCCAATGGGGAGCGATATCACTCCCCTAGGAGGTCACGCCACAGATAATGACTGACACATGCTGAATTGTGAAGAAAGGGTTGTGTAATCTGTAACTGCTTAATTCCAGTGGCAAGGAGAAGTCAAAGACTAATGGAAACAATGCTGAAATAAACAGCACATAAACACCTGGTATGCTTAAATGGTTACCTGTTTTAGTACTCATCCATGCTTAGATTTGGTGCATATATAACAAGAACCATGTGCCAACATGATTAGTCCATATATGTTATCAAAGATAAGTTCTTCTTACAAAAGCATGTATTGGCAATTTCTAATTGCATATATATATATGTGTATATATATATATATATATATATATATATATATATATATGCACACACACCCTTTTCTGTTGTATATCATTCTTTTTTATTTGTCCAAGTAAAATTGTTAAATTAATACACATTATTGTTGTTATTCAAGTGTGTATATTAATTCTATGTGACTTTTTTGTTATGAGCACTTTTATTGATAGTACACACATGATACACTAGTCCCCTTCAAAGTAATGTCCTGTGGCTGCAATGCGCTTGTTGTACCCTTCCAACAATTTCTGAAAGACCCTATGGAAGTCCTCTTGTGTGAGTGTGTCAATGATCCTTGGTCACAGTCTCTTTCATCTCCTCAATTGTCTCATAATGAAAACCTCTTGAGCTTAGGGAATAACCAAAAGTTACAGGGAGCAAGGTTTGTACTATAGGGAAAGTGAGGAACTGTCTTCATGCCCATCTTGGTCAAATAGTCTGATCTTCTCTGAGCACCTTTGGGACAAACTTCATGCAAATCCTCTGCATCTTTTGTTCTTCACAAATAATTGTGTGTACCATTACCACATGGACATCAAACTGTGCACTTTTTGTGTCTATAGACACACAGCAGTCCTTATCCATGAAATTCTTTATTTGGCCCATACACCCTGGTATTCTGACTTCCTTACTCCTCCCACACCTCTCATCATCCCTCACAGACCTCTGCCTTCCTTGAATCTCTTATGCTACTCAAAAACTGATACTCAATTCATACAAAATGGTTCAAAAGCAGTCTGGAGCATTCCAGATGTTTGTGGCATTTTTTCCAAGTTTAAAACAAAATTTTATTGCATATTGTTCTTCTAAAGCGTCCTCGTGTCCAGATTGCATTTTTGAAATTCACCAGCTGTGACAATCAGGCTTTAGTAGGATGTATTCCAATTCCTGCTGTAATTGTTCATCTGAACTGAAATCATAAAAATTGGTCAGTCATTTCAATAGATGTATAGCAATAACATAGGTAATTTTAAATGCTTATACAAAAAAGTCTGGAAAATTATTAAAGACATTTCGTACTCCGGTTTAAAAACTTTCACTCCCAATTCAACTTACAACAGATATTTACAAGTATCATCTCGGTTTTATCATGTGTGAGAATTCCACTTTCTTTTGGGGATAAAAATCTCACCAGTATGAAATGATCACAAGAGTTGATAGAATTTGAACATGGACTGTCGATTCTAAATGTCACTCTAGTGTCCATCGTCAGTTATGGATATAAAGCAATAACCTTACTGGAGCAGATATTTCTGATCGCATCTACCTTTATATGTTTCTTTAGTTTAATGTTTGTATTTTTCATGTTGCATATAGTGTTGCGTTGCAGGGGTGTTCACATAAGAGGAACGAGACAACATTTATAATAGAAGCGATAGAGGTGAAGAGAGAAGTGTTAATGAACAGTTCTTTAAACATTATTGAAGAGGGGGATACAGTCAACATTTGGAAGAAGCTTTCATACAAAGTTCATCATACAAGATGATGGACAACGTGATTATACATATAAACTTGAAAGACAAAACACATTACATTGGTTGAAATGACGAATGAAGACACAAATAGAACACATTTATTTTTCCAGCTGGTGATGAGAATCTGATGCCTGGCTAAGTTGCTACATTGTGTGCCCTTTGTCTCCGTTTCACTTCCTAAGGAGTTTCAGCTAACTCTCTGCCGGACTAACTCGGACTGTTCTCTGACTTGCCCTTTCTCTCAAACTCTCTAACTGACTGAACTCAAGTGTGTATATTAATTCTATGTGACGTCAACACGCAGGCTAAATGTGTGCATCCCATGCACAAGCCTCCAACATGCATCCTGGCAACACAAGAACATTCCTTAATTTCATTGTTCCATTATTCTTGCTTCGACCCAAATTAACCAAACCAACTTTCTGTTTACCACATTCTTTTGTTTCATAAGTTATTAAAATTTTGCATTTCACACTACAATGGATAATTCCACTGCATTCCTGGAATCGTATCTAACTAACAATATGTACTCATTTTAACTTTTTATAACTGCGTTCAATTCCAACATTCTCGTTTAATACTTATATTCAATCGTAATTACTTTGTTTCTAACTAAAAACCGGGAGCTGTATCCTTTAATATGCAACAATGGTGGGGTTCATTAATTTTATGATGTATGTACCCATTATGAAACGAAAATATATTCCAAAAATCACATAAAATAATCAATTAGTTGTATTTTTAGTCCTTCAACAAAGGAGGGATTAGACTTTCATTCCCATTTGTCCATACTTTTCTCAATAACTTTTCTCATGCTTTGGATTTTTTGTTTTGAATTTTGCATAAACATTAGTCATAGTGAAAGTAAATTTTTGCCAATTTTTTGACAAATTTTCTGGTTGTCCCGTAGGGAGCATTATAGGGGTAAAATTGCCCCCAAATCATTTGTCCATTCATTTATTGCATTTTTCTCAATAACTGCTCCTTAGATTTTTAAAAAATTTGCACAAACATTAGTCATGATAAAAGCAAATTTTTGTCAGAACAGATTTTCTGGTATAACTCTGGTTGCTCCCTCAGGAAGTTATTATAGGGGTAAAATTGCCCCCAAATCGTTCATCTGTTTGCACTTTTCTCAATAACCACTCCTTGAATTTCTTTAAAATTTTGCACAAACATTAATCATGGTGAAAGTAAATATTTATCAGAACAGATTTTCCGGGATAACTCTGGTTGCTCCCCTAGGGGACATTGTTGGAGTAAAATTGCTCCAAAATTGTTCATTTGTTCACACTTTACTCAATAATTTAACCTTGGATTTTTTGGGAAATTTTGCACAAACATTAGTCATGGTGAAAGTTAATTTTTCATGCTCAGCTAATAAAACAAGAAAATCAAATTTAATGAGTAACAAGAACACATCTGTTTTGTTCACCATTTTGAAAACAACTTAAAAGAAAACAAAACATTTTCTTTATAAAAATAACACTACTTGATCAATTTACGTAATTTTTGGAATATGATATTTTCCTTTTGTCATGGATACGTACATCATACAGATTTTTGTTTTTTAATCTAGGTTGAATTTTGCACAAAACAAAAAAATTTCTTTTCTATTTATAAATTCTAATTTGTATGTAAAAATTGTTTTACATCTGTGTTTCTTTCTTGAAAGGGTTTAACAAGGCCAAGGTACGCAACAGATGTGGTTGGTATTATCTTGAAAGAACTGAAGAAAGTGGCGACAGAAAAGCAGTAAGTATTTTTGTTCTGACCTCATCCACCTTAGCCTAGAGTGTTAAGACATCTGGTGCCAAAATTCTTGACCAAAACTCAAAAACATTTGACATCTACAAAACAACCAAACCAAACACCATGAATAAAATGTTTGAAGATTTAAAGAACTTTAAGCATTAAATTTTTTTTTTAAATTACTGGATTCAGCTTTTAATAACCCAAAAAGGGTTAATACACCATAAAACAAAACAACCAAACCAAACAACATATAAATAAATATTTGAAGATATAAAGAACTGGAAGCATAAAACCTTTTTCCAAAATTATTTGATACAGCATTAAATAACCCCAAAATGATTGATATATGCCATAAAAACTAAACACCATGAATAAATATTTGAAAATATAAAGAACTTGAAGAATAAAACCTTTTTCCAAAATTACTGGATTTGCCATTGATTAACCAAAAGGGTTGATGTGCCAAAAAAAGTGATGAAGTGATAATACTGTTATCTGTATTTTCATGAAATGAAAGAGTCATAACATAAAATTATGACAACATTTTGGAGATGAGATTTTATTATTAAAATGTTTGGAAGATTTTTTTATTTTATTTTAGCCTCCAAAATATAAAGAGAAAAATATATTTTATACATATCTACATAAATAATATGAATTTGCATGAATTAGCATGATACAATTGTTGGCATTGTTTTCCCCTAATTCCTTCAGATACTCAGAGAAAAGACCACATTGGCAACATCCATAATTGAAAGAGATGCTTTGAAGCTGTGACTGCATGTGAACTAGGCACATCCGCATCATCAGTCTGCTTCATCACACCTACTTCATATAATGCACCACGTTTTTTTTTTTTGCATTCTTTAAGAAATTTTTACAAAATTCTTTTTTCATCATTTTTAATCCACTATATAATTTTTTTGCATATTTGCTTGCTTATATTTAAATTTTATTATTTTAAATTTAGATACATGTAAAGTAAACTTTCTAACCCTTTATGAAAATTAATTTCCACATGAGATAATAAATGACAAAAAAAAATTCAAATAAATTTCTTTTTTTTTTCTTTTTTTTTTTTTTTTACAACTTAGAGCAATTTCAGCAATGTTAATCAGTTTTATTTTCCAAATATTGAAGTAAAAAGTTAATTTTACCTCCCGTAGATTAAAAAACAAAAACTAAAAAATTTAATTAGTATTTGATTAGACTCTGCAAGAAGTTTTGGGTGACACCTTTCCTATATTTACTCATATTTACCCCAAACAAGGACATAAGGAACTATTATTTGGGATCATGTCTACACCTTCTTTGCAGTAGCCTTTGCAATGTCTTTAATGTATTTGTTCAAGTGCTTGCTTGTATTTAAATGTTATGTAAACTTTATTATTTTATGTTTCTGAATTTTTGAGATGACGATTGGTTATTCGTATTATTTGGATTAATCAGAGTGTTAATCAATCTTGGGTGTGATTTTTACATTTCGGTCGATATAATCTCTGAACTTCTTCAGGTGTATCTTGTCGAACTCTGGAATTTGGACGGAATTTCGAATGGAAGTCTTTATTTACTTCACGGGGAAGCATGTTCTTGTTCGGTCAGCCATGACTGGATAGAGGTCCTAAGTAATTCGCAGTTGTATTTTTTGGTCGCCCACACTGAGGATTGAACCTTCAACCTTCAGCAGAACATCACTTTTTACAATTGATTTTTCCAAGTACTCTAATCACTACGCCATTTTATTATTTTATATTTAAGGAATATGTTTTATAGCAATAAACTTTCTAACATTTTATGAAAATTAAATTCTGCATTTAGATAATTAACTGCAAGTGATATAAGAGGTAACTATTAGTGAGCATACCTAAGTAGGGAGTTGAGCAGTGAGATGTTTGTTTGCATTACATTAAAACTTCTGACTATTACTACAGTCAGGGAAACCGGAAACTTTGTCTTAGTAGCATTTTTTTACTCACGTTCACCCCTAGCAAGGCATATTGCCACTTGCAGATAAAAGGCAATTATTTGGGGCCATGCCTAGGAAAGATTAACAAGATGTTGGTTTACATTTAAACTTCTGCATATCAGTACAGTCAGGGAATTGCAAAGTCTAACTGCTTGAGGGAAGAAACTATTAGAGTAGAAAGCTTTCTGGTATTTAGGAACCTTAACAGCGAAGGGGTGAGATTTTGTTGCTAAGCGGGTTTGTCAGGGATATGTACGTCAAGAGGGCACAAGTGCAACAAGTTTATCAGTCTCTGGATGTGTGTGTGTGTCAGAACATATAACATGAATATACATCACGACATACTTGTCTTCTGTTGCTCCTCTTGGAGAATTCGTCGATCATCTTGAGGGAGCTGGTTCTGTGACAAAGGCACATGCAAGGCATAGACCCAAGACGAATGGTTGTTTTTATATATTTTTATTCACTCCCTAGGCATTTTGTCACAGTAGACTGGAGTGAATGACAATCTTTGGCTTGTGGCTTCATTTGGAAACCATCATCCCCTTATGGGAAGACTTGTTTAACACATCTTGTCTCTTCAGCATCTTAGAATGAACTCACTAAAATTAACTCAGTTTATTCAAACTGGAATACCTGACACGTCAGATCCGGTCCCCATTTGCATACTTTCCGGTGCAACTTGATCAGTTACAGAGTTTGGTTCATGTCACAGTATGACCCTTTGACCCCTTCTGCACCTGCAATGCTCGCTCCATATGGTTTCACATGATTCAAACTATTATTTAGTTCGCTAGACAGATGAACAAACAGATATATAGATAAACTGATAACTGAATAAATGTTTTCTACCCGGCGTTGCCCGGTATTTACAAAACACATGTAGATGTTTCCAGATATTTTTAGTAGTTTTTTTTTTTCTGTTATTGAATTACCCCTTCTCTTAAATCACTCAAGGATAAGGGTTATGAAATGGATTAATAGTTGATGATGATGAATGCTATGAAAGGATTGAAAATCCCTTCATATCATTCATATTCATTTAAAACAACATCCAACCCAAAAAGCAGCAATATTTTTTCCTTTGTCAGAAACATTGCTCATGAAATATGAAGACTAAAGAACCAAATGCAGAAGAGAATCATGAGGATAGCAAACGTGAACTTCTGCTCCATTTTCTACTTTTCATAATTTACGAATATTTATGGTGGTAGAGAGGGTCTGTCTTCAAAACATTAAAAACGAGTTTGTAAACAAACAGACATAGACTACAATTTTATACATTGTTTTAAGGCTTTCTGAAAGAGAAAAAAATCACGAATACTTGTAGACTTATTAAAAGCTTAAGTTAACATACGTTATATACAAGACATACGTTATATAATATAAGTTTATAATTAGTTAACATACGTTATATAATATAAGTTTATAATTAGTTAACATACGTTATATAAGTTAACATACGTTATATAATATAAGTTAACATACGTTATATAATATAAGTTAACATACGTTATATAATATAAGTTAACATACGTTATATAATATAAGTTAACATACGTTATATAATATAAGTTAACATACGTTATATAATATAAGTTAACATACGTTATATAATATAAGTTAACATACGTTATATAATATAAGTTAACATACGTTATATAATATAAGTTAACATACGTTATATAATATAAGTTAATATACGTTATATAATATAAGTTAACATACGTTATATAAGTTAACATACGTTATATAATATAAGTTAACATACGTTATATAATATAAGTTTATAATTAGTTAACATACGTTATATAATATAAGTTAACATACGTTATATAATATAAGTTAACATACGTTATATAATATAAGTTAGCATACGTTATATAATATAAGTTAACATACGTTATATAATATAAGTTAACATACGTTATATAATATAAGTTTATAATTAGTTAACATACATTATATAAGTTTATATACAAGACATTTTTTCGGCAAAGTCATATCAGGTTTTATTAGTTTTCATTATTTTATTAAAATTTGTTCTTTAGTTTGTTTGTCTTTATAAAAAAAAATTTTTTTTTAATGTTTTTTGTTTTATTAAATGTCTTGATTTTATTAAAATGTTTTTTGTTTTAAAATGTTTCATTTATTTTGTTAATTTTTCTGCTTGAGCAAAAGTACAGCATTTAAAAAAAGAAAAACGTTTTGGTTTTTAAACATTAATATTTTATAACTTTAGTTTTAATCTGCAGTTTAAGAACTGTCACGATTTTTTTTTTGTGTTTTTATTATGAGATAAACCAATTTTCACCAGAATTCTTTTCGCATTGACTTTTGATGATTTGGTGTGTTTTTATTTGTTTGTCAAAGATAATGGCATAGTTTGGAAGTAAAAAAAAGGAGTGCTATATTATAAAATGCCTTTCAGAATCGGCACGTCTGCCAAAATTGGCCTAGAGGGAAAGAAGTTGAAGAAATATCCTAATTACACAAAAAAGGAAAGGGGAGGGGGGGGCGTTGGTAAAGAGGACAAAAAATTAAAACATGGAACTAACCCTAATCCCAGTTGATCTATTCTCCATTCTAACCGTCTCCCCTCTCTATTACCTCCCTCAGCAACATTTAATTTTCAATGTCGCAAAGGTCATGCAAGTCATCATGCTCTTTTGTACTTTATAACCTGTCTGGAATTCCACTCCTCTATTCAAATGACGACTAAATGTGTTTTCCACAAAATCGCTGATAGAACTGTTCCAATCACATAGACTGTAGTGAATTCTTCAGTTCAGCGTTGAACACAGTTTGTTCAATCATTCCCACCCACATTTATCACAAATGCTAAAATATCAACTCCAGAATATCCAAATTTATTTTTTAAATTCATATTTAAATACAATTATTTTACAAATTGATGAGAAAAGAAAGAAATGCATGTCTGCTAAATTTAGACCATTAAATCTATAGGCATATCCAAATTTTTGTGTAAAATCAACATTTTATGCACTATCATCTACATCATCATTTTTTGTCTATCATATAATTGTGCATACTTTTTACGGATGCCGCTAGATGCTTTAATTGGATCTAGGAAGCAGCATATTTTTTGGTAATGGTTTATGATAATTTTATTAGAGACCTCCGTACATTTTTTTGAAAATAAAAATAACTATCTTTTAATTATTTAAACTCTTCAACTTTATATAATGTTGAAATTTTTATGGACCTAAATTTATTTTGTTTAGTTTTCGTAACATGAAATATGGGGAGGTTAGAACACCTAAAAAAACAATATTTCCCCTCACATATTTCACGAAAACTGCTTTTAAAATATAAGTTAATTTACAATTGAATATGTATTGAAAATTTCATGAAAATCTGACTGTTATTTGATTTTTGCTAGATTTTTTTTAAACATGAGTATGTTTACGGCTTCAAAATGATCACTACATAGAAACGTTTTAAGGCGTTGATAATGTAAACGCAATTTTGGTCTTGCATTTTCATTATTTTCGTACACTGAAAATTTTTTTTTTAATATCACTACTTTATTTGAAGCTTCTTTTAAATCGTATAAAAGTTATGATGATAATATGAAATTACAGTAACATCGTGTTTGAGTGAGGGTAAATCTGTATCTCGCAATAGAATGCCTTGTGTCTGCTATCAGCTTGTCAAGCCTGAAGGACATATTTTTTAAATTTGGTGATTAAAAAAAATCTCCATGAATTTTAAAATTTAAATTTTATCAAATGTTGAATTATGTATTTATTGAATTAAAAAAAAAAGCATAGAAAATAATTTCTTTAGTGACTCAAAGTGTTAATAGCAGATACAGATTTAAATTTATTACAGTTTTTGTAGCAGAAAACTGCGTGTCTGTTTTAAGGATAATTTTTAAAAGCAGATGTCTGTTTAAATGGATTTCAGAACCATAAAATTATTTTCATCTTATTGAATTTGACTATTTCTTAAATGGAACTCGTTCAAAACACGGCATGAAGCCACTTGATGTAAAGAGCTAACAAGAAGGAAAGATGTGTATTGACCTTTGTCGTGAAAAGACTAAAGTTTTTTGTTTTTTTTACACGGTGATCACCACTTATCAAGGCCTGGAAGCCACTCAGAGATAAGGGTTATTGCAAGTACAGTACGTTAGTATGGAGATTTGATGAAGTGTTTACTTAAGGGGGCGGTTGATTAGGAATTTGTTAACGTTGGACTTGAAGACATCCAAGTTGTAGTCAGGTGGGAAGCAGGCAGACGGAACAGTTCCACAGGCGTGCAGTTCTAAGAAAGAAGCTTTGTTCATGGAATCCACATTTTGATTTAGGCACAGATAAAGAGTGGGGGAAATTTTTCCCAGTGGATTTAGCTAGACGGGTGTTTTCCGTGAAAGATTGGAAAGGGGGGACCAGAGATTGGAGTTCAGACGAGCACCTACCATGGAAATAATGATAAAACAAGGATAGGCTCGCAGCGTCTCTTCTGTGGGAGAGAGGTTGCAGGGTAGAGAAAAGGGCATCCCTCACTAAGCCACGATATAGAAAAAGAGAGAGTAGGAAGAGTTTCATAACACTGCAGTTATTCGAAAGAAGCTACTGGAATGGGAAGTTTTATTACAATGATATATCAAAACAACAAATTGATGGAGACCACTAGATCAACGAGTCAAACAAGCTGGGACAAAGGAAGCAATGAATAGATCAGACAATTGTGAAGAACACATGCTATAATATTTATAGAAAAAGATTGAGACTAGCAACATCACGTCTGTAAGGGAGATATTGCAGAAAAGAAGAAAGGATGAGGACCAATCAAATTACAGATATGTTTCTGCACTTTATCAAAAACCTTCAAAATGTAACAGATTTAGCTGCCCAAATATGACGACAATACTCCATTTATGGTTTGTTAGTAGATTTGTAGAGATAAAGAATAGCTTTAGCTGTGAGAAAGTGTTTAGAGCGATAAAGGGAACAGATTTTAAGAGATAAAACATTCAGCTATGATGTTAAAAATTGCAAAGGATAAACAGATCAGCGTTTTTTTTTGTTTTTTTTTCAACGACATAACATTCAGCCATGAAAAACTGTTTCATTGAAGAGATCAGAAAATCTTAAGTCATGTCGCAATTTTCAGTCATTCAAATCTTGATCTAAACACAGATTCCATGAACAAAGCTTCTTGCCAGCCTATGGAACACTGTTCCGCTGTTGAATACAGTGTGGTAGCCTTCAAATCCAATGTAAACAGTACATCATCAAATTCTACCCAATTTGCACTATTAATGATTACTATACTACCACTTTACATTCATTAACCCCTATCCTCGAGTAGCCTTTGAGCCTCGATAAGTAGTGACTCCCTCGTAGAGAGGAAAAAACAAAAAAGAAAGATTATTCAGCGTTTAAATCATTTTTCCCCTGCCTCAAAAACCCAATATGCCTGGGTCTGCCTTTTTTTCTTTATAGTTCACTTTTATATATATATTTATTATAGTTTATTATATATATATATATATATATATATATATATATATATATATATTAGCATGGATGCCCGGCGTTGCCCGGATGTTTGGAGGTGTGTGTTGAGCAAAAAAAAAAAAAAAAAGTGGTAGTAGGAAGGCAGGCTCGAACCCGTACTGCGAAGTAGGAAAATAATGTGAAAAAAATGTGATGTCTTTGCTGTTACGACCCCCGCCAAACCGGAAGTGACGTAGGTTTAAATTAAGGTTAGACAATCGAAAAGAGGGGATGACTTTCGAAAATATCGTCGAAAAAAGCAACTCCTCCTTGTAGAAAAGTGCCCAGTTGAGGGTGAAGAAATTAATGTTTTTAGCCAATTTTTCGGTATTTGTTGTCTGAAGGGCCAAGCTTAAAAACGATACTGATTTTTTGAAAATCCGTCGCCTCTGTCGAAAGTTTTAGGCAGACATGCAAACATACATACATAGCTTTTTATATTTGTAGCTCAAATTTTTTACCCAAACTGATTAAAAAGCTTGCCCTATCTCTGAATACCCTTTATGTAAAATTTCAAATGTTTAGACAGAAAGTGTCTGAGTAATTTGGTAGAGACCGCAGAGGTCAAATTTTTTAAAACTTTGACCCCTATTATGACCCCTTAAAATTTATTGTTTTGAGCTCAAATCAAGTTATTAAGTTAAGGAACCTATATCTAAAATTTCAATTGTTTATACCCAAAATTGGCGGAGGAGTTTGGTAGAGTTCTCAAAGGTTAAATCGTTGAACTTTGACCCCTTAACAGCCAAATTTTTGGCCGAAAACTAATTACAAAGATTTTCCCAAATCTCACTACCCTGTATATCAAATTTCGAGTCTGTAGACTGAAAAGTGACAGTTATTGTGTAGGGAAATGTACACAGACAGACAGACACTTTCACAGATTATGTATATATGTACCGGCGTTGCCCGGGTGTTTGGAGGTGTATGCTGAGCAAAAAAAAAAAAAAAAAACGATCAATTTTTTTAATTTAACCCCTATAATAACCCCTTAACATTGATTGTTTTGGGCTCAAGTCGAATTATTAAGTTAGATCCATGTCCAAGGAGCCTATATCTAAAATTTCAAGTATTTAAACCCCAGATTATCGGAGGAGTTTGGTAGAGTTCTCAAAGGTCAAATCGTTGAACTTTGACCCCTTAACAGCCAAATTTCTGACCGAAAACCGATCCCATAGATTTTCCCAAATCTCAGTACCCTGAATATCAAATTTCGAGTCTGTAGACTAAAAATTGACAGAGTTATTGCGTAGGGAAATGTACACAGACAGACAGACACGTTCACTTTTATAGATATTTAGATATATATTAGTTTATTTTTGTGTGAAGAAAGTGTTTAGAGCGATAAAGAGAACTGATTTTATGAAAAATAAGGGTTAAAGCAGATCAGCGTTTTTTTTGGGTTTTTTTTCAACAACATAACGTTCGGCCATGAAAAACTTTCATTGAAGAAATAAAAAGAATCTTAAGACTTTGAGTCATGTCGGGATTTTCATTCATTCAAGATTATTCAACTTTTGAATCATTTTTTTCCTCCCACCCCAAAGACCCAATGTACAGACCATCATCCAGTGGGTCTTTTTTCTTTATAGTTCACAGGAATATGTTAGCTGTAGAAGTGTAATTCCGTGGGTGGGAAAACCTGACAATAGAAGGACAGAAAGAAAGCTTTTGAATACAGCTGTTTTATCTCTTTCTGTGTGTGTGTGTGTGTGTGTGTGTGTGTGTGTGTGTGTGTATATATATATAAATTCTTAAAGCATCTTACATGAGAACTCAGCACCCTACTATTAGTAACATTGCATTCGTCTGACAATGTCTGGCATAACACATAAATGATGCGCTTTGCCAATATTGGCCCATGGACTCGTTGATCTTAAAACTCAGATTTTAATCGATTTTTTATATACTTTTTACCTCCCATCACCCAATACAATTTATTGTATTTTTTACTTTTCACTTTTACTTTCCATTTTCGCTCCTATTCACTTTCACCTGAAGATGATTCGCAGTCGGATCGAAAACACTCGTGATAACTATGGAACTTGCATCAATATTTTCAATTTTGATATAAAAAAGATTAAACGGAAAATCGAACGATAATAAAAAAAATCATAAACCAAAGTATCTCCGTTGAATTTAATAGTGTCCGCTTGAATATATATATATATATATATATATATATAGTAATTTATAAAATATATATGGCGATTAAGCTACACTGAATATTCGGCGTTTCATCCACTCTAGGATTCCTCAGGCTTATGCGCGAATTCTGTGGTTGTTTATCGTTTTTATATGGTCCTCTTCTATTGAGGATTTAGTTAGCCAATCAGCTTTCTAGTATCCACCGCGCCCCTTCCTATCAGCCAATGGGCATGCATTTTATCGAACAAAGGATCTGTTTTAAAACTAGGTTAGTGGTTTAAGGCAGGCATTTTTTTTTTGTTAGTTTATATATAAATATACATATGTGTACACACATATATGCACATATATATATATATACATATATGTGTGATCGTTTATGTATATTCATGTTTATTTAATTTATTTATTTGTTCATTTTTTAGTGTTTTTGTTAGTTTTAAAACTATTTTGTATCGCTATCATAGAGTAAATTTTATTTTGTGAACACAGTTATTTGCTATTTCTCTTCTACAGTTTAATAGATTTTGGGGTTCTTTAAAGTACAGGATAGCAAATTTTTCATGAAGGCATAATTTACATGGGTCGTCTAAATGCCTACACATGGTAGCTTGTCTTATCATTTTCCATTCGACTACCGGCGAATGTCCGCTTTCTTTGAGTTCCCAGTATTTATTCGCTAGTGTTGTTTTTATACGGTGTTTTTTATTGTTGAATGTACTTTTGTGGTCATAGTATCAGGTTTTGAAATCTAAGGAAGTCATGCCTACGTAATATTTCTTGTTATTCGGGTTTTCTTTCGCAAATATTGTTGCCTGATAAACTACGCTTTTTGTTAGACATTTATTTTGAACTGGGCAAAGTGTGCGGTGTCTACAGTTGCATTTATCTTGTTCGTTATTAGTATTTTTATTTATAGTATGGTTGTTCTTGCCCGGGGTTGGTTTTAAAAGAAAATAAAGGAATATGGAGTTGCAATTATTTTTCAATTTGTTACATCATCTCGTTAGCATGTGTGGCATGTGTTCGGTTATCACCTTCCTCTGTCATTACACCCACTAGTCATTTAATAATGCTGACCGTTCGTATTATTATCCCCATTATTCCTTAGCGATCTTTATTTTCTTTTTACTATTACTTACCTATATCCTTCTGATTTTTTTTTCTAATCTTTTCTTCCTATTCACCTATGCTTAATCTTTCCTCCTAGTTATATTTTAATATTTCAAAGTTTTTTATTCTTGAATTTTATACCTCCTTCAATATTATTTAATATATACTAATTTTTTTTTTAAATTACATTTTCACCCCAAACAGGGCACATTGCCACTTTGATGTAGGGGGCTACTATCAGAGACATAAGCTACAGGGATACTATGTAGGGAGTTGAGCAGCAAGATGTTGGTTCACATTACACTTGAACTGCTGCATGCCAGTACATTTGTGGAAGCAGGGGCCCGGAAGGGAGTTCCAAAGTCTAGCAAAGTTCTGAGGAATAAACTGCTGGAGTAGAAAGCTCTCTTACATCTAGGGATCTCTACTGTGTAAGGGTGGGATTTAGCTGCTTGTCGGGTTTGTCGGGGGTATTTGTGTCAAGCGGGTACAAGTGCTTGTAGTTCGTTGGAGCATTCATCATTAAAATACTTGTAGAACAGACAGAGGGATGCAACATTTCGTTGATGGGACAGAGGCTGAAGCTTAGATGACAGTTCAGGACCTATCAGGTTGGCGACTCTCTTTTGAATCTTGTCTAGGAATGAGAGACTAGTAGCAAATGCACCAGGCCAAATATGACCACAATACGCCATACATGGGCGAATGGTGGCCTTATAGAGGTACAGGATACTTTCGGGTGTTAGTTGCTTTCTAGCACAGTAGAGAGAGCTTACCTTCTTTACAGCGGTCCTGGAAATGCTCTCAATGTAATTGTTCCAAGTCATATTCCCTGTGAACGTTGGGTCGAGGAGTTTAAAAGAAGTACTTTCAGATAATGAGTCTTTGGCCTTTGCTATTTGTGCTAGAGAAGGTTTCTTGTAGTTATTGAAGGAAACAAGTTTAGTCTTGGCAACATTGAATGTGACCATCCATTTTCGAACCCATTCCACTACAGATTGGAGATTAAATTTTTTGATTTTACATTTTATATATTTTTAACCGTTCTCCTTTTCTGATGAGAAGCATTTAGCTTCGAAATACGATGACCTAAAGAGATTTTTCTCTTTTTTTACTTATTGGTCTAATGATATAATAAAGTTATACATAATTTTTATTCTTCATCTTTTCTGCCTGTTTGGATTCATGTTGGATGTAATTTGATTTCTTGACACAAACATAAATATATTAAAAAAATAACTTTTTTTTGTTTTATGTTTGTAGTTTATTTTATTTATTATAAGTTCGCAAAAGTTTAAATCTTAAATGGAAGATTTTTTTTTTTTTTTTTTTGTGACTGACATTAATTTAAAAACTTGTCAAATTTTTCTGTGCAAACAAATCGTACAACAATAGTTGTTAATTTATGAATAATTTTGACTTTTTAGCAGTTAGTTGAGCTAAAATTTTATTTAATTTATTCATTTTTTTTAATTTACTACTTTTAGATGCTGGAAAACTTCTACTCTAAAAACTTTTTTCCTCAGACTCTTAGACTTTGGAATTCCCTCCATGTTTCTGCTTCCTTGACTGTACTAACCTGCAAAAGTTTAAATGTAATGTGAACTGACATCTTGCTTCTAGTCTCGCTGTTGGACACGATCCCGAATAATAGTCGCTTATGTTCCAAAGGCAATACGTCTTGTTTGGGGTGAGAAAGAGTAAAACAATAATAAAAAAAAAAAAAAAAAAAAAAAAAAAAGAAACCTTCAACCTCATTTTCACTCTGAAGATGAAGATTGTGAAATTCTTAAAACGTTTTAAAAAGAAAAAAAGAGAAATGGTCGCTGCCATCTTTGCCTCTCTTTCTTGCATTGCGTCAATTCTTTGCTTCTGCCGAAAGAGAAGCGGCAGCAAAACATAAAAGTTCTTCCAAGAAGACAAATCTGCGCACATCTCTCCACATTCCGTGACTTTTGTCCCATTAACGTCAACAAAAACACAGACGTCTATTGTCTTCTTCGCCTCCTTTTCTACTCCTTAACAATGTCTTCAACTCTGAGACTTGCTTTGTTCTTTCCTATCCCATTGTCATAGTGTCAGTGTGTTGGAAGAGGTGGTGCGCTGGGAGCAGTCGAGGTCCATTTTTAGCTTCCCAGACGCAGCAGTTCTTACGATTATCTCTGTTTCGAGCAAAAAAAAAAAAAAAAAAAAAAAATCACACACACACACACACACACACACACACACACACGATTGTCGTTTCCTTAAGATTTGCCAATTTTCCACTGATCTTTGTTCCTGCTGTCAAATCTTGGTGATGCCATTCATCATGATTTGGCAATTTTTTTTCATTTCATTTTATTACACTAATTCTTCCTCTGAAAGAATTTGAGGGGGGAAGGCGTCTTCTTTTGAGAAAAACTTTCTATGAACATTTTAACTCATTAAAAATTGCCAATATTGTCAGAATTTTCTTTCAAATAATTAAAACTAAAAAAGAATCTACTAATTTAAAATTTCTGACGTTCTTTTATGTGTCATTAGATTAATTAAAAATGAACCATCTAATTTATACACACATTTTTAGGTGAATTTTTGCTCTTACAAACAGACACACAGTCTGTTTCTTTCTCTCTAATATCCAATATTGATTGTTCCTCATGAACGAAACATCCGTAAAATGTACCAAAGTTTTTGTTTTGAAAAATGATTGGTAAGATGAATAAAATCTTGGACTTTGGAATATAGTAAAATTGTTATATATATATATGTATATATGGTTTTCTGTAAGGTCTGACAAGGCTGCTGGATCGTAAATATGGGCCAGCAACCGAAACATATGTAACTGAACAGATAAAACGGTAATAAAAAATAAAACGTATATATACATATATATATATATGCGGTATCTTTTTTCAATCTTGACAGACTATGGATATCCACTGTAAGGGTGCCTGCATGTGGAATTTTTGTGGTAAGACTTGCACAATCTCCAAGTACACCTCTCCTGAGTCGGCATTGTTAAATATCAGTGACAAGTGGAAGTTCAGGACAACTGGAAACAATGCCGAAATAAGCGGAGAGCACATACAGTGCCTAGAATTGTGAAATAGTCACCCATCTGGTACTGGTCAGGCTCAGCGTTGCTTAATTTAGGTGATCTGACAAGAATCAGTGTGTCAACGTAATTATGCTCTCTCTCTCTCTCTCTCTCTCTCTATATATATATATATATATATATATATATATGAAATTTTAGTCATTCAATAAATTTAAAAATTTATGATGTGAAATGGTTAAATTTCAAATCAAAAGATTTTTATTATTCTATGTAAGATAAAGAATACATTTGAAATATTATAACTCCTTATCCTATAGGATTTCAATATCTACCATCTCTTCAGAGAAGAAAATATTAGCAAATAATTATAATGGTTTATAATGGCAAGTGGAAAGTATATATATATATATATATATATATATATATATATATATATATATATATAGCGATTAAGCAATATATATTTTATAAATTACCAACTAGCTCTACCTACGTATTGAGCACTTTTTAAGTAAATACTTAAAGTTTACACATAAACTTATACTTTTGTATATTAATTTTATGTGAGTAAATGAAGTAGTATATATATATATATATATATATATATATATATATATATATATATATATATATATAATGTTCAGGATGACCGGAAACAATGCCGAGATAAGCAGAGAGTACATAAAGCATCTAGAATTCCCAAATGATCCCCTCTCTGGTACTAATTAGGCTCAGTGTTACTGAACTTCAGTGATCTGATGAGAATTGGTGTAACAACGTGGTTATGCCGTATCATATATATATATATATATATATATGACTACTTCATGTAATCACATAAAATAATATACAAAATTATAATTTTATGCGTAAATTTTCAGTATTCAACAGTGCTCAATACATAGGTAGAGCTAGGTAGTAAGTTATAAAAATATATATGGCAATATATATTTTTATAACTTACTATATATATATATATATATATATATCTCATATTTAATTATTTTATGTATTGTTATCCTAAAGTAAAATTTATTGTATACATGCAATGTTTTGCTACTTCACTTCTGCAGTTTAATAAATTTTGAGGTTCTTTAAAATTTAAGGTTGTCTAAATTCCTGGATGTGCTAGCTTGCCACACTATTTTCCACTCAACTATCAGCAAACATCCACTTTCTTTGAGCTCCTAATAGTGATTCTCTAATGCTGTTTTAATTCAGTGTTTTTTTGTTAATGAATACATATGTGTTTATTTCAGTAGAAGGTGGGGAATCAAAGTAGCTTTAAGACTGGTGTTGATCAGCACTGAGAATGAGCACATTCCAACAAATCTTTACTCTAAACCCTGATTATGTTACTGCATTTGTGGTTGGGAATGGCAAAAACAAACAAACAAAAAATATTTCAGAGAATAAAATCCTGCCCATGACTTGCTGCACCCCAAGGTTCACAAGAAATTTAATCTCTGACTGAATGTCTCAAATACAAAATAGTTTGTGGTTGTGTGGTGTTATGCAGTGCACTCCAATCAAAGGGATACAGCTGTGTGTTTGCTATGCGATTGTCACATCTCTTAAGAGTTTAATTTCTTTCTGCCTGCCGCCTCTCCCATCTGTAGTTTGTCCATCCATGTGTAGCCAGAGTCTTGAAGCTGCCCGCTCCCTCCCGGCCTTCACATTTTCCATTTGGTACTTTCAGCCGGTCTTTCCATCAACTTCTTTTAGTTTAGGTCAATTTTTTAGCTTTAATGTTTTCGTCTCCTTCTTTTTTGACACTCAAACTGTCTTGCTGTTTTTTTTTATATTTTGTTTTTAGTAAATGAACTTGGAAAGGGAGACAAATAATTTTAGTTGTGTCTCAACTTTTTTTTTTTCTCAAATGAGTTTTTATTGTTTGTTGCTGTGGACTCTACATTTTTGCATTCATTTCAACTGAAATAAAACAAGTTTGAAATTGGAACACATCTGTAACGATTTTCGGGTTCAGAAATTTTATGGAAACAAAAAAGAAATTATTTGTTCTATAAAAAAGAATCGAGCACTTTTCGTTTTCGGCATCATACATTAAATATAAATAAATGATTTCATTCATATGCAATATGCTGAGTTTTCAGTTTCAATCAAATCTCACTACTCCTTGTTATAGAGATGACAAAATATGTCTATAGATAAAGATGTCTGTATATGTGATAGTAAGTTATGAAAATATATATAGATTTAAACTACACAGAATTTTCTGTGTTTTCTAAGTGCCATATATTTTCATAACTTTCTACCTATCTCTACTCATGCATTGAATACTGTTAAAGTAAATACTGAAAATCAATATATAAAATCTTACGTAGATACATGAAATAATCACGTTAAATAATTATATATGTGTGTGTGTGTGTGTGTGTTTATTCAATTAAATTTCACTGTTTATTTATACCAATCCTTCAATTTCTGAAGCTCAATGTAATTACAGAGCATATACAAATAAATGAAAAAAATCTATATTCCAAATTTCAAGATATTGACCATCTTACCATTTATTTCTTTAAGTATATTGACATGTACAATTCTTGACAGCACTTGTTTTGTAGAACAAAATCATTCATGTAATTATTATATCAATTCTTGAATTTATTCTGTTCTTAACTCATCAGAAGAAAAAGAATTTATCAACTTTAAAAGAAAATAAAGGAATATGGAGTTGCAATTATTTTTCAATTTGTTACATCATCTCTGTTAGCATGTGTGGCATGTGTTCGGTTATCACCTTCCTCTGTCATTACACCAACAAGTCATTTAATAATGCTGACCGTTCGTATTATTCGGATTCTTCAAACTAAGGTTCTCATTTTGAGTATCATTTTCACATTTTATTCAATGTAACCTCCGACCTTTTTCAAATGTATTTTGAACAGAACTTTGAACAGAATTTTGAACAGAACTTTTTATTTAATTCATGGGGGTAGCATGTTCTTGCTTCATCAGCCATGGCTGGGTAGAAGTCCTAAGTAATTCGCAAGTGTATTTTGGATGTCATCCGCACTGAGGATTATTTCAGCATGGTAGCATAAGTGCACAAGTACCTTTTATTTGTTATATATTTGTTGTTGTTTTTTTACCACTAAAAAAAAAACTCATGTACTTAGTACATTTTGTTGTTTTTTTTTGTAAAAATTATATCTCTTCTGGAGGTTGAAAGTTCAATCCTCAGTGCGGATGACATCCAAAATACACTTGCGAATTACTTAGGACTTCTACCCAGCCATGGCTGATGAAGCAAGAACATGCTACCCCCATGAATTAAATAAAAAGTTCTGTTCAAAATTCTGTGCAGATTCGCAATACATTTGAAAAAGGTCGGAGGTTACATTGAATAAAATGTGAAAATGATACTCAAAATGAGAACCTTAGTGTCGCCAAGCTAATAAAAAACCTAGATTCCAGTAAAGCAACTGGCCCTGATGGCATCCCAATTATAGTGTTAAAAAAGCTTCAACCAGAACTTGCTCCCATACTTATGAAACTATTTAAGCGCTGCCTTAAGGAGAAGTGCTTTCCGACTCCCTGGAAGACCTCATCAGTTTGCCCTGTATTTAAGAATTCAGGTGATAAGTCATCTCCCTCTCAGTGCAGACCAATAAGTCTCCTCTGTGTTATGAGTAAGTTGCTGGAATCCATATTAAATAGAGAAATAGTCAACCACCTCAGCAGGAATAACCTTCTTAGTGACACACAATATGGTTTCCGCTCTGCAAGATCTACCGCAGATGTGCTGACGGTTATATCCCACAGGATTAGTGAATCTCTTGACAAAGGCTTCCTTTCTAGGGCAATTGCTCTTGACATATCAAAGGCCTTCGACAAGGTATGGCATAAGGGTCTACTTCACAAGATTTCCAGCTACGGTATAACTGGAAATGTTTTCTCAATCATTAAATCATTTCTCTCCGATAGGCTCATAAGAGTAGTGGTAGATGGACAAAAATCGGAGGCCTGCAATATAAATGCTGGAGTCCCTCAGGGGTCAATCCTGGGCCCAACTCTCTTCCTGATCTACATCAATGACCTTCCTAAACACATACTTAAATCATTCGTTGACATCTATGCTGATGACACGACCATCAACGGCAACACATCAAAGGCTGTAAATGACAAAGTTCTCTCTGATTCTCTCTCCTCTGATCTCGAGCGCGTGGTTCAGTGGGGGAAGATGTGGCTGGTTACCTTTAATGCATCCAAAACCAAACTCCTATCCTTACATCATCAACGCTCTGATCCCCATCTGGCATCAATTGTGATGGATGGTTCTCGTCTGGGTGAGGCCCCGTGTTTTGACAAGCTTCTGGGTTTGACCTTTACTCCTGATCTGAAATGGAACACGTACATCAAGTCTGTTGCCAAGGTCGCTGGAAAGATGGTGGGATCCTTCTACCGCTCCAGAAGATATCTCACTACTGATGCAATTCTCTATCTATATAAAAGCCAAGTATGTCCAAGGATGGAATACTGTTGCCATATCTGGGCAGGAGCTGCTAAAAACAGCCTCTCCTGCCTTGACAGAGTACAAAATAGACTTTGTGGCTTAGTGGGGGATGCCCTTTTCTCTACCCTGCAACCTCTCTCCCACAGAAGAGACGTTGCGAGCCTGTCCTTGTTTTATCGTTATTTCCATGGCAGATGCTCGTCTGAACTCCAATCTCTGGTCCCCCCTCGCCAATCTTTCACGAAAAACACCCGTCTAGCTGAATCCACTGTGAAAAATTTCCCCCACTCTATATCTGTGCCTAAATTAAAACGCGGATTCCATGAACAAAGCTTCTTTCTTAGAACTGCACGCCTGTGGAACTCTGTTCCGTCTGCCTACTTCCCTCTGGACTACAACTTGGTTGTCTTCAAGTCCAATGTTAACAAATTCCTAATGAACCGCCCCCTTAAGTAAACATTTCAGCAAATCTCCTCACTAACGTAATGTACTTGCAATAACCCTTATCCCTGAGTGGCTTCCGGGCCTTGATAAGTGGTGATCACTGTGTAAAAAAAATAATAATAAAAAAATAATAACGTTATTATCTAGAAACCCATTCTTAACATGGAGAAGTTTTTTTAACTATTCTGTACTTTCACCTAACAATTAAATAAAATATATCGTGAAACTTGAATTTATTTTTAACTCATTGTCAAGACCATTTTTTCGAATCTGTAAAACAAACCTGTTTTTTTTTTTATATAACTGAAGATATCTAAATAATAATAATTGGGCAGTTCGATAAAGAATTTCATTGTGATGCATTTTGTAAATTTTTACCTTGTTTCCATCTTAACATTTTTCTTTGGAATGACCATCTTTTGAGGTTTTTGGGTGTGCTGAGGGCGAATGCCGCATTTGAATTTTCTGTGGCTTTCCAGATGTTGGGCAGTGCCATTTCTTGCGTTGTTGCTGGTGGCCATCTTGGTACATGTGTTTGCGCATAGTTTCTTGGAGTTATGTTTGTGTGTACCAAGGTGGCCGCCAGCGATAGCGTGGGAGGTGATATTGTTTGGTGTCCGGAATGCACTTATTTGCGGAAGGTTTGAATGCGATGTTTTCAGCGTGCCCTAAAGCCTAAAAATGTAATCATTTTAAATATTAAGATGGAAACAAGGTAAAAAATTACTGTTTTATTTCTTTGTAAACAAAGTTGAATTTTCAGTAAAACAACAGAGTAGGAATGACAAAAATTCCCATCAACTGGTGAATATATAGTTGTTGCTTATCAGGATTCCTGGTACTGTGGAAGTTACATCGAGGATTCATGTAGAGTACGATTTATGGTTGCATCTCAGAAAATAGGGGTATATTTTGGGCCAGATAGAGGATTTACAAAATTGAAAATTGGACTGGCCTCAAAATGCATAAGTTCTGGTCAACTATGGGAATTTCCATCTTTTACAGAAATCTAAAATCTATAGTAAAAATTTTCCTCGATTTATTTCTGAGATTAATTCATTTCTACCCAATTTTTTTCTTTTCTTTGAGGGGAGTAGTAAATACCGGCCATGAATGCTCTTTAGGCATTCAATGGCTACACTCAGATTAAGCTCTTCTTTGGTGAGGGGGCAGGAAAATGCCTGCTCTCAGTAAAGCTATATTTAAATACCACTATAATACTTAGTTTTGTTCATGAATAGATACCCACCTCAGCCACCATGCACCGGTTTAAAAAAAATTGAAATTTGTACATCTGAATTTATAATTCATGGCTTATGGTAAAGAGATACATCAAATTTAACTGCATAATCAGAAAAAGCACACAATTTTACATAAGAGTGCCAAGTTTCATAAGAATAGCTTGAAAAATAAATAAATGGTGGCAAAATTACTGAATTTCTTGAAATGTTGAGGTCCGTAATTTAGCCCACTTTTTCTAAAGAAAAATGTCCACGGAAAAGCTTAAAATAACTTTTTAACTACTGATGGTATTTGTATAATTAAAACGGTTTTAAGCATCTTTTACAGGGGGGGGGGGCTATTTTCAAATATCGTCCTAAATTGGGAATGAAGCAACGCACTTAAGTCCTCAGACGTACCTCTCCATCGTACAGTATATCGATACACTATGGCTGACTGGGATAGTTTCCGTACATTTATATCGGATCTTTCTCTGCGTTCCATGTTTAAAAAGGATGTGTCGTCTATAGTATCAGACCTGACAGAATGGTTAATTGTAGGTATAGACAATTTCATACTCTCGAAAAAGTTCCAGCAAAAACCTAGCAGCCAGCCATGGTTTTCTCCTGAATGTGCTGCTGCTATTACGCACAGAAATCACTTTTTCCACTGCTTCCAATATAATAGATGTATGGAAACTAAAGCCGCTTTCAGGACTGCCAGCAACCATTGTAAGAAAGTAATAAAGAACGCAAGAGAGTTGTATGCTCAGTCCGTCAAGTCTAAAGTAGCTGAGCAGTGGCTTGGTTTCCACCAGTTTTGGCAAATTGCAAACAGAATCCTGAACAGAAGCGTGTGCTCTATCCCAACTATCATCAATGGACCTGAGTTAATCTCGTCAGCATCAGACAAAGCCAAACTCTTTGCCAAGAACTTTGCAGCCAATTCTACCCTTTGCGACCAAGGCCGCCAACCCCCAATATTTCCTCCTGTATCAGAAAACACACTATGTGATATACAAATATCTGTATGTGATGTTGCCAAGCTAATAAAAAAACCTTGATTCCAGTAAAGCAACTGGCCCTGACGGTATTCCAATTATAGTACTCAAAAAACTTCAACCAGAACTAGCACCCATACTTACAAAACTGTTTAAACGTTGTCTTAAGGAGAATTGCTTCCAATCACCCTGGAAAATCTCATCAGTATGCCCTGTATTTAAGAATTCAGGTGATCGTTCATCCCTCTCTCAGTACAGGCCAATAAGTCTCCTGTGCGTCATGAGTAAGTTGCTGGAATCTGTGTTAAATAGAGAAGTAATCAACCATCTCAGCAAAAATAACCTTCTTAGTGACACACAATATGGTTTCCGTTCTGCTAGATCTACAGCAGATGTGCTTACAGTTATATCTCATAGGATTAGCGAATCTCTCGACAGAGGCAACCTTTCTAGGGCAGTTGCTCTTGACATATCAAAGGCCTTTGATAGAGTATGGCATAAAGGTTTACTTCAGAAGATCTCCAACTATGGTATAGCTGGAAATGTTTTCTCAATTATTAAATCATTTCTCTCTGATAGGTTCATAAGAGTAGTAGTTGTTGGGCAAAAATCAGAAGCTCACAGTATAAATGCTGGAGTCCCTCAGGGGTCCATCCTGGGCCCAACTCTTTTCCTGATCTACATTAATGATCTTCCAAATCACATCCTTACATCATTCGTAGACATTTTTGCTGACGACACTACCATCTATGGTAGCGTATCTAAGACAGTAAACGACCAAGTTCTCTCCGATTCTCTCTCCTCTGATCTTGATCACGTTGTACAATGGGGAAATGAGTGGCTGGTTACTTTTAATGCATCTAAAACCAAGCTTCTATCTTTACATCATCAACATTCTGATCCCCATCTGGCATCAATTAAAATGAATGGCTCTCGTCTTGGGGAGGCCTCAAGTTTTGATAGGCTTCTGGGCTTGACCTTTACTCCTGATCTGAAATGGAACACGTACATCAAGTCTGTTGCCAAGGTCGCTTGGAAAATGGTGGGATCCTTCTACCGCTCCAGAAGATATCTCACTACTGATGCAATTCTCTTTCTATATAAAAACCAAGTACGTCCAAGGATGGAGTACTGCTGCCACATCTTGGCAGGAGCTGCTAAAAACAGCTTACCCTGCCTTGACAGAGTACAAAATAGACTTTGTGGCTTGGTGGGTGATACCCTTTTGTCTTCCCTGCAACTTCTCTCCCACAAAAGAGCTATTGCGAGCCTGTCTTTGTTTTATCGTTATTTCCATGGCAAGTGCTCATCTGAACTCCAATCTCTGGTCCCCACCTCGCCAATCTTTCACAATAAACACCTGTCTAGCTGAAACCACTGTCATTAATTTTCCCCACTCTTTATCTGTGCCAAAATCAAAACGTAGATTCCATAAACAAAGTTTCTTTCTTAGAAGTTCACGCCTGTGGAACTCTCTTCCATTTGCCTGTTTCCCACCTGACTATAACTTGGATGTCTTCAAGTCCAACATAAACAAATTCCTGATGAACCACCCCCTTAAGTAAAACACTTTATCAAATCTTCAATACTAACAATTACTACGATACTATTTCATTTCATTACATGCAATAACCCTTATCCCCGATTGACTTCCGGGCCTTGATTAGTGGTAACTTCCATGTAAAAAAAAAAAAAAACTGAATTTTACCAACAATTTTATCTACTGTGGCACAGGGCCTTGTGCAAGGACACTTAAGATGAGAACAGTAGTCTAAAAAATTTTAACGATATGGATTATCAATCCTCATCTAAAAAATTCAAAACCCGGATCTTATTTGGAGATGCCTAACAAGTTTTACACAAAGAGAGAGAACCTTTCACATTGGATGGGTGTGGAAGAAGTGTGTGAGTGTGGGGGGGAGAATATCCAATCATTTCTTATAAAAATAACTAGAAAATCTTTTTTTATGTGAAAAAGACTTTATTCATTCCATGTTTTATATTTATATTGTAATTTTATTTTTCTGTCTGTTCTACTTTTTCTTGGAAACTACTGGTCTAATCTAGCTAAAATTTTGTATAGACCTTTATCATGGTAAGGTACAGCGAACTAAGTGTTATGGTATATGTTTGATGCACAGTTAGGTATTAATAAAGATTATTACATATTGCAAAAATTAGAAATTAAATTCTATTCAATCATCAATATGGCATAAAATACTCATTCTAAATCGACGTTCTATAGCTTTAAGTTTTAATAGGAAAAATGTCTCGTATAATTTTTATCAAATATGCAGTACGTTTTTGTGTGTGTTAACAAAAAACCTATTTCATTTTGTGATTAAATCTATTTTTTGCATCCGATTTTATCCTTTTTTTCAACCTGTTTCTTTTGAAAGTCGAGAATGAATTGAAGTTTCTATCTCTATTTTTATTTTCACATTTAAAATATACGCTTCTCAGGTCATTGTGACCATTGTGGGCGAATTTCAATAAAATAACATGACATTTTCCAAGCCACACACATACACACACACAGAATTGCATATCAACAATTCAATCGAATTGTTAATCTGTTTGAATATTTAATCAATGAAATCGCCATATTTATTTAGAAAAGACATCAAGTATGCAAAGAAAAGTTTAAAATTTGATATTTGTATTTTCCCTATTTTATGGTTAACAGCAATATAAAATATATATTATTTACAATTAGACTTGTGTCTTCATCTTTATTGTTTTATTTCCAACATGTGTACGGCTGTTCATTCTGTAATGGATACCATTGCAGACTATGGGTTTTACTAAGTTGGGTTCACCTACACTTTAAGATCAAGATGTGCATGTGTGTGGTAGGGGTTAATACCCCCCCCTCCCCATCTGTAGCTAGGAGTTCAATAGCAACTTATATTTAACAAATCATATATAATACGATAGATGTGTAATGTAAATTTTAAAGAAAGTCTTAGATCTGACGACCTCAGAGGAAGATTACATCTGGACAGTATGGGGAGATTGTGTGCAGAAGTGAAGACTTTTATAACTTGGCCACATCGAAAGAATGGAAGAGTTCTTGGGTTAATGGATGTAGAACAGTTGAGTTAGCAGGTTCAGTTCACATTGGAAGGACAATGAAAACACGGGAAGAAGTGATAAGAATGGAGTTGAGATAAAAATAGTTTGAAAGTGAAATTTCTTAAAGTCATCCAACGTATCAAACATTTAAAATGAATGTTAAATTGCTGATATTGTTTAGACAGTAAATGACCCTTTTTTTTACTCACGTTCACTCCTAACAAGGTATATCGCTACTTGGACATAAGGGGGCTATTATTTGGGACCATGGCTAGAAAAGCTTAGCAAGATATTGGTTTACGTTACATTTAAATGTCTACATGTCAGTACAGTCAGGAAAGCAGGTAGAAGGAAAGGAATTCCATAGTCTAGCAGTTCAAGAGAAGAAATTATTAGAATAGATTACTTTCTTGCATTTAGGTTTGTCAGAGATATATATGTCGAGAGGACGCAAGAGCAACAAGTTCATCAGAGCACATTCCCTTAAGATATTTGTAAAATAGGCACAAAGATGTAACATTGCAGTGATGGGACAGAGGTTGGAGCTTAGTTGACAAAGTAGGACCTATTAAATTGAAGACATTTTGGACCCTATTCAAGAGGGAGAGAGACTAGTGATAGATGCACCACCAGCCCAAATATGGCAACAATACTCGATGCATGGGCGAATGGTGGCCTTGTAGAGGTACAGGATACTCTCAGGTGTGAGTAGTCTTCTAGCATGATAGAGATAAAAAGGATTGATATGCTACACAACAAACCAGATCGACATATGTCATCCAATCGTAAATAATCCATATTATATTTCTCTTTAGTTTGTCTGTCGGTCTGTTTATTCCACTTTTTCTCATAAACTACTGTGCTGATCTGCTGAAACTTTGTGTGGCCCTTTGTTATCATAAGGTGCAGCAAACTAAGTAGTATGGTATCTATCCAATGCACAGTTAGAGATTAATGACATTTACTCTTGTAGTTTGGCATGAAGCATTCTAAGTGAATGGCTATAACTTTTAAATAAGCTAAAAAGTCTAGTTTAGATATTTTTCATCTGCAAACCTAATAAACCTTGCACGAGTCCCAATGGGTGTTTTATCACCCCAATTTTGCTTGAGTGCTCATAATTCCTAGTTGGCAACTTATTTCTTTTCCTCCCTCCCAGTACTCTCCTGACTCAGTAAGAGTATAATACACATGGTATAGCGCAGTCATATCTCAGTTTTCCTTGAACGTAAATCAGATTGAAAGTTAATGTATAAATAATTAACTAAGATTCATTTTTCTTGCCATTTCAATTTATGGAAACATTTTGTGTTCATCATAAATATTAAAAAATAACACAAACTGGTGTATCCTGTGGTAGTTTTAAATAAATGTGATTTAAATCTAAGATTTTTTAAATTTTTCCTTAGTTTTATAATTTCTTTTATTGTATTATTTTTTATTAATATCAACAAGATACAAGTGATTCAAACTGTTTAACTTGGACTGTAGATATATCATAAAACAGCAGGATAACTAGATTCTACAAAATATAAACACTATAAACATTTTCATATTGGGGTGTATAAACACCCCATGGGACTAATCATGTTTGAAACACCCAGATGACTAACACAGGGTTAAATCTAGTTGCATGAAAAATATTTACGTGTGTGAAAGAAACACAAGTGAGAAATTTTTGTGCTCTTTTATGGAAGATGATTTTAATTCAATCTCAATGCGATATATATATATATATATATATATATATATATATATATATTACAAAGTATCAAGGCCCAGAGGCCACTCGAGGATAAGTGTTAATGAGTGTACGGTAGTCAATGAGACAATATCATAGTGATTGTTAGTAGTAATATACAGCAAGATCATGTTGACACACTGGTTCTTGTTAGATCACCGAAGTAAAGCAATATTGAGCCTGGTCAGTACAGATGGGTGACCAATTTGGGAATTCCAGGCGCTGTATGTAGGAGGACGTTGACACCTCCCTGCAAGAGTTGCAAAAACCTAATGTCATCCTTTCCCCTAACGGTGATATAGATGCGACTAGTGAATTTCATACTCCCATGGAACTTCCTCCTTTGGAGGAAGTCGGTTAAACCCACATAGGGTTAGTACTGTTTCCATTTCAATCATTAGTAGTGGAAATTTGTTGAATTGGTCATGAAGAATTTGTTTATGTTGGACTTGAAGACGACCATATTGCAGTCAGCTGGAAAGCAGGCAAATGGAACAGAGTTCTACAGGCGTGCAGTTCTAAAAAGGAAGCTTTGATTACGTTTAGGCACAAATAAATCGTGTGAAATTCATCATTTACAATATATGTTATTTTTTAAATGACAGATAACATTGGTTTTTAGAATGACATCTGAAAAGGGCCGTCATGCCGTAAAAGAGACAAAAAATTTTTAAATAAAAACCATATAGATGTTGATATTTTTTTTCTTATGCAAGCAGTTGCTGCACCTGCATGCACGTTCTGCTGAACTCTAATTTAACTCCCACCAATCTGCTCACACTGCTACTAGAGATCCTGCTTCTTCACCCCACTCCCTACTCTCACCAGCCAAATCCATCCAAACAGTAGTCATATATCCCTTGTCCCTACTCACCCATGCGGCCATTCTTTGAAATCAACGTTCATCTCCTCGTTGATTGGACAGTTTGTGTCAAAGCTTACAAATATTTTGGAAATAGAACCTAACCGGTGGTGGTGGTGGGGGGGGGTAATTGTTTTCTTCTTTAAACTTAGTGACTAATAGCACTGTTGGGTAGAACCTCCCTCCCCCGTTTGTAGCATTTGGCCACTTGTTACAGCTTGTATAATCCCCCCCCACACACACCCACATATACACAACGTTCGGTCTTTCTTAAGTTAGCACTCCTTTCCTTGCAAACTTCACTATAGGCAATGAATGGGTTACACCCTGTCTGCACAGATGCATTTGTGTACACACACACACACACATAAAAAAAAATCTCATTTATACAGTTGCCATTTTTATAAAGGATTTTTACTCGCTGTAATTATCCACTTTACATATATATATATATATATATTAGCTGGCCGCCCGGCATTGCCTGGTCATACAATACACTTAAACATGATATTTTAATTCATGCAGACTGCATATGTATTATTATAGAATCAATCCTCTATCGATCATTATATATTACGAGGAATAATTTTTCCAGTGGACTAATACGCAAAACAATAATGTCATTCATCAAATTTCATCCGTGTTTGTTTACAATATCACGTCAACTGATATTTGGGTTTGACGATGAATGCCCTGGAAAAGTTACTTCTGATTAATGTTTAGTTTTAAAATATGCAAAAAGAAATGATTTGAGGCGATTTTAAATGGTATCTCTTCTTTTATCATGAATTGAACTCATAAGAAAAAATTAAAATAAAATGCTGAGGTACATTCCGGGCTTGAACAGAGGATCATTCGATCTGCAGTTGAATGCACTTTTTTGCATTTTCACCCTAAACAAAGTACAGTGCCACTTTGATGAAGGGGCTACTATCTGGGACATAATTTGTAGGGATACTATATAGGGAGTTGAGCAGCAAGATGTCTGTTTACATTACATTTAAACTTTCGCATGTCAGTACAGTCAAGGAAGCAGTGACCTGGAAGGCAATTCCAAAGTCTAGCAGTCCTAGGGAAGAAACTATGAGAGTAGAAGGCTTTCTTACATTTAGGGATTTCTACTGTGTAGGGGTGGGATTTTGCTGCTTGCTGTTGAGGGAGCACAAGGACTTGTAGTTTGTCGGAGCATCCACCATTAAAATACTTGTAAAACAGGCAGAGAGATGCAACATTTCATCAATGCGACAATGGATGAAGCCTGATAGTGCAGGACCTATTAGGTTGCCGACTTTCTTTCAAATACTCCATACGTAGGCGAATGGTGGCTTTGTAGAGGTACAGGAAACTCTCAAAAGTAACTGTCTAGCACGATAGAGGGAGAGAGCCCACCTTCTTTGCAGCAGCCTTAGCAATGCCTTCAATGTATTTGTTTCAACTTATGTTCCGCATGAGCTATATATCCAAATGACATTAGATCTGTTTTTTTTGTTTTGTTTTGTTTTAAGAAATGATTTGCTAAGATTTTATTATTTATCTTGGCCGGTGTAATGTAAAATATTCCCCTACAAAAATTCTTTTTTTTTTATCTATAAGAAGAAAAAGACTATTTTTAAGATCGGATTTTTCGATTTTCCATACTCATCGGATGAATTTTTTGAAATTCCCTCTCGGTCTCCTATTTCCCTGACTTTACTGGCATATAAAAGTTCAAGTTTAATGTGAACAGACATCTTACTGCTCAACTCCCTACATAGTGTCCCTATAGGTATGATTCTAAATAATAGCCTCCCACATCCAAGTAGCATTGCCTTGTTTAGAGCGACTAAGAGTTAAAAATAAATAATAAATGATTTTTTGCTGTTGAATTAGTTCATATGATGCCTTAATGATGAAGACAATCTCACAATACTTGATTTATTAAGTGTATAAAACATGTAATGCAAGAATTTAATTCAGTTAATAATACTAGAAAGCTTTGAACAAAGCACATAATGCATGGATTTAGTTCTTTTAAGAAGAAAGCTTTGAAGCCGAGTGGACAATGAAAAATGTACAGAAAAATATATGTTGAGTGTATGAAGGTGTATTCTAAATTGTAAAAATCTAGACTATGAAATGATAATTGCTTAAAGAAGTAATTATTGAGGAAAACATTTTTTATATTAATGTAAACAACTGTGAAAGCTTATTAATGTCCACCTTCATAATTTGTTACCAGTGAATATGCAAAGAAATATCTAAACATAATGCTGAATTGCATAACAGAAAGAAAACTGACAATAATGAACAAGACAAAATGTAAAAACTGAAAATGAAAATTTTTCTTATTCCTGTTATTGTGAAAAATCTGATTTTCCTCCTTTACATTATAAAAATATCTATCTGTATATATGTGTTTGTGTGTTAGAGATTATATTTCATTATTCCCCACAATAAAGCAACATTGTAGCTCATACAAGTCATGAAAGCTTTAAACCGAAGTTTTGCCTTTCTTTGGGCTTATCATTAGATGAGACATCGGCCTGGGTTCTTAGTAATTGGATGACTGCACTCCTTGTTGAGAAGTGTGTATATTTCACACTTGAACTTCACCGTGGATTACTTGATCTGCATTCGCCAGTAGATTCTTGTATGTGGTATGGTGGCTCAGGTGGCATGTTACTCACCTGGCATGCAAGTGACTTGGGTTTCAAATCCCATTTTTGGATATGTTCTACAGATGAACCCAAAGGAGGGCAAAACTCAATCTCAATCAAAGACCGGAAATTATAAACCAAAGTTTCTCTCTAGGATTCATTAGTAGGACACATTCAGACAGTATAATGTGGGTTGCCAACTCTGCCACTAAGCCACACAGAAGAAAGCCTTATAACTAAGACTAAACATGCAAACCATGGTGAATGACAGACTGTGAACTACTGATGACCGTTAAGAAAGGCAAAACTGGCATCTAAAATTTTCCTTTTTAGAATGGCATGCCGTCTGTGAACTGTGATGCCTGATTCTGAGAATTAACAGCTTAAGACCTTTTCCCTATATATTTTAATCACAAAAAGTCCATACTTAAATATTGCTTAGTTTTGGGATTTACGTTTTAAGAAACTTCCATTGTTCTAATTATCTGTAATTTGCAATCAACTCACCAAGTGATTGATTAAACTTTCATGTATTATTCTCACCTCCACTGTCTGTATGTTGTTTGACTCCTTCCCCCATCCTTTTTTTATGATACCTATCACTCTTGCTTCTATCTCACTCACTCCCTCTGTATGTTAACAATCTATGGTAATAAAAAAGGAAAATGTAAAGATCAATATTTTTCGAGAATAGTGGCTCCTCAAAGAAATTCTGTTTTAGGAAAAAAATACAAAACTTTAATTCTGGTGATACATTTCTTGTCAATTTAAAAGAATCAAAATTATCTTTGAATGTTGAAGACTTCAACAAAGTCTCTTATGAATATATTTTTTCTGTTTTTTTTTTTTTTTGGTGTATTAAGGTTTTATGTACGACATGAAAAGAAATTGGAATCTTAGGAAGATCTCCATAATTATAGGAGCAACCGAACTCATGAAAAAGATTTTTAGTACTTTTGCAGAATTTGACCCAGATCCTTGGGATTTTCCGTTAATTATGGTTTGGGCTCGACCTGCAGTCATCGGATTAAGCCGAGAAAAGTAACAGATGCAGACGAATTTCAAAATAAACAAACTGGAAAAAAATAGAAATACAATAAAAAAAATAACAAAAACTACTGTAAATTTACTGAATATTTATTCATTTTGGTGCTTATGCACTTTTGTTACCATGTTATTTTTAGTTTTTTCAGGTTAAATTCAAGTTTCATGATATCTTTTTTTTATCAAATTGTTAAGTGGAAGCACAGAATAGTTACAAAACACCTTCCCCTCCCTATGAAAATTTTTAGACGACAGTACACTTTTTTTTTTTTAAGAAAACTTACACTTTTTTTTTATAGAAAACTTACACTTTTTTTTAAAGAAAATTGGCAGTAAACGGATTTTTTTGTTTTTTTTTTGTAAAAGGAGTTACTTTTTATAAGAAAAGATAAATGATTTTTATAAAAAACGTAAATTGTTAGATGAAAGTACAGAAAAGTTTTTTTCAAGAAAATTTACAAATTATTTTTTGTGAACAAATGTTAAAAAAAATAAAGACAAAACGCTCATCCCATCATCCAAAAAATAATTAAAAAATTACATTTTTTATACAAAAAAAATGTTGATTTACCATTTCAACATTTAAACAACAGACGGCTTAATCCGAGCCATAATTGATAGAAAATCCTGAGAATCTGAATCAAATTCTTCAAGAGTACCAGATTTTCAAAAACTATCTGGCAAATATACCTGGTGAACCAAGTGCTAGATAGATATAAACAATTACACTTACAGGGACGGTTAAAATATTAAAATTATCACTCAGTTGGAATGTATGAGATAGTAGGTGAATGTCTGGCATCCGGTAGGATGCCCCATCTTCAACTAGAATAAAATAAGAATTTTTTTAAAGAGAAATTGGAATTAAATTTTCATACTTATATGGTGCTTATTTGTAAAGGGGCCACTATTCTAAAAAAAGAACCGAATTATCAACAATTCTAAAATGTCTGACAAATAGGTTCAACCCAACTCATACCAACATCTGTCAACAAATCTCAATTTTCTTTGATTTACAAAATTGTTTTTGCTAAAAACAAATTTAGTTTGAAATGTTTCAATCGTTTCTGCTACAATTTTTTGCACATTTTTTTTTTTTCCATCACGATTTTCTTTCTTTACCCACAAAAAAAAAATACTTAGAATCACAATGATAAAAATAATTATTTTCACATTTCCTTCTTTAGGTGTATCTTGTCAATCTCTGGAACCTGCATGGAATTTTCAAAAGAACCATTTATTTAATCAATGTCCTTGTTCCATCAACCATGTCTAGATAGAAATCCTAAAGCATTTGCAATTGTGTTTTTAATTGTCACGCAATAAAGTCACAATTAAAATAAATAAATATATATAACAGAGAAAGGTATTTTACTTGGAGCATTGCTGGTAAATAGATATGAAGGAATATAAAAAGCTATAGCAATGCAGGGAACTTGCTGTAGTATTTGTGTGATGTATCAACAAGAATGGACAAACGAATGAAAGTTTTATTTGTTTAACTTCATATATCCATTTATTTTTCAAGATCATCACAATACAAATCAGTAAACATAAACATAAGATTGTACATCTAAAAAAAAAAAAAGCATACTAGAATCGTCCGCAAAGACCCGTGGCTTAATGGGAAAAGTACTTAGTGTAACTGACAATTGAATTTTACTTTCTTGTAGGTTGAGGGCTTAATCCTTAGTATGGATAACACTTAAAAATACAACTGTGAATTAATTAGGGCTGACATTACAAGAGCATGCTACCCCATGGATTAAATACACGATTCCATTCAAAATTCTGTGTAGATTTCCAAGTTCAACAGAAAGATTCTTGAATTTGACAAGATGCACCTGTAGAAGGTTGGAGGTTCTGTCCACTGAAACATTGTGATTATAACACTCAGTAGTCCAAATAATTCAAATAATAAGTTAACATCTTTGGTGCAAATGGAAACATTATGAGGTGTCATACAACCAGCCAAGTTGAGTTTGTGGTAGTTTGTATGCACCATTTTACATCTGGAGGTCCGAGTTGGTAATGGAAAGTGTCAGATAAATGTATTACATACCAGGACGGATTTATCCTGTGTTTGCCAACTGACATTGGACGTCCTGACAGGGGAAGGCATGACTAACCAGTGAAATGCTACAATGAAGATTATTTTGCTTATGGAACTGATTAAAGAGTACAAACTAGTAATAGATGTATCGTTCATAAAGCCAGATAATAACAAGGCAGATTTACTGGCGAGAGTGTCGCAGCAGAGACTGAGCAGAGTGTTTTTTTCCTGAGACTTTCAGTGGAATCCGCCCTAATCATAACAGACTTTATAATAGATATATATTTTTTCTAATTTTGATAGTAATTTTCAGTCCACAAGCAATTGTCCGAGAAGAGAAAATGAAAGTTCAATGTTGTTGATTCGAAGTTGAGCAGTTCCTGTAAGACTTTGAGGTTCAGATTCAGGTGTGCTTATGTTTTTTTTTTTTTTTTTTACATAGGCATCAACACTTATCAAGGCCTTGAAGCCACTCGAGGATAAGAGTTAAAGAGTGTACAGTAGAAATTGGACAATATAGTAATCGTTTTTGGTAAATTTGTTAACTTATATAGGTTTAGGTACAGATAAAGACTGGACGGAAATTATTGATAGTGATTTCTGCTAGACGGGTGTTTCTTGTGAAAGTTTGGCGAGGAGAGACTATATAGATTGGAGCTCAGCCGAGCACTTGCCATGAAAATAACGATAAAGAAGAGACAAACTCGCAACATCTCTTCTGTGAGAAAGAGGTTGCAGGGAAGAGAAAAGGACATCCCCCACAAGGCTACAAAGTCTATTTTGAACTCTATCAAAGCAGGATAAGTCCTTTCTACCAGCTCCTGCCCAAATGTGGCAACAGTACTCCATCCTTGAACATACCTGGCTCTTATACAGATAGAGAATTGCATCAGCAGTGAGATATCTACTTGATCAATAGAAGGATCCCACCATTTTTCCAGCGGCCTTGGCAACGGATTTAATGTATGTGTTCCATTTAAGATCAGGAGTAAAAGTCAAGCCCAGAAGCTTGTCAAAACATGAGGCCTCGCCAAGACGAGAGCCATTTATTTCAATTGATGCCAAATGGGGATCAGAACGTTGATGATGTAAAGATAAAAGTTTGGTTTTAGATGCATTAAAAGTAACCAGCCACTCATTTCCCCATTGTACCACTTGCTCAAGATCAGAGGAGAGAGAATCAGAGAGAACTTGGTTGTTTACAGTTGTAGATGTGCTGCCATAGATGGTAGTGTTATCAGCATAAATGTCTACGAATGATGTAAGGATGTGATTTGGAAGATCATTAATGTAGATCAGGAAGAGAGTTGGGCCCAGGATGGGCCCCTGAGGGACTCCAGCATTAATAATCTGACCTCTGATTTCTGCCCATCAACCACAACTCCTATGAACCTATCAGAGAGAAATGATTTAATAATTGAGAAGACATTTTCAGCTATACCGTAGCTGGAGATCTTGTGAAGTAGGCCTTTATGCATACTCTATCAAAGGCCTTTGATATGTAAAGAGCAATTGCCCTAGAAAGGATGCCTTTGTCGAGAGATTCACTAATCCTATGAGATAAAACTGTAAGCACATCTGCTGTAGATCTAGCAGAACGGAAACCATATTGCGTGTCACTAAGAAGGTTATTTTTTGCTGAGATGGTTGATTACTTCTCTATTTAACACAGATTCCAGCAACTTACTCATGACGCACAGAAAACTTATTGGCCTGTACTGAGAGGGACATGAGCGATCACCTGAATTCTTAAATACAGGGCATACTGATGAGATTTTCCAGGGTGATTGGAAGCAATTCTCCTTAAGACTACATTTAAACAGTTTTGTAAGGATGAGCGATAGTTCTGGTTGAAGTCTTGAGTACTATAATTGGAATACCATCATGGCCGGTTGCTTTACTGGAATCAAGCTTTTTAATTAGCTTGGCAACATCATGTACAGATATTTGTATATCACATAGTGTGTTTTTTGATACAGGAGGAAATATTGGAGGTTGGTGGCCTTGGTCGCAAAGGGTAGAATTAGCTGCAAAGTTCTTGGCTTTGTCTGATGCTGACGAGATTACCTCAGGTCCATTGATGATAGTTGGGATAGAGCACACGCTTCTGTTCAGGATTCTGTTTGCTATTTGTCAGAACTGGTGGGAACCAATCCGCTTCTCAGCTACTTTGGATTTAACGGACTGAGCATATAACTCTCTTGCGTTCTTTATAACTTTTTTTACAGGCAGTCCTGAAAGCAGTTTTAGTCTCAGTACATCTATTACGTTGGAAGCAATGGAAAAAGTGATTTCTGTGCGCAATGGCAGTAGCACATTCTGGAGAGAACCACGGCTGGCTGTTGGGTTTTTGCTGGAACTTTTTCGAGGGTATGAAACAGTCTATACCTACAATTAACCATTCCGTCAGGTCTGATACTATAGAGGACACATCCTTTTTAAACATGGAACGCAGAGGTAGATCTGATATAAATGTACGGAAGCTATCACAGTCAGCCATAGAGTATCGCTATACTGTACGATGGAGAGGTACATCTGAGGATTTATTACATTTCATTTGTATCTTAACTGATACAACAGAGTAGTCGGAAGATCTAAGTGGAGACAGAACGGAAGCTGAACACAGTTCAGGACAAGTTGTGAGAAAGAGGTCTAGGCGACTTGCATACTGGCCGTCATTGTCGGGCACACGGGTGGGTTCATGAACAATCTGAGTGAGGTCATAAGCAATGGAGAAATCATGACAGAACCTCCCCTCATCATCGATCTTGTTCGAGTGAGTTAACCATTCTACATTGTGAACATTGAAGTCTCCACAGACATGAATATTAGCTGAAGGATAAGCAGATAGAACGTTGTCAATTTTCTCAGATATGCTTTTTAACTCCGCTGTTGTGGGGGTGATAGAGAGCAAATATAAACAACAGAAAATGGTATTTTCAAAAAGCCACAGAAGTGCAAAAACTATTGTAACTAGGAAACTGTGTTCTATAGCAGAAGCAGTTTACTGCTATAACGTTATGCCAAATGATGAAGATTTAAGGTGCAAGGATGTTAGGAATGATAGAATTTGAATATATGCAGTTGCATTAATCTTTAATTTTGGGTGTCTATAAAATAAAGAAAATTGTATCCCGATGCAGAGCAAAGTACTGAGTGGAATGATAATATTAACAGCAGATTTTTTTTTTTTTTTTTTTAATTTTTTTTCATTATTAATTAAACTTCGTAGTTGAAAGAGAAAAATTGGAATTATGGACAAAAAGAAACTGTGTTTTGTTTTACTATTAGAATATGATCCTAAGCTTTTGTGCTTGCCTTTAAAAAAAAAATTACTGTTGAATTTATTGTTGCTGGTTACATCACTGCACGATAAAAGATTACACAAAATAACCATGGACTTTAATCAAAGCTGCATGTTGAATTTAAGAAATAGCTGTGAATCTTTTCTAAATCTAAGTTAACTAGCACCTCTGCAATTTTTTTTTTCTTTCATAATATTCTTTCAAATTACAACTATTTTTATTCAAATATCAGTTACAAATTCTTGAAATTATAGAAATTATTAAAAAAATAATTCATATTAAGTTTTGGGACAATTTTTATTAAGAAATAAAAGGCCAATGACAAGTGAATAATTTTCATATAAAAATAGTTGAAAGAGAAAGAAATTGAAGTTACAAAAAAAAAAAAATGTTGATTGAGAATTTGTACTGTAATGGAATATGGTCCTAGACGTTTGCACTTTCTTTCAGATTTCATGTCTGTGATTTTTCTTCTTTGTAATTGAAGTTAATCTAATAGTAAAATGCATTATATTGCAATTTATTTGGTGCCGAGTGTTTTTGGATGTACAGACTTTTACTCTCTATTTTGTTATTCTTATTTCCTACTTATCTTGTTTATACCAAATATATAAAATGTTGGTTGAAATCTAAATATTCTGATTTTTATAGATTTCAAATATTTTTAGTGCAATTAAAAAAACATAAAACAATTTTGAATTTCTAATGCTTGGTCACATTATTTGAAAATTTGATTTTATACATAAAAATTTTTTTTTTCTCTTTTAGGCATAGAGTTTTGGTTGCTGTTGATGGCCTCAATGGATTGTGGGGTAATACAAGCGTGAAGGATGAGAAAAGGCAATATGTAAGCAAAATATTTTTTTTTAAATTTATTCTGCTCAAAAGATGACATTCAACAAATATTATAATCAGCTTTAGTTTAAATTCAAAGTATTTTATGTTTTAATTTTTATCAACAATTTTTGAAAGGCAATTTTATCCTAGAATATTTCTTTTTAGCATCTGAATATTTACATTTGATTTTTATTTTTAAATTTTTTAATTCAGTTATCTAATATATATACATATATATGACTAGCCTGGGTGCCCGGCATTGCCTGGTTGTTTGGAGGTGTGTGTTAAGCAAAAAAATAATAAATAAAAGTGGTAGTAGGCAGGCTCGAATCCATACCGCAAAGGAGGAAAAGAGCGTTAAAAAAAAAAAAAAATGACGCCTTTGCCATTGCATTCATCGCCAAACCAGAAGTGGTGAAGATTTAAATTAAGGCTAGTCAATTGAAAAGAGGGGGATGACTTTCGAAAATATTGGCGAAGAAAGCAACCCCTCCTTGTAGAAAAGTGCCCAGTTGAGGATGAAAGAATTAATGTTTTTAGCCAATTTTTTTATATTTGTCGTCCGAAGGATCGAGCTTCAAAACAATACTGATCTCGTGAAAATCCATCACCTCTGCTGAAGATTTTAGGCAAACATGCATACATACATACATTTAAACAGACAGGTGAGATTTATATTATAGATGGACCGTCTTGCCGAATTTCAACATATGACGTTCAGGCAACTAAGTTGTCCAAAATCCACTCATGATTTATTTAAAGTGGTAAAGGCGTTGTGTAAAACCATTCACACTTTTTGGAACTGCTGTTAAACTTAATCAGTGCGAATGTCAGCTACAAGACAGAGCCGACAGTAGACCTTAGGTTTTACATGAAAGTTTTCTTTCCTCTTTCCATGCATGTCTTATCGACGTCTGAGGATGCAAAAGCACATAATACAGCTGCCGGTGTGGATAAGATACATTATAAGTTTCTGAAACAACTTCCTCCTAAATCAATAACTCATCTTTTAAACACATTCAACAAAATATGGTTCAAGGGAAAACTACCCAATAGCTGGAAACATGCTATCATGATTCCCATCCCTAAGTCAGAGAAAGACGGTTCAGATCCACAAAATTTCAGACCAATTGCGTTGACAAGTTGTCTCTTCAAAATATTGTAAAGAATGATAAATAGTCTGACGTTTCTGAATTTTTAAGATGAGGATTGATTATGCGTATTATTATTCATCAGACTACTATTCTCATTTTGAGTGTGATCAGGAACTGAACAGAATTTTGAGCGGAACTCTTTAATTATTTTACGGGGGGGGGGGGGGGGTAGCATGCTCTTGTTCTGTCAGCCATGACTAAATAGCGATCCTAAGTAATTTGCAAATGTATTTTTTCAGTCGCCCACACTGAGGATTGAACCTTCAACCAATGGATCAATTGTCAACATACAAAGTGGTTTTAGAAACAAAAGAGGAACAATGGACAACATAGTTCGAATGGAAACGTTTATCAAAGAAGCTTTCATTAAAAAAGAACATGCAATAGCTATCTTTTTGATTTAGAAAAGTTTTACAATACAACATGGTGACAGGGTATAATAAAAGACCTTTACAATCTTGGATTAAAGGGCAGACTACCCATACTGATAAAAGATTTTCTATCAGACACAAAAATACAAGAAAAAGGAGTCCCACAAGGATGTATTTTATCAGTTACGATATTTAATATAAAAACTAATAATATCGTAAATTGTCTAAACAATGAGATAAATGGCTCCTTATATGTAGATGACCTTGTAATCTGCCATAGATCCAAAAATATTCATACCGCAGAACGCCAACTACAGATGTGCATAAACAAACTAAAACAATGAATCACAGAAAATGGCTTAACATTTTCAACAACCAAAATTAAATTTGTCCATTTCTGTAATCATAGGAAAATGCACAATTACCCTACTCTCAACCTAAAAGAAACAAAAATCGAAATAACTGACCAACATACATTTCTGGGACTTATTTTTGACAAAAAACTTTCCTTCATCCCTTATTTAAAATATTTCAAACAAAAATGTTTCAAAAACCCTACAACTATTATGGGTTATAGCAAATACCAAGTGGGAGATCAGAGTACTCATCACTCTTAAAATTATATAGAACCCTGATAAGAGCTAAACTAGATCATGGAAGTTTTATAATATGGTTAAACAGAAAAAGCTATCTTAAAACACTGGACTCCATCCATCACACAGGATTAAGACTTGCCATAGGAGAATTCAAAACCTCCCTGATAAAAAGCTTATATGCTGAAGTCTATGAACCATCACTGAAATTGAGACGTGAAAAACTAGGCTTACAATATTATCTAAAACTCAAATCAAACCCCAAAAATTCTGCCTATTAATGCACTTTCAATTCCAACTATACACATCTATTCAAAAAAAGAAGAAAAAAAAGAAAATGCAATTAAAGAAACAATAAAACCACTTACAGACAACTCAATAGATCAAACTAGCATTCATGTGGAAAATTTCACAAAACTCCGACCACGGTTATTAAATCAACCGAAAGTCATACTAGATCCAATACTCACCCTAAGACTATAGAGAAAAACTAAAGAACATTCTGGATTCTTACCCAAATTGGACACACATTTACATGGATGGTTCCAAAGATCAAAATAAAGTAGGAGGTGCCGCTATTTCAGAAAACACTATTCTTCAGAAAAGGTTACCAAATAACTCCTCAATCTATAGTGCAGAAATTTCAGCATAAACTTGGCTCTAGATATTATCACCAACCAAATCTCCAAGAAATTCATATTTGTAGACACATTATCAGTATTAGAATCATTAAAAAATAAAAAATTAAACAATCCCTTACTAATCAAACTGTTACAAGAGATCCGTTCTATCATACAACACAAAACTTCCTTTTGTTGGATTCCTAGTCATTATGGTTTCTGTGGGGAAAAAAGCTTACATGGCAGCCAAAAATTCCCTAAAACCCCAAATAAGCAACATAAAGGTCCCATATATGGACTACAAACCTTTAAAAAACATTTTATTATAAAGAAGTGGCAAGTAAACTGGAACAATTGCCAAAGCAACAAACTCTTCCAAATTATGCCTATACTTTAAAAGAAAACTACTAGATCCCAGAAAATCACATGAAGAAGTAGTGTTATCACATATCCAGATAGGATGCACATACATAACTCACTCCCACATACTGAAAAGTGAAGAATCTTCCAAATGTATACCATGTCACGAACCTTATACAGTTTTTTTGTGTTTTAATTTATTTATAAATTTTTAGTTAAAAACAAAGGCAGTGTAAAACATGCCAAGTTAGAGTAAAAAACAAAATGGTGGTCTCAAAAATTAGAATCACGGTCTTGCTTGAAAATCGAGGCTTGATTATGAGACGACCATTTTATTTTTAATTTTAACTTGACAGGTTTCACATTACTTTTATTTTTGATTAAAAAAAACAAACAAACAAAAACACCTTAAAAAACACAAAATCTTATCCAGGTAAGTAGAATAGCTTGACTTTGGTAACATTTAGGTGTTGTGTATTCATTTTTTCATCACTTTTTTGCTTTGTTGGCAATTCTGGAAAAATCACCAAAAAAATGATACTTGCACATTTAATTTTGGAAGCTTCATATAAAAATAGTGAGTAATTTCAATGGAAAACCATTACACAAGTTGATAAGATGGCCTCTTGCACAGCAACTGACTTGGTTGCGTTACAATTAATGTCATTTGTATAGGTTTAGGATAACTGGAAACAATGCTGAAATAAGGGGAAAGCACATACAGCACCTAGAATTTCGAAATGGTCACCCATCTGGTAATAGCCAGGTTAAACATTGCTTAACTTAGGTGATCTGACAAGAATCGATGTGTCAACATGATTATGTCAAATATATATATTCCAAATACATTCCAAAGATATTGTAGTTTAAATCGAGCAATTTAAATTAATAATATAAAATAAGGAATAAATGGAAAAAGTAAATTTTAGGAGTTAAATTAAATAAGATGAATAAAAAGAATTATTATAAATACGAAAGTATGACTGTTTCAGTATTGACAAACAAACAATTGTAAAACACATTCTAATGATATTGTACCTATTTACAATGCCTCTCCACGGGACAGAGTTAGACACCAGGGTCGTTTTTTAACGTGGAGAAAAGGTACAAAAATAAAAAATTGTCTCAGTCGTGAAGGACTGCTTCTCCACCGAAAGAGAACAAGAAACGGAAGTGCAGCATCTGAAGAACAGACACTACACCCTGATCTTGACCAAAAGGCCAAGTAGTAAATGTAAACCTTCTATTCTAATGATATTGTAGTTAAAAAAAAACCCCAAAAAAACAGAATAATTTAAATTGAAAATAATATATAATTTATAAATGGAGAAAATAAATTTAAGGAAGTAAATTATAAATACGAAAGTATGACTGGAGGGGAAAATAAATAAATAAATAAAAAGATGGAGGTCTGACCAACAACGAGAAGTATATCCTCAACATCAGAGGTATGATTTTGACTGTGACATGTAAAGATTGTGTTTGAATATATTTTTTTCTTCATAGAATTATCTGAATAGTTTGCTACATTAAAAATAGTGATAACATATTTTTACTGTTTTTTGAAGATTGCTAAGGAAACAGATCTGTAACATATACTCTTATGAGAAAATAAAGGGATGTGTTTTAAAAAAAAATTGTGAATTGGACTAAGATATATGCATAATAAAATGAAAATATAATGAAACACTGAAGTAATAGAAGGGTCACCAGATAGCAACGACTACCTAAAATGTAAAACGAATTTTATGAATGAAAAATGGAGATATATAAAAATGTGTGCGAGTTTACTTTTCTAACTGTTAGAGCGTGTTTAGCCATATGCGAGTGATGAAAGACTGGATACTGGAGTCCTGGAATTATATCACCTTGCGACCCCGGCCAAAGCACAGGGTGAGGATGAGGAGTAGATGTTCTCAGGTTCCTTTCGTTCATCTGGCTGGTGGAGTTTCTCTAGCTTTTGCTGTTTGTCTCCTTGTTTTATAAGAGTTTCCAACTGTGCACTTATTTTGCATGTACATATTACTTTTTTGGGGTTTGGAAATATTTTCATCGTCTGAAAATTCTTTGATTTAATACTTTCATGTTAAAACTTGTTGATCCCTTAACAAAGGAGGGATTGGACCTAATAATTCACTCCCGTTCGTCCATTTGCACTTTTCTTAATATCCATGGTGAAACTAAATTAGTCATGGTGAAAGTAAATTTTTAACAGAACAGATTTTTTTGGATGATTCTGGTTGCTCCACCTAGGGGTCATTATGGGGGTAAAATTGTCCCTAAATCATTCATCCATTCATTTGTTTGCACTTTTCTCAATAATCACGCCTTGGATTTTTTAAAAAAATTGCACAAACACTAGTCATGGTGAAAGTAAATTTTTCACTTGTGGAGAGGGACTCTGCATGTTCAGTTTATTAACTTTAGAAAGTGACGAAGGGCGAGAGCATATTGAAACAAACTGGAAAAAAGAAAGAGAGTAAACAATTAGAATGATTTGCATTTACACAATTCTACGCTGCCAAATAAAGTTCAAACATTTGTTGGATTCGCATCTTGATGTCTACTACCATACATATTGCCCTGTTCTGCAATCATGTTCAAAAATTATATTTTCTAATCCTACTTGGTTTTCTTAAATTTAGTTACATGATCAATTTCATAGAAGCTGAATTGCAGCAACTTTAATGCTTGAAAAAGAAAAAAAAGATTCACGTTTTTTGTTTTAGAAATTCTCTTTGATAATTGCTTTTCTAATTTATTTGCATTGTTTTCAAAATAACCACAATGGATTCTTCATGTTTTTCTTTTTTCATTTACATTTTTACAGCTATCCACAGACAAAATGACTTTATTTTATAATTTTAGAAAAATTTTACGCAATGATTGGGTAAGTTGTGATCTTTTTTTCTTTCATTTTCAATTGACAAAGATTTTCTTTTAAAAAATAAAAAGAATGAAAAAAATCTTATGAAGTGCAATATTCACATTAATAAAACTGTAGTTTAGTTTAAATACGAGTTTGAAAAAATTATTTCATAAGGTTAGTTTGAAATTTTTTTTATTAAATGGTGAAAATAATATTTTTTTGCTGAGACTTTTAAAGGCAGCTTTGTTTTTTTTTGGTGGTGGTGGTATTAATCCTTAGGGATCAGCTGCTTATGAAGAGAGAAAAGGATATGTAACATCATTGACAATCTGAAATCTGATGTTGTCAGTCTGAAATCGATGTGCATGTTTGCATGCACTAATCTTAAATAGGAGTTTAGTCCCATCTTTGAAAACATTTTGTAAGGTTAATTTTAAAATTTTAGTTCAACGAGATACACCTGAGGATCAGAGGTTATCAACTGAAATTTTGTGAAAATAAGATTCAAGATGAGAACAGTAATTCAAATAATATAATCAGTTCTCATCTAAAAAATTGAGAAATATTTTGTGGTTTTTGTTTTCCAGAATAATGGAATGGTGATTGGGATTGTCGACAAAGTTGCTAACGATTCGAAATTCCGAGAGAAATGCACACCTTTTTATCTTTTGGAGAAACAGGTTTGTAAATCATAAGAATTTACTTTTGATCGACTTTTCATTATCACTTTTTTCAAATATTTCTTTCAGATGCCGTTTTTTATTTATAGACTTTACAAATTTCATCGACATATTGGTTTGAATGAAAAACGGGTGAAATTTCTAAGCAGAAAATCGAATTTTCAATGGTTTTTCTCATTAAATCAGATTTGACATTGATTTGCAGTAAAATTAATTCAGTTATTTCTAATTGATTTTTATTTTAAAACTTTTGGCATTTTTATACATTTTGATTTGATCATATTTGAAAAGGCAGCTGAAGGGAGGACGAAATAGAAGAAGCGATCATCTCGGTACTTATGCAGAGAATGACTCGTAGATGTTGCGCCATAATATTCCATAAATCACTGGAATATGCTAAACGGTGATCAAATTTTAAAATGTCAGTAAAAAAAACATCAAGATAATAAACATTCATCATATAGTACTTTCAATGAAAAAAAATTAAAATATAATAATAAGCCAACCTACAGTAAGTTTTATGAATGAATATTTTGTTTTTTGCAAAATATGTAGCAACTAATGAAAACGTTTTTTGTTTTTTGTAAGAAATGTTACTGTTTCAAGTTTGGTTTTTTTTTTAGGGGGGGGGGTACGAAAAAAGTTATTTTTTATGATACATTTTTTTTTTCTTTTAAGTTTAGGGGTAGGTTTTTTTTTTTCATTTATCTGCTAAAGATTCCTAAGAAAGTACTCTTTGCAAATGTCTCATAGGAACTTTTCCAATCAGTCACAATGTGTTCTAAACTGATGACACACTCTTGACATAAATTTTGAACGGTTGCAGTTTCTTCCAATTTATTAACTGTTGTCTGCTACATTGGCTGAGTGTTTCGTCAAATTCCAGTGGTTCAAGCTGCCAGAATGTGTCACAGAAAAGTCTCTTGTGATGAACAATTGCTTGTCATCAATCCACATTCAAAACTGCTGCGTCTATCAAATCAGACAATATCGTTTTTGGCAAATTTTATTCCACTTAATTCTCAATTTTGTAAATATCAATTTCACTAATAGTACAAGTTTCGTTAAAAGAAAAGCAATGAAAAACTGCTATGACTATAAGATATAAATATTTATCAAAACTTAATTTTAGTTTGATTTCAATCAATCTTATTTACAAGCTCATCTGAAAGTCTTATTTTAGTTGGGAGTTACCACTTATTATAGCCTGAAAGCCACTCAAGGATAAGGGTTAATGAATGTAAGGTAGTAGTATAGTAATTGCTAATGATATAAATTGGGTAGAATTTGATTATTTATGGGGAAGGCTCAACAAGAATTTGTTTACATTTGAATTTGGAAGCTACTACGTTGTATTCAACCAGGAATCAGCCCAGCGGAACAGTGTTCCACAGTTTGGGAGTTTTGGAAAAGAAGTTTTGTTCATGGAATCTGCATTTAGATTTAGACACAGATAGAGAGTGAGGAAAATTGTATATAGTGGTTGTAGAGTTTTTTTTGTAAAAGTTTGGCAAAGGGGGACCATAGATTAGAGTTCAGTCGAGCACTTGCCATGAAAATAGCGATAAAGCAGAGACAGGCTCACAACTTCTCTTCTGTGAGAAAGAGGTTGCAGGGAAGAGAAAAGGGCATCACCTAGTAGATTTCGAAGCCGGTTTTGAACTTTCTTTAGGCTTGATAGAATGCACCAAGCAGCTCCTGTCCAGATAGTCCTATGAAAAAGTAACGACAATAAAAGAACGACAACAAGTAATATAGCAATGTAAAACCCATCATTGGAGTTTAGTTTCTTCACTTTAAGAATAATAAAAATGTAATGAATTCACTTTCAATGATATTGTCTCACATCGAGAAGGTAATTTTCTTGAATAATTAACAAAAAAAAAAAAAAAAAAAAAGGATACAATAAATAAATGTTACCAAATTTAAGATAAGTTACTCTTCTACCTATCTGGATAAGTTTTTTGTGTTTTAACTTATTTTAAAGTATTATGTTTATTTAAAAATAAAGGTCGTGTCATTTGGAATTAGAACAAAATACAAAGTGGTGGTCTTCAATAATCAGAAATTGAAAATCAAATGAAATCTTGGCAGAATATTAAATTTTCTTATGATTGGTAGCATTTATTAGACATGTCTTTCTCCTGACAGTATTTTGTTTTCATTTTTGAGGCTCCACTGGGACTCTAACGAGATCACCATTTTGTTTTTTAACTCAACAAGTTCTACACTATGGTTCTTTTAAAGTAAAAAAGCACTTTAAAATAAGTTGAAATGCAAAAAGAAAACCAAAATAAAACACATCCAAGAAGGTGGAAGAGTAACAGATATTGCCTTTGGTAACATTTACTTGTGTATATTTATTTTTTACCACACTTTTTTTTTTTTTGCTTTACTAACTATTCTGAAAAATCAACGAAGGTCTCTTGACTGCCTTCGTTTTTGCGACACAGCTATGACGTGTGTGATATTCAATGAACTCTTGCTTTCCTTTTTTGGTTGTTCAATCCTCACATTTCATGAACAATATTTCTGACAAATATGGGGGAAAAATTGCTGCCATCTAACACTTATCATTGGCAAGTTTTTGACCTTGAAGTAGTAGTTTTTTTTAGTTCTTTATATCAAGTAGTTTCACGCCTTGTCTAGAGCAATTTTCATAAAAAAAAACAAATAAAAATTAAAAAAATATGCTTTTGTGATTGTTCTTCTGTTGTTGCTACCAGCATTTTCCAATCGACTGATGTTTTGATATTTGTATTCGAGAATTAAAAAAAAATCTAATCAATTGTTTTATCTACATTTTTTTCCCCCTGTTTGAAGGCATTTGAGATGCTGGAACCTTTTATTCCCGTTCATGTTTCGAAATACAATGATAAAGAGATTCACAGTTGCTTGGAATACTACATTGACAGATTGTGGTTACAGCATCCACTAGGTATTTATCGCCTTACTTTCTTCTTCTAAATGTAATGGAAGTATTTTCCCCAATCTTTGTAATCTTGTGAAATTAACAAGAGCTGCAGTGTTCAAATCACAAAAAATGACAAAGGATATATCGACAACATCTGCAATTCCAACTTAAAATATAACATTTTGTTCATACAAATTTTATCATAAATAAATTTGCCCCCCCTTTTTTTTTACGCCAATCAATTAATGTATGTATCCATGATGAAATGAAAATATATTCCAAAAATCACCTAAATTGATCAAGTAGGTTTATTTTTTATCAAGAAAATCATTTTTAAACAATTAATAGGCATTCATAGGCATTACAACATAAATCGCACAAGTTTGAATTAGTTGTGTTATCTCCTTTTGTTTTTAGATCGTTTTCAAAATGCCAGAAAAGATAACTGCCTTTGTGACTCATAAAATTTTGTTTTCTTATTTAAAAATAAAACTAATCAATTTACATGATTTTTGGAATATAATATTTTTGTTTTATCACAGGTATATAGATTTTTTATTTATTTTTGTTTTTAAATGTAGAAAGAATTTGGTATAAGAACCAAAAATGATTTCTAACCTTACATCAAGCATTTTTAATCTGTACAAAAATTTTTTTGCATATCTGCAGGTGTGATATAAAAAGTTGCAATCTTTCGACTTCAGGCAACATAAACAGCCGACTTTTCTGATATAAGTTGCATCATCTACTTTTTAGGTATATTGTAACATTTTCATAAACAATTAAATGTTCAACAGATGTTAAACGATGTTTACACAAGCAGACGCACATGGAATGCACTTGTGCATTTTAATAAAAATATTTTCTGCACATGTGTTATCACCAGTGAGCAAAAATCAATACATAAAGTTTTTTTGTCTGTTTTTCATTCTTTAGTTGTCGCTTCCCATGTGTGCATGGTCATTAACTTGGATCGTCCATTGGCTCTAATCTTCTAATGCTCAATATGAATAAATTCATGCATAAAAACACAAAGAGACTTTGTTGGTGATTTAAAGGTTTTATTGGGCAGAGAAGATTCATTCACGAGGAGAGACCCATCGTCTAAAATGAATTTTTTCCTACTTTTGTTCTCATCTTGAATGTTATTTGTGCAACATTTCTGGTCGGTGTAGCCTTAGACCTTCTTCAGGCGTGTTGGTCCCCATCTTGGTAAAGAAAAGGAGAAAAGTTACTAGCTCCATAGATGGTTTTGTATTTTTTCACACATACGAAACAACAGCAAAAAAACAAAAACAAAAAACAACTCCAAGAATATAAAACAATCTATGGAGCCAGTAACATTTCTCTTTTCTTTTCTTTTTCAAGAATAACATGCCTGACAAAGGTCGAAGGATACACTAACCGAAACGTTGCACAAATAAAGCTCAAGATGAGAACAATAGTCCAATCAAAACAAGTAATATATTTTCTTTAATTTAAAATTGATCAACAAACGGATTTTTTCTCAAAAATTTTTTGTTAGCTTTCTATATTGTCAGCACATATTGTTGCTTCTCTGACATAAAACTGGTCAAAAACTGTTTCAAACTTAAGAAATATCATATGTTCATGTAATCAACACCTGTGTCTCTCATTGTTTTGACCCTTATTGCCTTACCCGTCGAGTGCACTGGGTTCAGAGGTCGTCCTGATATGACTTAATGACATGCTCTCAAAATTCATCCTAGCTGACTTAGTCTCTACCTATTTGCATAGGGTCCTAGTATATAACAATATGCTTTGCATATTAATCTGCAAAAGGACATTTCATTAATTAACTGTTTATTTTTATTGTTTGTAAATAGAAATGATTGGATTTTTAATCTATCACAGATTTTCGTTTCCGAAAATTATTTTTATTTTGTGGAGAATTTAGTGAGAATTGGTTGCCAATTTGTCGGAAACAAATTGAGATGCATTTTAAACTATAAGTTATAAACAAAGATCCCCCTCCCCTACACATACATCACCACAAAGCAATGAACTCATCCGTTTTAATCTTTAATAGCTGAAAAGAAAAATTGGATTATTTTGCAACGTCTCAAAATTTGCAAGTCTTTAAACTGCCTTCAAAATTCTCAGCAAATCCTCATTTGTTAAAATAATGTTTTGAAGCTATCAACCTTGAGTAATAATTTTTTTGTGAAAAATATTCGGTTCTTGTTTATAATTCCTCCTGAATAAAAAAAAAACAAACAAAAAAAACCTAAAAAATCTGTATGATGTATGTATTCATGACAAAATGAAAACATCTTATTCCAAAAATCACGAAAATTGATCAAGTAATTTTATTTTTATATAAAAAAAAATTGAATAACAGAAAAGCAGTTGTCTTGTCTACCATTTTGAAAACAATCTAAAAAGGAAAAAACAAGGAAGATAACTTATTAATAATTTAAACTTGCAAGATTTATATTGTAATGCCTATGAATTCCCATTAATCTCTTAAAGATGATTTTTTTTTTTTTTTTTTTTTTATTAACATTCACCCCTAACAAAGCATATTGCCAATAGGACATGAGGTGCTACTATTTGGGACGATACCTAGGAAAGATTAATAAGATGTTGGTTTACATTACATTTGAACTTCTGCATATCAGTACAGTCAGGGAAGCAGGTAGCAGGAAAGGAATCACAAAGTCTAACTGTTCGAAGGAAGAAACTATTAGAGTAGAAAGCTTTCTGGCATTTAGGGACCTCAACAGTGAAGAGGTGAGATTTTGTTGCTGAGCGAGTTTGTCAGGGATATGTATGTCAAGGGGGCACAAGTGCAACAAGTTCATCAGAGCACATTTCATTAAAATATTTGTAAAACAGGCACAGAGATGCAACATTGTGGTGATGGGACAGAGGTTGGAGCTTAGTTGACAAAATGGGACCTATTAGATTGAAAACTCTTTTGGACCCTATCCAAAAGGGAAAGGCTAGTGGTAGATGCACCAGCCCAGATGTGATAACAATACTCCATGCATGAGCGAATGATGGCCTTGCAGAGGTACAGGATGCTCTCAGGTATGAGTAGCCTTTTAGCACAATAGAGAACTCACCTTCTTTGCAGCAGTCTTTGCAATGTCCTTAATGTATTTATTCCAGTTCATATTGCTTGTAAATGTTAGGTCGAAGAGTTTGAAGAAAGAATTCTCAGGTAAAGTGTTATTTTTCATGGATATCAATGGTTGAATGTAATGGTCTTGTAATTATAAAGAAGAGCAGCTTAGTCTTATTAGCATTAACTGTTACCATCCATTTATGGTCCCATTCCACTACGGTCTGGAAGTCAATTTCTAATGATCTGCCATTTCTGCCATTGTCTATGATTTGTGGGCATTCGTTCTTCCCTCATCCATGTTATAGAGTGTTGAGATTTTCTTTATAAAATAAAACTAATAGATCAATTTACATGATTTTAGGAATATGATATGTATGTACGTCATACACATTTTTCCTTATTTTGTTTTCTAATATAGGGAGAATTTTAGAGAAAAAAAAAATCAAATATTCTTTAAGCATTCCCCTGCTTTCTCTCAATGTTTCTTTTAGGAAAATTATCAATTAAGACCCCTCCATCCCCATTGCAAAATAAAAAAATAAATATAAATAATCACATGTTGAATTGCTCATTACTCCCAGGCAACATCGTTTATGATGATAGTGTTAGATATGTTGTTGCAAGATGATAAATAGTATTACTGTTTTTATATATTATTTTTTCTAATGTGATGTATTGGTGGTTTGGTAATTTTAGCTCATAACACAACACACATACTTGCTGCACTTGTGCCTTATTGCTAGTGAGTGATCAAGAAACTACATACGTGGCCTGATCTTCATTCTTTAACTGCTACTTTTTCATGTATGCCATTCCTTGTATTATTGCTTCGTCTAAGCTTGTAGATCATCTGTTTAACTTAGGCAAATAAAACTCATGTATGGAACAATTGAGACTTTGTTTTTAGCAGATAGGTCACCATTTATCAAAGTATGGAGGGCACCTTAGGATTATGGTTAGGTGTCAGGTAGATGGAGAGACAACAAGAACAGTCTTGGGTAGGGCAAGGTTATCCAAGAGGGCTGCTCAACATGAACCTATTCACATTAGATTTGAAGACTGTTATGTTATAGTCAGGTGGGAAGCCGGTTGTTACAGCTAGGTGAGTTCTAAGTTTAGATGCATCCATATAACACTTATCATTTGCTAGTTTTTGACTTTGAAGTGTTTTTTAAGCTCCTTACATCAATTGACTTCTTACCTTATCCAAAGTGATTTCCATAAAAAATGATTACATACTTGTGATTTAAAAAAAAAAATTTTTTTTCAGACAAAAAGGTAATATGGCACAAACTTCTTTCTCTCTTGGGAGTTTGTTGTTGGCTCCGACTCTCAAGAGTTGTGTTTGCATTAAGAATGGCTTGCTTTGATTAACCTTGTAGGTTCAAAGTACCATCAATGATTTCAAGGTTTTGCTCCAAAATAATTTATGAAATAGTAAAATCTTTTTGTTTTGAGAGCTGTCCTCTGCAATCTCACATCAACCATACTAGATGCACTGAGTCCATCTCCGTTCTCTGCCAAGTTGTTCCAATATGTAATTAATATAACCTTCTCCGAAATCCATACTAGTTAACATAATCTCTATTTACTGGCATAGGGTCCCAATATATAACTGTATTATCTAAAATCAGAAATGCTTCAAGATAAAAAGTCACACACTTTCATTGAAAATTTATTTAAAAGAATTCTATTTTTAAATCTATTTATGGCAATTATTATTTTTTTTATCTTTCAGCCAAGACGGAAGAAGGCAAAAATGAATTGATATTCCTCTCTAATCACAACCCTTACCAGCTGACGCAGGTGTGTGGTCCATGCTGAAAATGACAACAGCTTCAGATAGTTTCGATTTATGAATGTAATAAAGAAATAAAACAACTTTTTCTATATTTTCTTTTTTTGTTTTTGATGACCAAAAGCAAACAAAATTTAAATTGATTGAAAGCAAATTCATTCACATTTCATATTTGAGTCAGTTTTTTTTTTTAATGGAAGCATGAAAACGCTTAATGTAAGAAGCTAACAAGAACGAAAAATGATTATCACAAAGACAGGAGATGCCTATTGATCTTGGTCTTGAAAAGACCAAGGCTGTAAGTAGGAGGAAAACAGTGAGCAGAAAGAGAGTTCCACAACTTTGCAGTTTTTGGAAAGAAGTTACTGGAATAGGAAGCTGTATTACAATGATGTATCAAAACAGTGAATTGATGGAGACCACTAGACCAACAAGCTGGAGCAAAGGAAGCAGGGAATACATTCGGAAAAAGAATGGTCTTTTTACTCCTGTTCTTGATGATTTATATGGTTGTCGAATGTTTTGTGCACATATTTAGTGATAGATGGCATTGGTACTTAAAAATATGTCTGTTTTTGTAATCCAAAATAAAATTGGCAGCACCTCTTTTCACTGATGCTGCAAATGTGTTTCCTCAGCTGCAAAATAATACGTCACTCCACAACGTAGCATGTGTGTATGTTTCGCCTTTCTTGAAATGAACTACCCTGTTCTTCAAACAGATTGCTTTTATGCAGCCCAAGATCATCTAAGATGTCTCTATTCAGTCTCAAAAGACAATGGATACCCCCTGTAAGGGTAGCTGTACAAGTAATTGTGAGGCAAGAAGTGCTTGATGACTGGAAACAATGCAGAGATAAGCGGAGAGTACATACCCATCAGATCATCTAATTTGCATACAAAAGGCAAGAAGTCACGTTAATTTGTGCAACCATTCAGAATAAAATGAACTGCATATCACCATTTTTATTTGTTTACAACAAGACACATCAGCGTTTTTGAGGCAAGTAATTTTTGCACTCGTTACAATTTTCTCTACAATTTTTATTGAATGAATGCTAAAAAAAATTGGTCTGATTTGTTTGATTCTTTTTTTTTTTTGTAATAATTAGGACGAGAACAGAAACATTTCTGGTGTTAAAGAATGTAATAACAAATAATTTTTCTAAAATTCACTGTTAAAGAATATTATATTAAGAATGCGTTTTTGCAGAGATGAATGTAGTGCAGCAAGCAGTCTCTTGAAAGGTGAACAGTATACTACCTGAACGTTTGCTAGATGTTGCCCATAACGACAATTCTCCAAGAGCTTCGGACAAATAACATCATCATCCTATCGCTTGCATCGGTGGAATGAGCCTGTCAATGAGGCTGTTCCAGCACTGAAAAAAGATCTCCCAGCAGGCTCTGAACTCCCTTGGAAAGAGTAAGGCCCGAACAAAGTTATCAAAACTTATCTTTTCATTAGAAATGCCCTTTTCTCTACCCTCCCACAGAAGAGACGTTGCGAGCCTATCCTTGTTTTATCGTTATTTCCATGGCAGGTGCTCCTCTGAACTCCAATCTCTGGTCCCCTCTCGCCAATCTTTCACGAAAAACACCCGTCTAGCCGAATCCACTGTGAAAAATTTCCCCCAATCTTTATCTGTGCCTAAATCAAAACGTGGATTCCATGAACAAAGCTTCTTTCTTAGAACTGCACGCCTGTGGAACTCTGTTCCGTCTGCCTGCTTCCCACCTGACTACAACTTGGATGTCTTCAAGTCCAACGTTAACAAATTCCTAATTAACCGCCCCCTTAAGTAAACACTTCATCAAATCTCCACACTAACGTAATGTACTTGCAATAACCCTTATCCTTGAGTGGCTTCCGGGCCTTTATAAGTGGTGACCACTGTGTAAAAAAAAAAAAAATCTCTGGGGAAATAAATATTTAACGTGCCTGAAATAGGAATTAATGTCCTAAAAATATTATTTGATCATGAAAATTATAGATAATGTTTCAACTTATTTCAGCCATTATTATGGTGAAAATACGAATAAAGCCATTATTATAGTGAAAATATGAATAAAGCATATTGGAGATGTGGTGGCATTGCTTAAGAAATTGAGGCTGTTAGCGAGACTTCAGAAGGTGGATCATGTGGTGAGCCTGATCCCATTGTGTCTGAAAGGGGGATGCATTGGCCCTCTGTTTGGAGATGAACGAAAGCAACCAACTGGATGTCAAGAAGATAGAGGCTCGGTTAAAGGAGATGTTTACAGCCTATAAGAAGTTAAACATGGTTAGATGAGCTAGTGAGCAGGTGGATTGTAACCTAATGGCAGTGGTTATGCACACAGGCAAGATGTGCACTAACCCTAAGTCCCAGTAGCATCACTTAATTTCATCTAGTACTGAATCTCAAAATGTAATCAAACACTCGCTAGTCACTGGAATTTACCACTCTAATGCTTTGAGTGTATAAAATGCACAACAACCTTAAGTCCGTATGGCAACCCCTTTAACATGCTAGCTGGCCTGTGACTCTACCAGATGGGTCTCTCAGCTGGCAGTTTGATGTCAGATGTTATGATTGAATTCTTCCTTCGTAAATGCTCCATTGTTAATTGATATGCTGTTTCTCTCTGCTGCAGCCTGAATATTGGGTATCAGGACAGGTCTGGAAACAACTGAGTCATTTTCAAATATTAACGAAACATCGGAGAGTATTTTCTTATCAAAAAAATTAATTTACATCAAATAATTCAATATATAGTTCATACAAAATGAAGGAGATTAGATAAGTCAGGTCTTAAGCAAAACAAATTGATTTTGGATGCAGGATTTTAACTGAATCAAAGTCTTTCAAATAAATTTCTTTCACTTAGCAATTTCAAAGCTAGTTCTTAAAATTCTTTTTGTTTTTTAAAGTGCTTACAAGGCAGAGACCTGTATTTTTCAGTTAGTCAGAGGGTAAAGGGCTCGATTTGGCCAGGGCATCTGATTTTTATGAAATCGGTTATTTTTTCCTGCCAACTTTGAAATGACCATTTTGTCCTCTTTTCCTTTGTTCTGAAATCTCTCCGTTCCCATTTTTGAGACTTGTCTCTTCATTCCCCCCCCCTTTTTTTTTGTTTGTTTCCCCCCCAAAAAATTGGTTAGCGGCTATTTTGTATTTTTATGACCCTTTTCTAGCATTAATTAAATTATTTCTTGTTATCACGTTGCCAACTTTTTGGGAGGTCTCTTATTACAATGTGACTACAATTTCCTTACGAAAGTAAACTGTTATGATTTTTCTTGATTACGAAAAGTAAACTTTTTTGATTTTTCTTTTCCCTAAATCCATTTTTTTTGCTTGTTTCTGTTGTTCATTGCTTCATTATAATCAAAAAGCTTTTACTAAAATAAATGGCTGGCAGTTAATAACCTTTCCCATCGATACCAGTTAGATTTGTTTAACAATTGTTATTTCTATTTATCAATTGAGGTATTCATTTTTCTAATATCTCTAAACAAAAATATCTCATCATTGGGTCATCTGGGATTTTTTGACAAAGTGTCAAACCATAACATCACCATACTCGACTCAATGAGTTTGCTTAGCAAGGCAATCCAGCGTCGCTCAATACTAGAATTAGTGTTATAGGATGTTTGCACAAACAACATCAGATGGTTAGTCAGATTGGTTGGCTATAAGTGAATTGGTCTGAAAAGGTTTACCAAACTGGTTTTTGTTATGGCGGTTCTCTGATGCCATCTCCATCAAACTCCAGCAGGCACCAAAAATTGAAGCCCTAGCCATAGGAAACATAAAACAGCCAACCAATTGATGTACATGATACAGCAGTGGTTCAACGCAATGAAGGATCAGTGCAATGCATGTAGTTCAACTAGATGCAACCTGGATCATGGGGATTCATAAAAAAAGTAGACACCCAGAAGTGCGATATACCACTTATTTTGCCAGAAGAGTTTACCTAGCAATGATGAATGCAACGGTCAAATTGGCTATGTATATATATATATGTGTGTGTGTGCATGGAATGCCAGTCCACTGGGAGAGAGAAAACTAGAAGTGAGCAGTGATTGGCAACACACTACATTTTGCAACGATCACTCGTCATGGTTTTCAACGTGGTGACAGTTGGCATGGAAGGATTTAGCAAGCCTGTTTCATCAACTAGAAGTGGTCTTTTGAGAGCATGGCCCAACGTGGGAGCTACTCACAGATAATGACACAGCCTTCCACAGCAAGGAGTTTAGGACATTTTGTTGCCATATGCCCTGGCCGAGAATAGCATAGCAGAATGACACCACCATACTGTGACATGAATTGCGGTGAGAATATGCTGTTCCATATCATTTACTGGTATAATGTGATCGTAAAAGACAATGGTTCCTATTTGGCTACACCAGCAAATGCCAATTACCGTTATGGAGTTCACGTGAAAAAGGATTGAGGTTGTGTCATCATCAGCAGGTAAGAGACTGCGTATAGACGAAGGCACATGAGAATCGCTGTACAACAAATTTGGCCAGTGTGCTCGGGCTTGCATTTGAAGAAGAAAAAGGGACACCACATGATTGAAGGAGAAGAAAGTGCAATTGAAAAAGATAGACGTATGAGAAATGGCTGTCTACAGCCGGGGTGTAGTGGAGCAGAAGCAACAGACTTGAGGTGATGTTGAGACGGGAGAGTAACAGTAATAAATTCTTTTGTTAAACAAGAAAGAAAAAATCAGACCCGGATTTCCTTTTTATTTAATTTTGTTTGTTCCTGCAATGTTACATACAGTCCTTTATAGTGGAGGGAATTCTCTGACATGTGAAGGACCTGTGTCCCTGCTACAGTGCTCTCTTAGCAGAAGAAGATTCTGACAAGAAATTGATAACATACTACAAACATTACTCCCGATCAAATAATTTATAATCTGGAAACTGTGACACACGTACGTACATGTTAAGAGTACTATGATATTAATATATAGATTAATACAAGTGCTGTTCCAAAAGTAATGCCTCCTATTTTTATTCTACCCGAATGGATCAGAGTGAATTGCAAATTGCATTGTTATGATGACTATACTTATGCATTCATCATCTGGCAGCAAATATATGAGTGACAAAGCATGCTCTGGATGCCCATGCACACCAAAATTTCAGAAAACACCGTGCCTCGACCAACTCATTTGCACTGATGGGCATTTAATAATGAATGAAATGCATGTAGAGTTGAATGTGGTTGTCAGTGGACTGGAAACGATGTTGTCATCCCTAGGATAAAATGTGTGCTAGGTGTGTTCCATGAATGCTCACGCAAGACCAAAAGAACCACCAATTGGATTTCCCTCAGGACTTGTTGAATCAGTACAAAGTCGAATGTGACGCATCCTCATTTGTGACAAGACATGGTGTCATCAGTAGGAGTTGGAATCCAAATGACAGTCGATAGAATGGCACCATTCATACTCCCCAGCAAAGAAATTCAAGAGACAGACATCTGCAGAAAAGTCATATATGAAAATATATGGCAATTAAGCTACACAGTCTTTCATATTTCAATCAGGCTAAAATTCAAGTTATATAATACTAGCAGGCCGCCTAGCATTGCCTGGTCATAAAATATGCATATTTTAATTCATACAGAAACTGAGACATGTGCATGTGAGTATTATGTTTTTATCTAAACTGTTCACTTCTTGTAAGTAAAAAAAAAAATACTTGAGCTAAGATCGAAACCGAAACTGAAAGATAGTGAATCAAAGACAGTAAGCATTAGACCAGCTTTACATGATATTTAAAAGTGTTTTCAAACCTACTTATTCTTAACATAAAGCTATCATGTTTCACAGCCATGCATGCGCATTCATGAAACAGTTGATAAACAGATAAAAATCTAATTACCTCTCCCATACCAATTTTTCAATTTTGAACCCTTAGTAGCCTTTTTTGGGGGGGATTAAAATGGATTAAAAAGTTTTCCAGATGTCTGAATATCCGATATATCGAATTTCACGTCTGTAGATCGAAAATTCGTTGAGTATATAGGTTGAAAAGTGTCCTCTCTCTCACACACACATACACACATTCTCACTTTTATAGGTATATAGATTGTACATATTTGAAGGAACTAATTATACAATATTGTAAATATATGTATATATACTTACAATATTGTAAATATATGTATATAACCTTACAATATTATAGAACTAGTTTTTTACATAAAAAAAGGCATATTTTTTAATCATGTTCTATCTCACATAAAAACACCCAGAACAACAACAAAAAAATTTTCTATGGAATTAGTTTTTACTTTTATTAAACCTATATTCTATTTTGAACTTTATAGTTTAGATTTTTCTAATAAACAAATACTGAATTACTGTATTTATAGTTTTTTAACTAAATAAATACTAAATTCACACATCAAACACCACCTGTCACTTAAAATTTTATCTAATTACACAAATGCATAACGGTTTGATTACTTTCCAGGATCCTTTTTCTTTTAGCTTGGTATTTATCTCTCTGCCACAGCAAGAAAATGTAACAGAAGGGTCGGAAAGTAGGATTGAAGAGCCAACACCTCCAGACAATTAGCAATAAATGAACCATTTCTCAAATAGAGATGACAAAGCTTGGGAGGGTGGACTAGTAACATATTACAATCACCAGGAAAAAGTTAACTTCAAGACTTTGTTAATGTTGTTGCTGAAGCAAAAAAAAAAAAATCCTCACCCGGAGATAAGAGGATATAATTTACATATTTTTTCTTTTTTTGTCCTGCATTATTACTTTAAAACTGGTCTGCAAAGAAATTAGTGGAGCGATCAGCCTTGACAAGCAGGACTTTCTCAACAATGTGTCTATAATTGATTTAACTTGACCAGCACCTCTTTTACCTTGAGCCTGCTACCAGCCAACCAAGCTAGCATGAAATCTGATGAAACTTTATGATACTTGCATATTATATGTCATTTGTTGGTGTTAAATAATATAAAATATTTTTTCGTAACATTAACACTCGCTATTACCATGAACAAAAGTGAAGTAAGAGAGGGTCTATTATGACATCAAAATGTCAATCTTTTGGAAATTTCAAAATGTTTTCATATTTCATCTATAATATAAAGAACAGTTGTCTGTGTGTATGCTTGTATCTTCTGCTAAAACTAAAACAAAACAAATACCCACAAAGTTGGTATTTTCATGATCAGCGCCCCCCCTCGAATGAATAATATCTAAGATATGCCAAGTAGCCCTGCTAGTAATATATATAACAAATACTGGCCGAGTCACATATTTTCTACAACATATATAAAAGGTTTTCAAAGTCTTTTTCACTTTTCTTGTAATGCTATGTTGTGGCCCTTTGGCTATGATCACAGCGTAGTATCTGTGTTATGTTGTGGTGGGCAGTGCCAAGTGTTAATCTGTGTGAGTGATCTCCTCTGAAAACTCTCCCTGCCAGTGAAGAGGTTTCTGGTCAGAACTTGTGTAGCTGCCATTATTGTATATACTCGGTAGTTAGTAAGGAGTCAAATAAAATATTCTCTCTGTATCCGTTGTCGAAGTCCGTTATTTATATGTTTATATTTTTCTTTATACACATTAACAGTCCTGAATTTATCTATTAGCATTGGTAGCAGAGCAAAACGTAATTATGTCTCAAAACACATTTCACCGCCCGTTTTAGTTAAAAGACAAATACAGCACGTGGAAAAAAGAAATGCGTATCTGGGAAATGGCCACGTCACTTGACAAAACAAAACGCGCTCCCATAGTATTTCTTTCTCTGGAAGGAAAACCCAGGGAAGCTGTATTGGAATTAGATGTTGCGACTCTTAATTCTGAGGATGGAATGGCCGAATTATATGAAAAATTGGACACCCTTATTTTGGAAGATATGAACCAGTCGGCCTTTCTGGCCTACAAGACTTTCGAAGGATACCGCAGACAGCCCGATACATCAGTGGAAGACTTCCTTATTAACTTTGGCCGACACGTTGCCAAGTTGAAAGATTTCAATATTATCCTGCCTGAACCAGTACTTGCATTCAGGGCATTAAAGAGTGCCTCCCTCACCTCTGAAAATGAAAGACTAGTTAAGGCGACAGTCGGCGAACTGACACTCTCTTCCATGTCGGCCCAGTTAAAGAAGATTATGCATAGACAGCCGTTTGACGCTTCATCTATGAATTCAACACCCGTTGTAGTTAAGAAGGAAGATGTTATTGCCTACACTGAAAATAAAAACGAACCTAGCGAGGTGTACTATGGTCACTCTACGCACCACAGTGATTCGCATTTTAATAGCCGGTGAGGAAAAACACATCATGACGGAAAATGACATAGCAGCAGTAGCCGCAACAACAATAAAGCACGCTCCACTGACAAAAACAAAATAAACCCACGTGGACCTGCTGGCAACACTACGGTGTATTTTAAATGTGGCTGCAAATTCCACTGGTCATATGACTGCCCTTATGTAGACAATACCCGGGACAAACATGAGGACCACGGACATGAAAGTTATATGTCTCTGGCTAATATTGTGCTGATGAGTCAGCAAAAATGTGAGACAAATGGCAACACGCTTTTGGGTGAAACACTTGGTTCGGCTATTCTAGATAATGGTGCATCTAACACTGCTTGTGGAACAAAATGGTATGAATGTTTTCTCGAAACATGAACAGAAGAAAAAAATAATTATGAGAGAAGGAGGGAGAACCTTTAAGTTTGGCGATGGAAACAAACTGAACTCTCTCTACAATGTGACTCTACCATGTGTCATCGCTGACATTGATGTCAGTATCGTTACCTGTGGATTCTGACATTTCACTTTTCCTAAGCAAAGAAGCCATGAAAAGGGTCGGGACTTGTCTCAATTTTGAACATGACAGTGTGACGATGTTGAAAAAGAAAATTCCGTTAAAATGTACATCATCTGGTCATTATCACATCCCTATCACTAGATCCCTACCAGATAGAGGTAAGCTAAAACACATTCTCCTTGTTACAGAAATCTCTAAAAACAAAGCAGAAAAATTTTAAATTGCAACTAAATTACACAGACAATTTAGTCATCCCAGTAGTAAGAAATTATGTGATTTAGTTAGTAATGCAGGAATAAGAGATCCCAAATTTATTAAAATTTTACAAACACTTCCAAATTTTTGTGAAGTGTGTATTCGCTAAAAAAAAATGAACCTAGACCTATTGTTGGATCCCCATTAGGATCTTATTTTAATGAAACTGTTGCTATGAATATTAAAGAGATTTATGGTAACAAAGTACTGCACCTGATTGACCATGCTACCAGATACAGTGTCGGCATTAGGATTTCTATTAAAGAAAGATCAGACATCATCAGTGCTATATTTAAACACTGGATAGCATATTTTGGTACTCCTGGATCTATCCTAACCAATAATGGTAGGGAATCTGATAATGAATCATTTCGTGATATGGCACAGAATTTGAATATCGTTGTGCATACCACCACTGCTGAAAGTCCATGGAGTAATGGCTTAAATGAACGACACAATATTGGGAGAGATGGTAAAAAAGACTTTAGAGAACACGAATTGCAGTTTTGATATAGCACTAGCATGGGCTATAAGTGCAAAGAATACGCTTCACAACCCCAATCTGCCCTCCTTTTTGAATGATAAATTCCCTGCATTAGAAAGTGTCACCATCAGTGAAAGTGTTGCTAGTAATTTCAATGCCATGCATGCAGCTTGGAAACAATTTATGATGCGTGAGTCTTCGGAAAAATTAAGACGTGCACTTCGGCATCAAGTTAGGACGAGTACAACAAAATCCTACAAAAATGATGTTTTCTATAAGAGAAATTTCTGTGATAGATGGCTTGGTTCAGGAACTGTCATAGGGTGGGAGCACAAGCAGGTACTTGTTGAACATGGAGGCACATACGTAAGAGTGCACCCATGTTGTCTCATTCAGAAACATATCAAAATTCTTCTGAAAGTGAGGCTATAACTGAATCCACAACTTCACAAAATGAGCCTGAAGGATCTTCAAACTTATCAATATCTGACGAGAACGATGTTACTGAAAAACCAGGAGCCTTGAACAATCATGTTGCACAGCATCAGACTGTGAGAGAAGCACATGTACTACGAAAAGAAAACGCAATTCGCAAAACAATCCATTAAATGCAAACTTGCCAATGATGATGATTCAGAATGGCGAACACTGAAAAGAAGAGAAAAGAGGGGAAGGACTGTTAATCTATGTGAGTGATCTCCCCTGAAAACTCTTCCTGCCGGTGAAGCGGTTTCCGGTTGGAAGTTGTGTAGCAGCCATTATTGTATATACTCGATAGTTATTAAGGAGTCGAATAAAATATTCTCTCCGTATCCGTTGTCAAAGTTTGTCATTTATATGTTTATATTTTTCTTTATACACAGTATTTATCTACTAACACCAAGGGTCAGAACGATTATGATGCCTAATTGTTAAATTATTTAGGTTAAAAAGATATTCAGAAAAAGTTTTTAAAAATATTTATGTTAAATATTTAACTGATGAATTTTGGCTCACGGAAAAATGTTATGAATAGAGGAAACGCATGAACAAAGCAAGTTTGGAATTTGGTTTAGTAAACAATGATGTGGCTTGAGTGACAAACAAGGTTGTCCACTAGCTGACGTAAGAGACACGTAAGCAAGGAGAAATCGGAGTTAGTCTGTAACAGGAAGTCGAAGAGACAAGTTGGTAGTTAGATTATTATAGATTGAAGGATGATTTCTTCTTAAATCAGTTTTATAATAAAAAAAACAACAACTTCAGTTTAGTGAATGAGTGTTTTCACAATCTATTTCTTTTACTATAAGTTCTGTTTTTTTGTTTGTTTTTCACTTTTTTCATTAAAAAAAAAAAAAAAATCAATATATATTTTAACAAGACCTGACGTTGCTCATAACTGAATGAGGATCAATGAATGTTCCACACTTCCAACACTTTTATTGTCATTAAAATCAGTGAAATTGCCCCTTTCAATCAAATTGATTGAGTCAGGGACCTACTGAGAGGAAGCTGCCTCCTTGCACTAACTACATTGCACAATGGAGAACTTAATATTGATTTTATAAAATTATTTTTATATAGTGGCTTGATTAAAGTTTAAATTACAAAGTATCCTAGTTCAATTGTGCTCTAAACAAAAGCATTCATTTCAAATGTGCACCTGTCTTACCAAAGAACCTACTGTTGATTTTATACGCTGGATCCTTCTGCCTGTGCGAAAACTTCTCAAACACTCTTTTGATGTTAGGTTGTATAAGGGTGTTAAAAAGGAGAAATCGGAGTTAGGAGTTAGACTATAACAGCGAGTCGAAAAGATGAGTTGGTAATCAAGTAACCACTAGATTAGTTAGTGGACAGGAGTTGTCACTGTGGTCCAATGGAAGCATCTATGGACCAACTAAGGGAGAAGATTAAGAACTGCAAACTCCAAGATGTAGAACATTTGGAAATAAAGATCTGAAAATGATAACTTGGTGTTCCATTCAGAAGAAGATGCCTTCATGTCAGGTGCCTACCGTCAGATGAGAGGGAGACAATGAATAAGGTAGATGGCCTGTAGGGCATCAAGTAGACAAAGGTGTTGTCATTGTTAAAGACGTCTGTTATTGTCGTAAATATGTGAAAACACCCGCATACACATAGAAAGATTATTAAATATACACATAACAGATCAACACGTACAAACATCCCATATACAAAGAAAAGTAACTGTCCTTATAATTCTAACCACTAGACGATACAGGAGCATCAATTACAGAAACATAATTTATATATACTAGGCATACAAAGACACAGTTATATAACCCGACAATGCAACAGTAACATCAAACTAAGGAATCAAAATGAAACCAAACTTGGTTTTAATTTGATAAAAAAAACCTTGGTACTTACCTAGAATTCCCCATATTAAAAAAAAATAAAAATAAAGAAAAAATCTATCACTAAATAAATATATATCATGTGTTATCCCCTTTTTTATAGGTGAAAGGTTGTGTAGTCTTCTATATCTTCAGTGGTCAAATATGATATAATTGATCGGTTGATGCTTATGCTTTGGTACTCAGTATTTTGCATTGTCTGTCACAAGGTTTGTTACTCATCTGTTACACTGTTTGTGTCCCAATGCCGTTACTCTGTTCACGAAGACAAGGTCCATTGTTATTTCATTTAGTATAGAGTGATGGAAATAGTTTTCAACTAGCAATAACAACGCCTCGGAAAATCCTCATTGGCTCTGCGCAAAGTGATGGAAATATTTAATGATAAACACAAGCAAAACAGTGAATTCAAAAGCATAAATTCACAAAAGAGATATTTTATATTTGTGGAAGGAAAACACAGCATGTTTGTTCAGTAGCTGAGATATCAAAGAAGTCTGAATTGATAATTTAAAAGCCAAAAATTATCTATGAGTCTGAAAATCGTAATCAGAGTTCCCCATTCAATTATAGAAACTATATTCATTATTTTTTTTTTATTTTTTTATTTTTTATTTTTTTTGCAAAACTTTTTGGGATTTCCAATTTGGAAGGAAGATTTTGGGAAAGAGCTGATTTTAGGGAGACATTTTTTAGTGAAAACTATTTTTAAGTTTATACTTAACTATGAGAGAACAAGAGAAATGTTATATGATAAGCACAAACAAAATAATGAATTCAAAAACATAAATTCACAAAAGAGATATTTTATATTTGTTTAAAAGTGGAAGTTTACATCAGAATGCTTGTTCATATTTCTAGAGTCCTTGTAGAACAAACGACTGTTTATTAACTGAGATATCATAATGTAATTAAATCCTTCTTAAGAAAAAAATCTAAGTTGTCCTCGACGGTCGTACATCTAAACAATATGACATAAATGTGAGAGTACCTCAGGGGTCTATCCTTGGACCTCTATTATTCCTGATATTCATAAATGACCTCCCTGATAAAATTGTTTTGGAGATGGGTATATTTGCTGATGACACCACTCTCTATAACGGATATGAGGGGAAAACAAATGATCACATATCTAAGGAAATGGCAGAAACACTAGAGGATGACCTCCAATCTGTAGTGGAATGGGGACAAAAATGGATGGTCACATTCAATGCTGCCAAGACTAAGCTTGTTTCCTTCAATAACTACAAGAAACCTTCTCTACCACCAATAGCAATGGCCAAGAATACATTGTCTGAAAGTACTTCTTTTAAACTCCTTGGCCTAACGTTTACATGGAAATATGAACTGGAATAAATACATTGAGAGCATTGCCAAGGCTGCTGCAAAGAAGGTTGGCTCCCTCTACCATGCTAGAAAACTACTTACGCCTGAAAGTATCCTGTACCTCTATAAGGTCACCATTCGCCCATGTATGGAGTATTGTTGTCACATCTGGGCTGGTGCATCTGCTGCTTGTCTCACTTTTGGACAGGGTTCAAAAGAGAGTCGCCAACCTCATAGGTCCTGAACTGTCATCTAAGCTACAGCCTCTGTCCCATCAACGAGATATTGCATCCCTCTGCCTGTTCTACAAATACTTTAATGGCGAATGCTCTGACGAACTGCAAACACTTGTACCTCCTCGACATAACTACCCCCGACAAACCCGACAAGCAACTAAGTCTCGCCCCTTTACAGTAGAAACCCCTAGGTTTAAGAAAGCCTTTTACTCCAATTGTTTCTTCCTCAGAACTGCAGGTCTTTGGAATTCCCTTCCGGGATTCTGCTTTCCCAACTGTACTGATATGCAGAAGTTCAAGTTTAATGTGAACAAACATCTTTCTACTCATCTCCCTTCATAAAACCCCTGCAAATTATATCCCTGATAGTAGCCTCCTGCTTCAAAGTGGCACTTGCCTTGTTTGGGGGGGAAAATTGAATTTTAAAAAATATCGAAGAAATCTGAATTGATAATTTAAAGGCCATGAATTATCAATTACTTGAAACTGAAGGATGTCATAAAGGATGAAAGACTGCTTCTCGTCTGAGCTTCAATCTATGCCCCCCCCTCACCAAACTTTCACAAAAAACACTCGTCTAGCAACAAACACCATCAATAATTTCCCACACTCTTTATCTGTGCCTAAACCTAAATGTAGCTTCTATGAACAAAGCTTCTTTCTTAGAACTGTACGCTTGTGGAGCTCTCTTCCGTTTGCCTGCTTTCCAGCTTACAATTTGATTTTTTTCAAGTCAAATGTAAACAAGTTCTTTGAACTTTCTAATATGAAAATAAATGGACATTGAATTTCTCCAGTTTTATAAGAACTCAATAATATTTCACGAACATTGTTTTTCCTACTGCTGTAAACTTCCATTTTAAACCTATACAAATTATCTCTTTTGTGAATGTATACCTTCCGAACTCATTATTTTGTTTTTGTTTATTGTATAACGTCTTTTGTTTTCTCACATTTAATTATAAACCTAAAAACATTATTCACTGAAAATACTTCTCTAAAAACCAGCTCATCCCCAAAATTGGCGACCCCCCCCCTCACCACCAAAGATGGATATATTTGCTGATGATTAGGGCTATGACAAGAGAATACTCTTATCATTGTTTTGACTCTCGGGTATATATCCGACAGAGTTAATCAATCGAGAAGCACATTATGTAATAGGACATTAACTGATATATACTCGAGAGTCAAAAGAATAAAAAGAATATTCTCTTGTCATAGCCTTATTGATGATACAATGTTCTATAATAAACGTAAAGGGAATACCAAATACCCACATATCTAAGGCAATGACAGAATCTTTAGAAAACGACCTCCAGTCTATAGTTGAATGGTGTCATAAATGGACAGTACCATTTAATGCTACTAAGACTAAGCTTCTTTCCTTTAACATGACATCCTATATCTTTATAAGGCCACAATTTACCCATGCATGAGATTTTGTTGGTGCATCTACCACTAGTCTCTCACTCTTAAACATGACAAATAACATCCTACCGAGAAATCATTCCTCAAACACCTAGGCTTAACATTCACATGGAACATAAATTGGAACAAATACATTGAGGACATTGCAAAGGCTGCTGCAAAGAAGGTAAGATTCTTCCACTGTGCTAAAAATTACTCACACGTGAGAGTATCCTATATCTCTACAAAGCCACCAATCACCTAAGCAAATGTTAACAAATTCCTAATGAACCGCCCCCTTAAGTAAATACTTCATCAAATTTCCACACTAACGTAATGTACTTACAATAACCCTTATCCCTGAGTGGCTTCCGGGCCTTGATAAGTGGCGATCACTGTGTAAAAAAAAAAAAAAAGCATGGAGTATTGTTGCCACATCTGGACTGATGCATCTACCACTAGTTTCTCACTCTAAGACAGGGTACAAAAATGTCTCAAATCTAATAGGTCCTGCACTATCAACAAAGCTCCAACCTCTGTAGCATCATCGCAATGTTGCATCCCTGTGCATGTTTTACAAATATTTTAACAGCACATGCTCTGATGAACTCATCACACTTGTGCCCTTCAACGAACAACCTCAACAAGATCCCTAGATGCTGGAAAGCCTTGTACTCTAATAGTTTCTTCCCTTGAACTGCTAGACTTTGAAATTTCCTCCCTGCTTCCCTGACTGAAATTTAAAATTTAATGCAAACGGATATTTCATTGCTCATTTCCTTACAGTCACGATCCCGAGCCACCTCCCAGATCGTGAAGATCAGCAAACCTAACTTCTATCTAACGTATATTTTAGCCATCATCTTTGAATGCATACACCCTGCACTGAACAAAGCAGGGAAAACTAGAATTGTAGCCTTTGATATATCCAAAGCCTTTGGCAAATCATATAATATTTCTGGACGAATACTCAACATAATCAGAACCTTCCTAGACAATAGAAAAACACAGGTTGTCTTCAATGGCTGTGTGTCTAAACATGAAATTAATGCAGGTGTGGCCCAAAGGTATTTCCCTGGACCTTTATTATTTCTGATATTCATAAACTACCTCCCTGATAAAATTGTGTCGGAGATAAGTATATTTGCCGATGGTAGAACACTCTATAATAGACACCAGGGAAATGTACACACATATTCAAGGCAATGGCAGAAACCATAGAAAATAATCTTCCGTCTCTAGTTGAATGGAGTCATAAATGGATTGTAACGTTTAATGCGACTAAGACTAAGCTTCTTTCCTTTAACAACTACAAAAATATTCTCAACCACTGATTGCCATGACATCCTATATCTTTATAAAGCCACAATTCGTCTATGCATGGAGTATTGCTGGTGCATCTGACACTAGTCTCTCACTTTTAAACAAAAAAAGACTAATAGATCCTGCACTATCAACAAAGTCCCAACCTCTGTCCTATCACCACAATGTTTTACAAGTATTTCAATGACACATTCTGACGTACTCATAGGACGCTCCCCCCACCCTCAACGTGAATACTCCCGACTAACTTAGCAAGCAGCAAAATTCCATGCCTTTATTGTTGAGGATTTTAGATGCTGGAAAACCTTCTACTCTAATAGTTTCTTACCTTGGAAACTTGCTAAACTTTGGAATTCCCTCCCTGCTTCCTGAACTGGCATGCATAAATTTAAATGTAATCTGAACAGACATCTCACTACTCAACTCCCGACAATCCCAAATACTAGCCCTGTAGTTCCAAGTGGTAATATGCCTTGTTCGGTGGTGAAAAAGGTTTTAAAAAAATTAATAAAAATTCCCATCACCTCACTGGATAGAAGTCAGGACGGACATCTGGTCTATAAAACCTTGCGCCAAATAAATAAATGATTTCCAAAGAAAACCAATATACTCCATTGTCATGGTTGGTTTACTATATTACTCGTCATGCTATTGGGTTTTGGTTTAGTTGCTTTGTTTTTACAGCATATCAACCCTTTTTGGGTTATTTAATGCCGAATCAAGTAATTTTAGAAAACGTTTTTATGCCTCAAAGTCTTTATATTTTCAAATATTTATTCATATTGTTTGGTTTGGTTGTTTTGTAGAGAAAAATTGTTGCTTCTGTTTTTAGCTTGCAGAACATGATTGAGTTTTGCAAAGGGAGAAAAAAAATAATATCAATATTCAGTGCATTTTAGGTTAGGAATTCAGTATCTTCAGGCAACTTATGCTGTTAACACCATTTTTGGTTCTTAAAGTAAATAAACTGATGTTTTGTATTTATTACTTGTTTCTCGTTTTAATTTTTCGTAAAGATAACATCTTTATTTCCAACTTTTTTTTATATAAACTTAATGAATATTATACATTATGTTTGAATTATTTGGATTCTTCAAATGTTTTCATCTTGGATGTTATTTTCATAACGTTTTGGTCAAGTTTGACAAGATACACCTGAAGAAACACGGAAGTTAGATCAACTGAAACGTTGTGAGAATAACAAGATGAGAACAGTAATCCAAAGAATCCAAATAATATGGATAACCAATCCTGATCTCAAAAATCAGAAAATAAATTATTTTTAGTTAAGCATTTGCGAAATATTAAAATTTTGTTAGTCATTTCTCGGTCTCTGCACGGATAAAATAGATGTGCGATTATTTTATTTGTTTTCTATTTCAACTTTGTTGTGCCTATAATTAGATCTCATCTAGTAAAAAATTGAGATTTTGTTCGTCGGCTTTGTAATTTATTTGTATGATAGCATCCCCAGGGGATAGCATCTTGGATAGCGGCCAAAGTCTAACTTGAACATATTTTTTCTCGCCAACCTCGTTGGTTGGATAGCCAAATAACAAGACTTGACCTGAGCAAATCCGATATTCACAATGAGTGTCTATCAAAATTCTGAAACTGGCCAACACAGATTACAATTGGTTCATGTCCAAGATTTTGCCTCTGATGCTATTTTTTTTTTTTTTTTTTTTCTTATTTGTTTTGCATCAATTTGAAATATTTATATTTTGATATTAACCAGCAAAATGTTACCAGTGTTGATCAAATACTGGGATTATGTTTCTGAATTTTTGAGATGAGGATTGATTAAAGATATTATTTAGATTCTTTGGATTACTGTTCTCATTCTAGAGATCAACAAAATCACTTGAAAAATTCGGTGGTTACATTAGCCGAAACATTGTGAAATGAGAATAGTAGTCGTCTGAAGAATCTAAATGATATGACGTATTGGGAAGGCGAGACTATTGAGACTGTTTAGGTGTTTTGGTGATACAATTAAAGCACAAACAAAAACTGGTGCTATTGTGATTGAAAGAGATAAGAGTGAAGCCAAGAGGGAACTTTTGTCATTACTAACCAGCAGAGTATTACCACTGTTGACCAAGTCGATCAAGCATGTGTAAACAATGTGATGATGCGTGGAAGTGAAACCTGGCCAGTGAGGATTGAAGACATGCGTTGCATGGAGAGAAATCATATGAGAATGATACAATGGATGTGCAACATGAGTGTTAAAGATAGAATTAGATCTGGTGAACTCAGAGGAAAATTAAATCTGAACAATATATGAAAATGTATGCAAAATGGGAAACCTTGTTGGTTTAGTTATGTTGAAAGAAAGGATTAGAGTTCTTGGGTTGAAGTAGAAGAATTCGTTGGCAGTAGAAGGCCAAGGAAAACATGGGAGGAAGTGATAAAGATATTTGTGAGAAGTGGGGAGGAAATAAATATTTAGTCAGAGATAGTTTAGAAGTAAATTTTTAAAAGCTCTGTTTCTCAAAGTGGGCTCCATGGAGCCCTGGGGCTCTATGAGAGGCTGAAGGGTTTTGGAAGCTCTTTCTTAAAGAGGACTAAATTCTTTATATGGAAAAATTAAACGGCTGCAAACATTTAATTATTGATCTTTTTTTATTGGAAAAAGATATGATCATAACTACAAAAAATGTAAAGAGTTTCAGAATGGTTCATGAAAAAGTAAAAAAAAAATAAATTAACAAAAAATGCAAAAATTTTTGATTAATCAAAAACAAAAAATGGTTGTAAACATTATCATTAGTGTTAAAATTTGATATTAATGTTTTTCGTATTTATTTTAGAAATTATATTAGTGCTCCATGAAAAACCTTTGCCCTGCTCAGAGGCTTCATGATGTCCTGAAGTTTGGGAAACCCTGCTGTAAATCATGTCAGCAAGTACAATGGATGTTAAATTAATATGATGATGATGATGATGATGATGATCTGCATCTCAATACTCTTTCTCGTATTCATTCAGTTCGCACTTATTAAGGTTAATCAAACATCCGTGCCTCAAAATTGTCAAATTATGATTTGATTTTACAGCATACCATCCTTTGGTGGGTTATTTAATATTGAATCCAATTATTTTGGTAAATATTTTATGCTTGCAGTTCTTTATATTTTCAAATATATGAATACCATCCGTTTACTGTGGAAGCCTCGAGATATGAGAAAATCTTCTATTCTAAGAGCTTCTCCCTCGGACTGCTAGATTTCGAATTCTATCTCTATTTCCTGTACTAATTTGCAGAAGTTTAAATGTAATGTAAACAGACATCTTGCTCCCCTCCCCACATTGTCCCCTGTATACATGGATCTCAAATAGTAACCCTTGATGTTTAAATGTCAATATGCCTTGTTTGGCGTGTACAAGAGTAAAAAGAAAAATATATAATCTTCAACTGTTGTCATTGATAGCTTATAAACTTAAAAAAAAAACGATATTTGATTTTGATTTGTCAATTTGTGGTGGTTGGTTCAATATTTTAAAAACAAAAATTGCCATTCATTTCATTTTCTTTAAGAAAGTACTTTATCCAGCTTGGATGGTTTTCCCGCAACAAAAAAACAAAAACAGGTGAGTAAAATATTGATTCTTTTAGGCATAGTTACTTCCCTGAGTTTGTAAAAATAAAAAAAAAATTCATATCGGATAAAAATTTTTTTTTTTTTATTCAATTTTTACCCCAAACAAGGCACAGTGCCACTTTGAAGTAGGAGGCTACTATGAGGGACAATAGTTGCAGAGATATTATGAAGGGAGATGAGTAGCAAGATGTTTGTTCACATTACACTTGAACTTCTGCATGTCAGTACAGTTGGAAAAGCAGAATCCCGGAAGAGAGTTCTAAAGTCTAGCAGTTCTGAGGAAGAAACTATTGGAGTAGAAGACCTTCTTACACCTAGGGGTCTCTACTGTGAAGGGGTGGGATTTAGCTGCTTGTCGGTTTGTCAGGGGTATTCATGTCAAGGGGGTACAAGTGCATTCACTATTGAAGTACTTGTAGAACAGGCAGAGTGATGCAACATTTCGCTGATGGGACAGAGGCTGAAGCCTAGATAACAGTTCAGGACCTTTCAGGTTGGCGACTCTCTTTTGAACCCTGCCCAGGAGTGAGAGACAAGTAGAAGATGCACCAGCCCAAATGTGATAACAGTACTCCATACATGGGCAAATGGTGGCCTTATAGAGGTACAGAATACTTTCAGGCATTATTTCTTAAATAAAAACTCTTCAATAACTTCATAATAGAATAAACTCCCATATATATATATACATATAAAATTCAAGATAGCGTAAATATTCTTTCTTTTCTTTTTAGAGTTAATGACTTCTTAATTTTCTGATGAGTCAGGATAGATAATATTTAAAAAGTGACATAATAATTATGATTGTTTCTACACTATGGAACAGATGTTGTCAAGGATTGAACATTTAAATATGCTGAAAGAAATAAAACGATAAGATGAACAACAGCTTGGAATTTGAAATATAGACTTTTTGTCATCTATATATATAAAAGCGAAAATGTTTGTGTATGTGTGTGCATTTTCGTGTATCTCCGAAAAAAGTTTTTTTCCTCGGCCTTCCCGCGGGGATCGCTCTTCTTAAAACTTCTTATATCACGTCTAAATGATAATATCTATGAGATAACAAGGGGGGGGTCGCGTCTGTATTTAATTTGCCCGACTTTGAAAAGCTAAATATTCAACATTTTTTGATCGCTGCGTCTGGATTTGGCTTTTTCGTATAATAAAACAAAAAAAAAAAACTGCCTCACAGTAAATAAAATACTGCTTCGCAGTCAAAGTTGACCTCATTAAGTTATCAAGTACGGGCACCTGCCAATTCTTAATACTTAAATAAATTCAAACATGTTTCCTCTACTACTTCTTGCTGGCCCAGTGGTTAGCATCGCACGTTTTTTTTTCACACTTTATTTTCCAACTCGCCTCAAGTCTTCGGGTTCAATCCTTCCTACTTACCTACCAAAACTTTTTTTTAAACCCCCCACCCCCACCCCTGACAAAAACACCTGGGCAATGTCTTTTGCTTTAATTTACCCAAAAGCACACCTCGACCCCCCCCTACCCCGACATAAACACTTGAGCAAGAAATCTTTGCTTATTCTTTTGTTTTGATTTACCCAAAACGCCACCTTGAAACACCTGGGTATCACCAGATACCCCGCTAGTCTATTATATAAAAGTGAAAATGTATGTTTGTGTGTGTGTGTGTGTGTGTGTGCACTTTTTGTGCATGTCCACAAAAGGCTTTTTTCAAAGGAGCGCTCGGTTGGGCACTCCTTCTTAAAACTTTTTATATACTGTCAAAATCATAATATCTACATGTTAATTTGCACGATTTTTACATGCATTTTTAAGATTTTTTTTCGATCGCTGCGTGTTCGTTTTGCTTTTCAATATAAAAAAGCGAAACTGAATCGTATTAGCAGTTTCCGGGTACCTGTGCTGTGCTTAGCCTTTTGGCCAAGATCAAATCACCTTTATGTAGGGGCAACCCCACATATAAGACCATTGCTCTTGTAGCAATCAGTTATTGGTCAATGTAGGAGAAACCCTTCATACCAATTGTCACTATTCAGCTGAGCTGGTCCCCATTTCCCCAATCTCTCCACATTAAAAAACGGCTTTGTGCCTAATTTGCTCAGTGGGGAAGCAAACAAATACACAAATAACAAACTTCTCCGCCAATTTTGGGTCTAAACACTTGAAATTTTAGATATAGGTTACTTGGACATGGATCAAACTTTTTAATTGTATTATGAGCCCAAAACAATAAATCTTAAGGGGTCAAAGTTTCAAAAAAATTGACCTCTGTGGTCTCTGCCATATTACTTGGGCAATTTTTGGTCTAAACAATTGAAATTTTACATAAAGTGTATTCAGACAAAGAGCAAGCTTTTTAATCGTTTTTTGGTCGAAAATTGGCTGCCAAGAGGTCAAAGTTAAAAATATTTGTCTTTTGCGGTTTCTAGCAAACTATTCTGCCAATTTTGGGTCTAAACATTTGAAATTTTACATAAAGGGTATTCAGACATGCAGCAAGCTTTTTAATCAGTTTTGGGGCAAAAATTTGGCTGCTAAGAGATCAAAGTTGAAAGAGTTGACCTTTGCACACTCTACCAAACTCCTCCGCCAATTTTGGGTCTAAACACTTGAAATTTTAGATATAGTTTTTTTTTTTTACATAGTAGTCACCACTTATCAAGGCCTGGAAGCCATTCAGGGAAAAGGGTTATTGCGTGTACAGTAATAAATGGGATAATATCGCAGTAATCATCAGTAATGGAGATTTGATAAAGTGTCTTACTTAAGGGGGTAGTTTATCAGGAATTTGTTTATGTTAAACTTGAAGACATCCAAGTTGTAGTCAGGTGGGAGATAGGCAAACGGAAGAGAGTTCCACAGTTGTGCACTTCTAAGAAAGAAGCTCTGCTCATGGAATCTACGTTTGGATTTAGGTACAGATAAAGAGTGGGGAAAATTAATGACAGTAGTTTCAGCTAGACGGGTGTTTTTCGTGAAAGATTGCCGAGAGGGGACCAGAGATTGGAGCTCAGACGAGCACTTGCCATGGAAGTAATGATAAAACAAAGACAGGCTCACAACGCTTCTTCTGTGGGAGAGAGGTTGCAAGAAAGAGAAAAGGGCATTCCCCCACTAAGCCATGAAGTCTATTTTGTACTCTGTCAAGGTAGGATAGGCTGTTTTTAGCAGCTCCTTCCCAGATGTGGCAGCAGTACTCCATCCTTGGACGTACTTGGCTTTTATACAGAAAGAGAATTGCATCAGCAGTGAGATATCTTCTGGAGCGGTAGAAGGATCCTATGATTTTTCCAGCGGCCTTGGCAACAGACTTGATGTACGTGTTCCATTTTAGGTTAGGAGTAAAGGTCAATCCCAGAAGCTTATCAAAACATGAAGCCTCCCCTAGATGAGAGCCATCCATTTCAATTAATACCAGATGGGGATCAGAGTGTTGATGATGTAAAGATAGGAGTTTGGTTTTAGATGCATTAAAAGTAACCAGCCACCTCTTCCCCCACTGTACCACGCACTCAAGATCAGAGGAGAGAGAATCAGAGAGAACTGTGTCATTTACGGCTTTTGATGTATTTCCATAGATGGTCGTGTCATCAGCATAGATGTCAACATGGACATGAGTCAAACTTTTTAATATATATATATATATATATATATATATATATATATTAATTTTATTTATACAAACATTAATGGCTACATATGTGCATACATGTTTCTGTAATCACCCACGTTGGGGGATTACGTCTTCAGGCCAAGAATTACCTTTAAAAGTGACATTTCCACCAAATACATTTTTCTATTTCGTTTATCCAGTTAAAATACAACCTGGGTGGGAGTCAAAAAAAAACAAAAACGGTAAAAGGATGAGTGAGGTCTTTGAAGATAATAAACATCTTTTTTCTCTTTTCCCCTTCCCCCATCCAACCTAACTTTTGGCTTTTTATGGCATAGGGTACTTGAAAGTTTAGTTTTCTTGTCTTAGAGTCTGTAAGTTAATAACCTTAGCTATGGTCAACCAAGTACTGACCGGTGCCTTTTAATCTACCTCCACCCACACATACATGCAACACACATATAACACACACGTACACAGACACCGCCAACACACACATACACACATTAATACATATATTCGAAAGCGAATCCATGCTGAACGCTCTTTGTTTTATTTACTGAAACTAGACAATAATTCTGAAACTAGTAGAAATAAAGTAAAAATTACATTAAGGCAAATAAAACAAAACAAAAATAAAAATAAAAAATAAAAAAATAAAAATAAATAAATAAATAAGAATAAAAATAAAAATAAAATTAAATTAAAACAAATAAACCAACAAAATATGAATAAATATAAAACCCGAAAGTTATCTAAACCCCACATGTACCTATATGCGTGTATCAATACACTTATAAATGTCTACATTTATCTACATCCGCGCATATATACACACACACATTACAGACATACAGAGACAAATAATAGTATTTTTCTTTACTTATGTAGCGTGGTAACCTCTTCGTATATGCAATATTATGCTACCCGACTACAGACGGGTGTATATATATATATATATATATATATATATATATATATATACATACACATACATATATATATATACACACACAAATACACATATATATATATATACATATACATACAGACATACACAGATACATACATATATATACATACCCATACATACATACATATATAACATATATATAAACAACATTCGGACATCCATACATTTTTGTAATCTATATTGTTACAACAATTCTATACGAGGCAGTCTATTCTAATAGTTCAGAAATATACATGTATATACATACATCTACATACAATAGACACAGAGATACATCCACATACAAACATACACACAGATATATAGATGCAGAGATATATATATATATAAACATACAAATATACATGCATACATAAATACACTTATACACACAAACTCACACAAATATAGACATATACATGTATACATGTACCGTGCCACCAAATGATCACTCTAAAGTAGAAACAGACATGAACACATTTACTATATAAATTCACTTTTTCTATCAAATTCCACACGTCTAGTTATGTTTCATGGCCCCATCCGCTTGTTACACTTTCCTAAGTTGTAGGTTTTTACCGTAAAAATTGACACTACGCAAAAATTTATATTGAATTCAGCATGAAGTTCATAGGGTTATCCTCATATTTAACAAACATTCTTTCCATGGTAAGGCAGATATACATAAGATGTATCACGATACAATAATAATATATAATAACATATGACAGAAATCAGAGTATTTAGGTTATACAAACCGAGTATATAAGCATATATATTGCAGTACTTACCTTCATCTTTGTTTATTCACTCTAATACCCTTATTCCCTTCTCTTCCATTCACCCTTCATTCATCTATTTATTTCTTACTTTTTTTTTTTTTTTTTTTTTATATTAATAAATTATTTTTCCTACCCGGATATATAAAGATCATATATCCATACATGCACACACCCAAAAATATCCATATGCATACATTATTACGAGCTTCACTCAAAACGATCTATTACTCATTTGGTTCAAATATACCTTCATACAGGTACTTATTTCGGCTAGTAATACCATAACTGCTCGATGAAGTAGAATATTAAGTGACTTACGTAACCCATACGGGTATGATTATAGTTGCGACCTCACTTATCCTCTTTGTGGGGGGGTTATTTGATGGGGGTTAGTTGTACTTATAGCAGTTCCAGTCTCCTAATTTAGAGTTCCTTAAGTGCGTGTATTCTGAAATGTTTGCAGGATATAGCAGTTTCTTGTTTAATATTCAATAATTTTTCTCTGTCTTTAAACCTAGTTATCTCCAGTTTTTCGGATAAGCATAATAGACATGGTGAGTTCAATGAGTGGCAAGTATTGGCCCTCCTAATAATCTTCCATTCTATACTAGGTGTTTTATTTTCTCTAACTAATTTCCAGTAATATAACAATAAGGAAGTGTCCTTTTCATATGTTTGATTATTCATCGAGCGTGTATGTCCATAGAATCTATTTTTGAAAGTCATTTGGGTACTCCCTATGTAGAATCTTTCGTCCCTTGGGTTCTCCACCGGGAATATCCTAGCTTGGTATACCACTGATGAGGTCAGACATTCATTTTTTATTGGGCATTCCTCAGGCTTTTTACAGTTACATTAATTCACCGCAGTGTTTGCACTATTATTTTCACCTTCTCTATTAGTCGTCTTTAAAATTCTTCCATTATGCTTTTTTATAATCCTTTCCAAATTATCACTACAGCTATAACTTAATTTTAATGTATTTTTATTAAATATTTTATGTAATATATTATTTGGTGGGAAATGCTTATTATTATATTTTATGTAATATATTATTTGGTGGGAAATGCTTATTATTAAATATTTTATGTAATATATTATTTGGTGGGAAATGCTTATTATTAAATATTTTATGTAATATATTATTTGGTGGGAAATGCTTATTATTAAATATTTTATGTAATATATTATTTGGTGGGAAATGCTTATTATTAAATATTTTATGTAATATATTATTTGGTGGGAAATGCTTATTATTAAATATTTTATGTAATATATTATTTGGTGGGAAATGCTTATTATTAAATATTTTATGTAATATATTATTTGGTGGGAAATGCTTATTATTAAATATTTTATGTAATATATTATTTGGTGGGAAATGCTTATTATTAAATATTTTATGTAATATATTATTTGGTGGGAAATGCTTATTATTAAATATTTTATGTAATATATTATTTGGTGGGAAATGCTTATTATTAAATATTTTATGTAATATATTATTTGGTGGGAAATGCTTATTATTAAATATTTTATGTAATATATTATTTGGTGGGAAATGCTTATTATTAAATATTTTATGTAATATATTATTTGGTGGGAAATGCTTATTATTAAATATTTATATACCTGCTCTGTTCACTCATTGAGCACTATTTTGGTAGACACATGTTGTTTCATTGGATGTACTTCTAGGAAACTAAACTCTACTGGCTATATATATATATATACATATGCACATAAAGTTATGAACAGTACAGACGGCTTGAGCAAAGCCGGGTTAAACTGCTAGTAAACAATAAAATCCTTTGCTTTCTTCAATTAGTTTTCATTTCCTTAGTTTTGTGGGTATGTAACGATAAAATTGTCGCCAAGAAAAGACAACATGATTCTATTTATGTTTGATGAAAACCAGTTTTCTTTTTTTGTAGCAGTTGGCCAGTTGTGTACAAATCCCAAGAGTGATAGAAGCCTTCTATCATGTCTGAAAGTAACACAATGTTCAACGAGTGAGATCAGAGATGCGCCACTGTACAACTCATGCTCTCTACCGATTCAAGTTATGACAACATGATCATTGCTAGCACCTTCAAAATGCACTGCTGAATTGCCACGAATAACAGGACATGCTTCCAGCCACAGTTATGGTCTTTGACGTGGTTTCAAGTGAGGGCCACACTATGCCACCTCACATCTTCAAAGTCGGTTTGAAAGTCAGCACCAAAATGTTCTTGGATGTACTGAAGAGTGTGGTGATCCCCTGGTGCAATCAGGTGCCTAGTGGCAGGCCCTTGATGTGGCAGCAGGACTCAACGCCAGCTCACAAGTCCAAAGAGACCCAAACTTGGCTTCAGAAGGAGTGCTACACTTTGTATCTTTCTTTCACTGCTCCTCTCCTCCCCGACCTGAACCCGCTGGACTCCTTCGTTTGGTTATACACCAAGAACATCACCAACATGACCTTATGCAACACCAAAGTCAACCTAATCGTCGCCATCCACAGTTTTTTTTTTTTTTTTTTTTTTTTTATTACATTTTCACCCCAAACAAAGCACATTGCCACTTTGGTGTAGGGGTCTACTAGCAGGGGCAGCAACTACTGGGGCACTATGTAGGGATTTGGGCAGCAAGATGTCGGTTCACGTTGCACTTGAACTTCTGCATGTCAGTGCAGTTGGGGAAGCAGGAACCTGGAATGGAATTCCAGAGTCTAGCGGTTCTGGGGAAGGAACTACTGGAGTAGAAAGATCGTTTACATCTAGGGATCTCTACTGTGTGGGGGTGGGATTTAGCTGCCTGTCGGGTTTGTCGAGGGTGTCTATGTCGTGAGGGCACAAGTGTCTGCAGTTCGTCAGAGCATTCACTATTAAAATACTTGTAGAACAAGCAGAGGGATGCAACGTTTCGTCGATGGGACAGAGGCAGAAGCTTAGATGCCAGTTCAGGGCCTATCAGATTGGCGACTCTTTTTTTAACCTTGTCTAGGAGCGAGAGACTAGTAGCAGATGCACCAGCCCAAATGTGACAACAATACTCCATACATGGGCGAATGGTGGCCTTATAGAGGTACAGGATACTTTCAGGTGTCAGTAGTTTTCTAGCACGGTAGAAAGAGCCTACCTTTTTTGCAGCGGCCCTGGCAATGTTTTCAATATAATTGTTCCAGCTCATGTTTCCTGTGAACGTTAGGCCAATCAGTTTGAAAGATGTACTCTCAGACAGGGAGTCACTGGCCATTGCTATTGGTGGCAGAGAAGGTTTCTTGTAATTATTGAAGGAAACCAGTTTAGTCTTGGCAGCATTGAATGTGACCATCCATTTATGTCCCCATTCCACTACATATTGGAGGTCATCTTCTAGTGTTTTTGCCATTTCTTTAGATATGTGTTCATTTGTTTTCCTGTCATGCCTGTTATAGAGTGTAGTGTCATCAGCATATATACCCATCTCAGAGGCAGTTTTGTCGGGGAGGTCATTAATAAATATCAGGAACAATAGAGGTCCAAGAATAGACCCCTGAGGCACTCCCGCATTTATATCATACTGTTTAGATGTTCGACCGTCGAGGACAACCTGGATTTTTCTCTTATCTAAGAAGGATTTAATTATGTTAAGTATTCTACCAGTGATACCGTATGATTTAATTTTACTGAGGAGACCCTTGTGCCGTACCTTGTCAAAAGCCTTAGATATACCTAGAGCTACCACTCTGCCCTCCCCCGCTTTGTCCAGTGAATGGTATATACATTCAGAGATTACAGTGAGGATGTCAGCTGTGGAACGGGCTTGTCTAAATCCATATTGTTTGTCAGTCAGAAGTTTAGCATCTGTAAGGTGCCAGACTAGAGCATGGTTAATTATGGTCTCAAATATTTTGGTGAAAAGTGGGAGGAGGCTAATGGGGTGATAATTTGATGGGTCAGTTCTTTCGCTAGAATTCTTGAATATTGGTACCACAGAAGCAGTTTTCCAACAGCCCAGAAAGCATGATTCATTAAGGCATTTGTTGTAGAGTTTGGAGAGAACTGGAGCTACTTCGGCTGAGCACTTTTTTAATAGCACAGCTGGGATGAGATCAGGTCCACATGCTTTTGAAGTGTCAAGATTTTTTATGATAGCATGTACCTGAGCAGGGGTGATTTTTAGATCGTATAGCGTGGCGTCTGTCCACAAAGGAAATCAGGCAGGGGTGGTTGGAATGGTCCAGTGTGGAGTTCGAGGCAAACCGGCTAGCAAGCATATTAGCCTTGTCGGTTGCTGAGCAAACAACCTCGTGTTTTCGCCGAGCTCCCACTGGCACTAGTGGAAAAGACATGCTCCCAGTTCCTGACCTGTATCAAGGCAGTGACTGAGGCTAAAGGCGACTACGTTGAATATACTGCATAATCAAGTTACCTGAATTTATTTTTCAATAAAAGTTTTAAAATAATGCTGTGGTGTTATTTTCTTTAGGGCAACAACTTTATAGTTCCACCCTGTAAAACCTTATCATTTCTCTTAAGTCTGATAGTTGAAGATATTTTTCTCCTACAGTGAGAAATGTGACACAAGGGTCGGAAAGTGGGATCATAAAGTCAGCACCCTAGGGAAGGAGGACTCTGACCTTGCAAAAGATGCCTGAGCAGCTTCGTTGGCATTCCCAGTAGCGGCATTTCAGGTGATTAACAATAAATTAACCCCTTCTCAAAGAGAGAAGGCAAAGCCTGGAGGATGGACCTCCTAGAACTGCATAGAATCAGCTTCAACAGGGAAAAGGCTATTACAGATATGGTCTAGACTTGGTTGATTTTGGGGCCGAGGTAAAAAAATCTCTGGCAGTTGAATTCTACAAAAATAGAATCGGCTAATTTGCCATTAACACCATAACTAATTATACTTGATGGATGGAAAATTGCTTAACTTAAAAATCCATTTCACAAAGGAACGTTAAATATGCGCATTTCCAAACTAATGAGAATTGATTTCCATTTTCTCGTTAACAAATTTTAAAGAAATTTTGAAAAAAAAAAAAAAGAAAAAAATCCGACTTCCAAAAAAAAGGACATTTTCCTGAAGTTAATTTATTTAAATGCATCTCAAATTTTCACAGCCCGTCTATCAATTATTCGTAGATTTGTGCTAAATCATGGTGGTGGCAATATCAAACGCGCAAACGCATGCGTGAGAAAAAAGAGAAAGAGAAAGCCTCATACAGTATTGAATTTAAAGGTTGAAAGTACATCTACCTTTTTTTCTGTAGAAGGGATAGTTTATCAAGTTTGTGTGGTTGATTCTTTTTTTGTTTTTTCACATTTTAACAAAAAATAATTTGATAGAACTGAAATCAAGAAAAATAAAGGGAAAGGTCTAGGTTTTTATGAAAATGAAGTCTTGCAAATAATGTGATATTGATCCAGAAGTTTGTCTTAAAGTATGCTATACAAACTGTGGTGAGTTTTTAGGTGTCTTTTGATGTCTGGTCCAGATTTTTTTGGAGCTGATGTCATGCTCTCTAGATAGTTGTCTTGTTGGAGGGTTTCTCTTAAACTGTTCTCGTCTTGATATGTATTGTTATTACTACATACTGCGTTTGACTGGTGTTGTAGGCAAAGGACAATTACTTTTTTTTTTACATTATATGGATAGGTGTGGTAGCTTGTTTTAATGTTTAAATACCTGTCTGAGTTTTGCAAGTGGTTTTTGTTCTTATTGAAGATCTGTGACAGCTTCCTCTTTATTTTCAAAGTCAGATTTTTTTTTTTTTTACTTAACATTAATCTTACAACTTTTACACATACGAAACCACAGCAAAAAAAAATCAAAAAACAAAAACTCCAAAAATACGAAACTATCTATGGAACCAGTAACTACTTTTTTCCTTTTTTTTTTTCAAGATGGCAATGTTCCTGATGAAGGTTACATTGACCGAAATGTTACACAAATAAAACTCAAGATGAGAACAATAATCTGATCAAAACAAGTAATACAAACAATCAGGCCACATCTAAAAAATTCAGAATCGTAATATCTTACATCTAGTTACATAAATGCAGCTGGTAGCATCACACAGCTTTTTCATATCCTATTTCCTGACACAGACTGTCACATTCATGACCCGTTTCCCAGATTGTCAAGATCAGTAAGCCTCATTTCTAGACATGTTTCTAACTACAGTTCCTAAGGATTGTGTGACGAATGCCCATAGCCCACTTGGGAATACTGATCATGTTGTGATATTAGCAGACATCACCCTAAATTCTCAGAGGTTCATTACAAGTAGACAAGAGTTTATAGAAACTAAAAATAATTGTAACTAGGGATGTATCGATTATCAAATTGGTCGATTACTGATTAATCGGCCTTTGATAATTGGCTGATTAATAAGTTTTCTTATTTATCCGATTTAATGATACTAATATTAATTATATTGTAAACAAAGACAAGTTAACTCCCTTTTTTGCTTGCCAGTGAAAATTTATCGAAGAGACATGCATCATCTACACAATGTCATCAAATAACAGGCATGACGCGCTGTTAAAATTACTAATTAGATATCAGACATAATTTAAATATGTAAAAAATTAACTAAATACTGGCAACAACCTTTATCCATTATGGCAACCAGTTTCTGCTGGAAGTTTTTTGATGTCAGAATAAGAATACAGCTGCTTGCAGATTATATCGAACCATCAGTTTAAAGGGTGGCAAATCAACAAAAACTTTTACAATGACTAATATGTTAAATCATCTTAGAAAAGTTCATCCAAACGAAGCAAAAGTTGCAAATAAAAAAAGGAAGCACAACGAACATTCAAGGACAGACATTCCAGAAACAAGTGGCAGCAACTATGAGCCTCCAGCAAAACACTAAACTATTACAAAATCAATATTGGCCAAAAATAAAGTTTAGGATATTAATGACCACAGATCACAAGAGATCCATTATCTGATAAGATAAATGCTGTTGATATTCAACCATAAATTGTAACATTAGATTTAATAGGCTTATTGTAAAACTTTGTAGTGGAGTACTTTTTTTTTAATGAAATGCTGTAATTTGAACAAAATAATTTTCCATATATTTACAAAAGTAAAACAAAAATTGTTTCTTGCTGAAATTAGCATTTCATGAACTACAGACATTTGGACACTTACAATAAATATTTCTTCCTTTCAGTATTTGACATGGCACTGGCTTTCAAATTACCCGCAGAGCTGTGCTTAGAGTTGTTCCATTTCCTGGTGCACACACAGGTGCAAGAATAAGTGAAGAATTGCACGATGTGTTAGATGAGTATAAAATCTTCAATAAAGTTTTCTTAGTTTTGTGGGATTCAGGAGAAAATATGGTTGCTGGTGTCAGGAAATGTGATTTAAAATAACCCATACATTGTAACTCAGTCTGCGAAGACAACCATTACATCATCTAACAGAAATACAGTCTATCACTTTAATCACTTTCTATTAGCAATTCGCAAATCAACCAAAATACAGGATCAGCTTGATTTGGAAAAACAAACTCATTCAAAATGTGATCATATGGTGGAATTCAACATTTTATATACTGAAAATAAATTAACAACAAAAAACTTTTGTAATGTGTGCTGTTGATAAGATTTTTATCTGAACAACTTACCAATGGGGAAAAAATATTTAGTTCCTGAGTCCATTTGAAAAAAATCACCAAAGAAACAAGTCACATAACATCAACCATATCAACGATACCTACAAATTTAGCTCTGAGGTTATTTCTGTCAAAAGAAGCTGTCCAATCTAATTCTAGTATTTCTAACTTTAGTGGAATCTTTCTTACCATTGTTGAACAATTCAGGTTATCAATGGAAACAAGATTTTCATCCTAGCTAAAAATTTGCGTATGTCTACTTTTCTAGACCCATGATTCAAATAATTTTAAAAGACATATTTAGAATTGGGTTCTACATTTACTTTCTACTGATGATAATGAAGCAGAATCAGCAGGATACACTACCCTACTGAGGGTGAAGAAGCATGAACTTGTGTAAATTACAATATGCCAACTTCGAAACCAACTGACAAGAAACAGTAAAAATGTCACAGAAGATGTTTTCATCACTCCTAGTATAAGAAGACAATAGGAAGTAAAAGTACAATTATTTCTAATTCAATTTCAGCCTTCATTTTTTGAGGTGTGAAAAGTGAGCATCATTTATAACAGAAAAATCGCACTGATGGCCAATTTTTAAAGTATCATCAAATAAAACTGAATTAAATGACAGTAAATATGTACATTCAATATAATTGTATACATAATGATTATTATGCCTATTTTTTTTTTTTAACAATTACAAACGAAACTTACTTCATTATAAATTGATAAAAATGCTGATATGTTTAACTTTGGTGGCAGAAATAAAGTAGCAAATGTCATAAACATATACTAATTTCAAAATCACACATCACAAAAACTTAAAGTATACAAATCTGTAATATTGCATGCCTAATCAATACAAATTGAAGAATGCTATACCATGTACTTCTTAAATAGTATCTTCAAGAAAATGTAATAATTTTATGTAGTGTTTTTCATTTGGTTTATCATGGCGATGTAATTAAGTAAACCTACATGTTCGACATCAATTTAATTTTAATAAAAGAGTTTTTTTTATACAATTGGTATTTCTTTGCGATTCTGTTGAATTCTTTGCTTGGCACTGATCACACTCATCCATTTGAGGTGGTTCCCTGAACTCTTTCCCCAGTCAAACATAGAGAAAAACTTCTGCTGTCCTTCAATGTTTGTAGCACAAAGTTTTATTTATTTAATTGTTAGGTGAAAGTACAGACTGGTTAGAAAAGTGTAAGCGTAACGTGACCACAGCCAAGATTGAACTCATTACACGTTTGTAGTGTAATTCAAATCTTGTGCATAGCTGAAAACTTGATGCTTTGCTAGGGCTATTAAGGGTATTTTTTTATCGTGACGCCATCACTAGATGGGTTGCCTACCACGGCTTAAGAGAGGCCCATCTACTCTCGAGAGAAGGATAAACGGCACTTTTCCCAATCTGTTATTTCACCTCGTTGTACATACAGTGCCTCACCTTCTCAAATGTTCACCAATCTGGTACTAGCCAGGCTTAATGTTGCTTAACTTTGGTGATCTGGCAGAACCATTGTGCCAACATGATTATGTCGTTAGAAAAACAACCTCTCCTCCACACGTTAAGAAATAAGTTTCCAAAAAGTTCTATGCATAAATATTGTTTTTTATTGTTTTAACATCATTATTTTATTTTTGTATTGGCTTTGTTCAAGAAAACGCTGTGATTGTTTACAACTGATTTATTTCAAATTTGTGCAGACTGTTCTGCTTTACCTTGAATGCCCAGAAAAAGTCCCATCTGATTAATGTTTATCAGTTTTAAATAAACAAATGACATGACTGTTCAGAATAATAGAATACTTTTTAACTGGTAAACATTAATCAGAAAGGACTTTTCATGGAATATATGTGAAGCAGAAGGATTCACACAAACTGGAATTTTTTAATAAAAGATTCGCTCAGTTTTTCATACGAGAATTTGTGACACTATAAGATTCCTACCATAACAACTTTCCAATGGGGACTTGTTCAAAAGATTGTCCAGTTATTGAGTCCATTTGCAGAAATCACAAAAGAAGCAAGTCACAGAACTTAAACCATATCAATGATAATACCTACAATTTTAGCTTTGAGGTTATTTCTTTCAAACTGCTGCCATATCTGGACAGGATCTGCTAAAAACAGCCTATCCTGCCTTGACAGAATACAAAATAGACCGTAGCCTAGTGGGGGATGCCCTTTTCTCTTCCCTGCAACCTCTCTCTCACAGAAGAGACGTTGCGAGCCTGTCTTTGTTTTATCATTATTTCCATGGCAAGTGCTTGCCAATCTTTCACAAAAAACACTCGTCTAGCTGAAACTATTGTCAATAATTTTCTGTGCCTAAATCAAGACGTATATTCCATGAACAAATCTTCTTTCTTAGAAGTGCACGCCCGTGGAACTCTCTTCCGTTTGCCTGTTTCCCACCTGACTACAACTTGGAAGTCTTCAAGTCCAACAAACAAATTCCTGATAAACCACCCCCTTAAGACACTTTATAAAATCTCCATTACTAACGATTACTACGATATTATCCCATTGATTACTGTACATGCAATAATCCTTATCCCCGAGTGGCATCCGGGCCTTGATAAGTGGTGACTTCCATGTAAAAAAAAAATCCTTACCATTGTTGAAGAATTTAAACAATTCCAACTGCAACTTACTTCATCATAATTCGATAAAAATGCTAATATGTTCAATTTCAATAAATCAATGGAAACAAGATTTTCATCCTATCTATAAAAACTTGTGTCTACTTTCCTAGATCCAAGATTCAAACTTAAATTACAAAAGAATGACATGGAAAACAATATTAAGAATTTGATTCTACATCTACTGATGATAATGAAGCAGAATCAGCAGGATACACTTTTCAAAGTGAAAGCAAAACTGTATCTCTTTCAAACATGTTTGATGAATAAGCTTCAAACAAACCTACAACAACAAATCAAAACTTAGAGCAGGTAGAAGCTGAGTTAAACCTGGAAACTGCAACAGAAATACAAGAATCACAATCTAAACTCAAAAGGAGTAAATCCCTTATGGTTAAGTGCACAAAAGAACTTGACCATTACGACAACTAAAAACTAAATTAAATGTTAAGTTGAATTAGTAGTTACTATGTTAATGTGTCAAAGCTGTCTGATGAGTCACTTGGCAGTGATGAAATGATTTAAATTTAATAGGAAAGAGAAAAGTAAGTAATTTAATAGGAAAATAATTTAATAGGAAAAGTAAATAATTTAATAGGAAAGAGAAAAGTAATTATCAATTAATCGGCAAAGTTGCCAATCAGTCTGTAGTGGACATAAATGGATGGTGAAATTCAATGTTGTCAAGACCAAGTTCTTTCCTTTAACAATTATATGAAACCTTAACCACTGAGTTCGATGACTAATAATATGCTACTTGAAAGTTCTTGGGTTAAACTCCTTGGCTTAACATTCACAGGTAACATAACTTGAAACAAATCCATTGAGGACATTGCTAAGGCTGCTGCAATGAAGGTGGGCTCTCTCTACTGTTCTAAACAATTACCCACATGTGAGGGTATCCTGCATCTACAAAGCCACCATTCGTCCATGCATGGAATACAGGCTCCAAAAAAGAGTCTTCAACCTAATAGGTCCCGCACTATCAACTAAACTCCAACATCTGTCTCATCGCCGAAATGTTGCATCTCTGTACCTGCTTTACAAGTACTTCAATGGAATGTGTTTCAACAAACTCGATACACTTGTACCCCCATCAATGTAAATACCACTGACAAACTCAATAAAAGCAAAATCCTACCTTTACACTGTAAAAATCCCCAGATGCTGGAAGGTCTTCTATGCTAATAGTTTTTTTCTTCAAACTGTTAGGCTTCCAATTCTCTCTCGGTTCCCTACTTCCCTGATTGTACTTACATGCAAAAGTTTAAATGTAATGTGAACAAGCATCTTGCTGTTCAAATCTCTACATAGTGTCCCTATAGACTTGATCCCGAATAGTAACTCCTTACATCCAAGTGGCAGTATGCCTTGTTTAGAGTGAATAACAGTAAAAAAAAAAAAAACACCAAATTTTATTAAATCTGCCGATTTCTTGGAATATTTTGCTCTTTCCATTAGCACCATCACATTGCCTTTGTTTGGTTGCAGTGAAGGAAGAGTGAGTTACAAGTTTCATAATCAAAATGTGCTTAGTTTATTTCTTGAGCTGTGAGACATTTTCAATAACAATATATATATATATACAATATATATATATACACATACATACATGTGTGAGTGTTTATATGTGCTTGTCTGACACTGCTACCTCTCTCCATTGCTGCAACCTTGTCCCGTAGCTGTTATAGAAATAGGCTTTTTGTCATAAAGAGAAAATAAGGGAGACGTGCATTGAGTTTTTCTCAAGGTGTAACCCTTGTCAAAATTTACAGTAATTAACTTAATCGCTATTTTCAACCAATTATTGGTAAAAGCATTTGATACGAAAATAGATCAAATTTAAACTCAAACATATTTTATTTTTAAATCAATATAACCAAAGTATATTAGTTTGAACTATTACATTTTAATTATTTAAACTTAGCAACTCCCGCATCTTGTGATGCAGGAGGCAGCCAAAGTATGCCATCATTTTTTATCTGAAGACTCACAATATCCTTCCAGTTTCTTTCCATTGCAATCAAATCTCTTGCTTGTTTGTTTCCAGTTCATTTTTTGGTTTCCTTTTCTTTTTTAATCAAGCGTCCATTCGTTGGCATTCTTAAGATATGTCCAAGCCAGCCTGGAGGTCATTTGCAGATTACTGACGATACTACCTGTTGATTAGTGTAATCTGATTTCTTGGTTGGTAATTCGATCGTCCCATTTGATCCATAGAATTTTTCTAAGGCATTTGGAATTAAACGCATCTAATTTGTAACAGTTGGGCAGCAGAATTTTGTTATAATTTCCTCTTCGACTCAAGTTCTACTTTTGTCAATGTTTATTGCGATTTTTATTCTCATCCACAGAACTGATCATCATCATCCAAAGATTCTACAGTTGGTATTGGTTTCCCTGATATTTTTCTAATCAGAATTATTCCTAGAAAGACATAAGGTACTTATGAAGGGGAAGTTTGCCAACATCCCAAGGGAAAGTGATTTTTTTGTGCAACAAAGTAGATTCAAACTTGGAACTACCGGGTTGCCAGTCCATGTCATTAACCACTTTTTTCTTTAGCCAGACGATTTAAAAAAAAATGTAAATAAACATAAAATGGAGTTCAAATGAGTGAAAACTTCTCTCCGGCTAGTATTCTTCATTCTGGGCCCTCAAAATGATAGAGATTAGACTATTCCTGTAATGATCCGGTCCCGGTTGATTTTGCAGTGGGAGTTTAGTTCTGTACAGTTCTAGGAGGTTCACCCTCCCATGCCTTACCTTCTCTCTTTAAAAAGGGGCTAGTTTATTGCTTGAAGTGCCCTTATCAAGGAATGCTGATGGGGCTCCCCAAGCACTTTTTGCAGGTCAGAGTGTCCCTCCTCTGGGGCGCTGCCTTCTCAATCCCACTTTCTGACTCTGGTGTTGCAGTTTTTGTAGTGGGAGAGAATTAAACATCTCTTTCAAAAATTGAAGAATTTGTGTCTGAAATTTTCAATCTTGTGAATTGTGGCCACTTTTCACTAATTCCTGTTAGAAAAGTCAGATAAAACTTGGCAATCATTTAAATTCTAGCAACGTTGTCTATTACACCCCCTCATGTTCTTTCTCTCTCTCCAACCACAAAATTCTAGAAAGTAAAATGACATGGACAATTTGCAAACTGTAATTATCTGCTTATCACAAAAGAATACAATGGTTTTTCTCTTTTTTGTATTTGTCGTAATGGCCACTAAGCTAAGGTATTAAGCCAAGCAGCATGAAAATGGAAAAGCAAATAAGATACATGGGCACTTGTGCATTTCTGTTATTTTGAACTATTTTTTTGTTTTTCATTTTTTAAGACTTCAACAAGGGGAGACAATTTAAGAAGTTTTGCATAACTTATTGGCAAAAGCAAAACAACACACTAAATTAACATGATAACACAAAATAGATGCATTAATTATACCGGGAAACAATTTTTTTTATTTTTTGAACGTTGTCTAGATTTCTACAACTGATTTAAGGTATTTTTGCACTGTTGAATCAGGAAATGGCATCTGTTTCTCTTCATCAGGTCAGATTTTTGTGCTAAGTTGATTTGAAAAAAAAAAAAAATTAGCTCTTTTAATAAAATTGATTAAATTTTTGTGGCATTATCAGCTGATTCTTGTCAATACATCGCATCCTAAATAGGGGGGGTGATTCAGGATCATCACGCTTGATAGACCAACAGTAGTCTGTAAGCATGGTGGCATCCCAATGACCTTGATAGCAAACTTCCACATCACTGATTTTTTGACGGAAGCGTTTCCCTTGCTCATCGCTTACATCACCTAGATTTTCTGGAAAATGGGCAAGATGGCTGTACAAAAAATGTAACTTGATGCTCACATTTGAACCCAGTTGATGGAGATTTATGAGTAATGTTTCAACAGATCTTTGTAATTGGGCGCCGTTATTTTTTTTTCTCCCATGAAGAATTTTACTACATTTGTAAATGCTGTCTAGGCACTCAATTCTGCACAGTTTATACAGAAATTTGCATCATTCATTAAATTTCAAATCTGGGGTCCATAAAAAATTCCAGCTTTTAGTTTCTCTACGGTTAGGCCTGGAAATTTTATGCAAATATATTTGAAACAGTTGCCATCTCTCGCAAGAGCCTTTACAAACTGTTTCGTGATGCCAAGCTTTATGTGAAAAGGAGGAAACACAATTTTGGAACACTCCACCAAAGGAGAAGTCAGAACATTGAGAGAACCAGGAATCAGTTCACTGCACACAAGTTAATCTTTTTTTTTTTTTTTTAGCCAGTGCTCTGTTATTGCCCTGCTATCCCACAAACACAAGACACGGAAATTTTGCGTAGTCACCTTATAGCCCGAAGAGAAATCCAACCATTTTTAAATCAACACATGTAATCCATTGGTGCTATCTGTATGAAATCTTTTATAGAACAAATTTGATTTCATTATATTTTTCTTTGAGGGTCGTTGAATGGCCTAGAGGAACTGATCCATATAAAGTACATTGTGAAGAAGAACTCATTTTAAACTTCTTTTGGAACTGTCTATAAAAAGTTGCCAATCTTTAGCATAATACTGTTCCACACCAAGCTGCCGCAGCAGACCAGCAACATCATTGCAATATACTATGTCATTTTCTGAGCGAAATAAGGCAAGAATTCAATATGGCATTTTCTATAGGTTATGAGAGTTCCAGGCTGAAATAGATTTTTTTCTTTGAGTCTTGAAGCTAAAAGTTTAGAAAATTCTTTGAAAAGGTTGAGATCTATTCCGATCATTAAATTCTCCTTGAGAAAAAAGCTGTAGTAGTGAAGAAGGAGGAAAACCGACATCTGAAACAGTGGCTTCACTATTATCAGTCGATAAAACAGAGGCTTGGTCTTCTTCAGAACGAGGCAATTCTAATTTGAGCAAGCCTTTAAACACTGAAACAGAAATTTCATTGCAGTGTGGAATTGGCCTAATTGCATACTTGAGGTTTGGATAAACCAACAAATTCCTGTTCTTCCTATTAATTCCCTTTGTTTTGACTGCACAGAAATAGCAGTTATAAAAATGGGTTTTCAGTCCACACCAGACCATTGGAATACCAAAGTTAAGTAACTTTCTATCCTTTTTTGACCAGTGCTAAAGATGCTCAAAACATTGCTTGCATATGATATAAGGTGCTCATGCCTTATCTTGATCACCCAGCATTACTTTGAAGTAAGCAAGATAAACACACTTCATAAATTTACTGATTGGTTTCCTGTTGAATTGCAATATATATTCCCCATAAATATAGCAAAACACATTTGGATTGTTTAAACAATATCATCTAGAAGATAATGTAGCCATGCTTAATCTTTGCTTCAAAAATCTGCAACAAAAGTAAACGCAGCTTAATTATTTTCTGACTTATAACTGAATTCTTAACATAATAATTCTTAACATAACATAATAAACTTTACTTTGACCGAGAAATCAACAAAAACATGCCACAATCGGTAGGCCTATTTAGTACTCAGTGTCCACTTCTTACTAACTACATACCTCATTGTCTAGCAAATTTGACTTTTACTTAAGGTTTATGATGTCTTAATTAACATATACCACAATAACAATTGTAATTATGAAGCACAATTGTAATTATGACGCTAGAATGTATATAGAAACACATCTAATGTACTGTCATCACACGCATATACACTTCACAGTCAGATAAACTATTCTAAAAATAACGACTCTGAAGACTTGTACATAATCCACAGGTACATTTATTTAAAGAGAAAAAGAAAAAAACTGAAAGAGAAAGAAATGACAGGTATGAGAAAGTAAAAACAATAACAAACAAGGGCAGGAAAATGAAGGTATTAAAGAAATCAAAAGACTGAATAAGTTTGTAAAGAAATGAAACATGAAATGTCACGTTGCATGACAAAGTAAACAAACACATTGTCCAGAAGAAGAAATAAGTAAAGAATACCATTGATGCCAGGGATGGGATTGGATAAAGAAGAATGAGGCATGCTATGTTGCCAGTGGCTGCATAAAGGAAGAGGAAGAGGAAATTAGGAAGAAAGTAACTTTTTAATTAAGAGTAACTTAAAGGGAGATAATGGGCAGAACACCTAATTTTAAGGTAAAAATAGGTATAAAACAGCAAATATCTCAACAACTTGACCTGATGAGAAAAATGAATGATTTTCAGAATCAGCACTCTCAAATTATTCTAAATCAGCTTAGGAACCTTGAGCATAAAAAATGTGTTGGCCAGTATAATCATTTCCAATCAAAACAATTATTCGACATGACATTTTACCCCCACCAACTTCTTTTAAAATGCTCCACACATGCATACATGTGAACAAAAACATAAAAAATGACATGTGGCCACAGTTCCAAAACTTGACCTGATTGAGCAAAACCAATGCGATTTTTGGATTCATCCTAAATCAGGTGAAAATTTGTTGTTGCCCAGTGTTACCTGAATATTTATTTGATAAAAAAATTTGTTTTAATTTTTCATAAAATAAATTAGAATTTCAAAATAGCACTCATTTTTTTTTCTACTTTTTTCTGAAATCATTCAAAGTGGTCATATAAAAATGAATGAATTTTTTTAAACAAACTTTTTAATGGAAGTCTCTTTAAGAAAAAAAATGAATAAAGTTGAAATGTTTCATTTTTTTTCTGTTTTTTTTTTAAACAAGCATTTTTTTATAAAAATAAACTGTTGTAATCAATAAAAATAATCATTAAAAACAGCTTTTTCGGAGAAAACTTCTGGAATTTTTTCCCTCTATCTTTCTCATGCTTATATATGAGGATTACTAATTCTTAACAGAAACTTGGCATGTCTTCAGGTTGCATAATCGTTCACAGATGTGGCAGGGGAACTTATCATTATTTGCTGGTTCTGGTAGAGGGACTATATTATGTACCTTTGAGTGTCTTGTCAAACCACTTGCAGATTTACATACCAGTCTACAGATATTACAACAATATTTGGGTGGTCTGGGTGGCAGCACATCCTCTTTTTGAGAGCACGTTTTAGTACTGCATGCTTAACACGCTCTTCCTCAAAGTTTGTATGTATGTGACCCAACCACCTGTGATGTTTGAAAATTACATCAATAACAGTTGAATTAAAGCTTTTTATTATGTGAACAATCACGGGCAACAACTGGTGGTCTTGCTGATCCAAATTGTTTGGTTGGAGGCGCAAAATACAAGCAGAAAAAAATAACTTCAGGAATAAGGAGATTCAAAATAACATTAATAATATTGTTTTGTAACAGGAACCGTTACATAGTGTTAACTAGTTTGTTTTTTTAAAAAAATTTTTTTTCACACAGTGATCACCACCCATCAAGGCCCGGAAGCCACTCAGGGACAAGGGTTATTGCAAGTACATTACGTTAGTGAGGAGATTTGATGAAGTGTTTACTTAAGGGGGTGGTTCATTAGGAATTTGTTAACATTGGACTTGAAGACAACGAAGTTGTAGTCCGGAGGGAAGCAGGCAGACGGAACAGAGTTCCACAGGTGTGCAGTTCTAAGAAAGAAGCTTTGTTCATGGAATCCGCGTTTTGATTTAGGCACAGATATAGAGTGGGGAAAATTTTTCACAGTGGATTCAGCTAGACGGGTGTTTTTCGTGAAAGATTGGCGAGGGGGGACCAGAGATTGGAGTTCAGACGAGCACCTGCCATGGAAATAACGATAAAACAAGGATAGGCTCGCAACGTCTCTTCTGTGGGAGAGAGGTTGCAGGGTAGAGAAAAGGGCATCCCCCACTAAGCCACGAAGTCTATTTTGTACTCTGTCAAGGCAGGATAGGTTGTTTTTAGCAGCTCCTGCCCAGATATGGCAACAGTATTCCATCCTAGTTTTGTTTTTTCTTAGATATGACCTTGGGTTCAAGGTTTTTAGGATTTCGCCCGTGTAGAAAACATTTTACCTTTTTTCTTAGTAAGAATAAAACACAACCTTATATCGTCTTTAACTGATCATCTGTGTTTGTCATTCTATTTTGCTTTTGCCGTTACCTCTTCGCCTTGTGTCTACTTTATTAGTTGTATGGTCGATTGGCACCGTCACACCTTTCGACCCTCTGCTACAGATGTACCAGCTCAGATGTAGCAACAAGATTCCATGCATGGGAAAATTGTGAAATTTTAAAGATATAAGAGTCCCTGGTGTGAGTAATTTTTTAGGGAACCTACCTTCTTTGCAGCAGCCTTAGCAATTTCCTCAATGTATTTGTTCCAGTTCATGTTAGTTTTGAATGTTAAGCTGTGGAATTTGACGCATGGGCTCTCAGGTAGTGTGTTACCATGATAGTCGGTTTGCTAAAGGAAAGAAGCTTAGTCTTAGTAGCATTAACTGTTACTATACACTTACAGCCCCATTCCACTACTGACTGAATGTCGTTTTCTAGGGTTTCTGTTATTTTGGTTATGAGAATGTCGATGTGTAAATAAACAGACGAGTTTTTTGTTTTTTATTTATTATTACACATCAACCATTTATACAGCAGCCATAACAATAACATTTATCTCTGAAAATTACATTTAACAAAATATTCATTATTTCCTCTGCTTTGTAGAAAATTAGTAAATTTCCGAAAATGAAAACTAAAAACAAAAATAAAATAAAACAAAAAAAAAAAATATAAAAACAAAAAAAAATGAAAAACAAAAAAATTGCAACAAAATAAATAAAAAATAAATAAATAAAAATAAAAACAAAAAAATAAAAAATAGAAAATAAAACAAAAAATGAAAAACAAAAGAAATAAAAATAAAAATTCAAACAAACAAAAATAAAAATGAAAAACAAAATATAAAAAAAAAATAAATACAAAAAATGAAACTAAAATAAAAACAAAAGAAATAAAAATAAAAACAAAAGAAATAAAAATAAAACAAAGAAAAAAATAAAAAATAAAAAAAATAAAAAAAGCGAGTTAAATGCACTTGTGCTGATTTTTTTTTCTTTCTATTCCTCACTTTTGAAATACGTAAAGAACAATGTTTGAATATAGGACAGTTTAGAATTACACTGAAACACATATTCTTAACCCCCTCCCCCGGGCAACACCGGGTAGCCCGGCTGCTGACTAATATAAACATTGTAGCCCACTTCAATCGCCCTGAAGAAGCTAGAGTTGCAAATAAAGTAGAAGCAGATGTCGAACCCAACGCCTTACAAAACTTCTCCTTCCCATGAAGAGAATTAAATGTTGAAATAAATAATAATAAAACAAAAAAAAAACAATACATAACATAACACAAACTACCCGGAGGGGGATGGTGACACAAAACTTATACATCTTTTTTTTCTTTTTGTAATAATAAAATTGCACAAATGTGTCAGTGCAATTATGTATGTATAAAAATCTTTTAGTAAGTGTGTGTGGCGTGGTCACAGCTTTGGTAGAGGCCATCTTGAAACATCTTTGGGTATGAGCAAGAACCACATCGACATTTAATATGAATTCGGGTAGAAACAGTTTTTGTGAAGGAAGAAATTGAAAGATATTTATGAATATGCACGCGTAATAAAATTAAAATAAAATAAAATGAACACTGAAATATATATACAGGGTGACTCCAAAAAAAACGGGCTCCAACACTAATTAGGCCCCGTTGCTTAGTGTTTTGTTCGAATGAAATGAAACTTTTGTCATAACTAGTTTATTATATTCAAAACATCACATCAAAACATTAGGGTCTTTGGCCTTTTTTTCTCCGTTCTACAGCATATGTTCTAGATGGCCTCCATTTAGCTTTTTTTTTGGGGGGGGGGGGTCACCCTATACATACATATATATATATATATATATATATATATATATATATATATATATATATATATATATACTAGCAAAAGTACCCGTCGTTGACTGGGTTCAAAAACAGCCTACAGAAAATGGACTCTGATTTATGAAAGTATGATAGGTTATGAAAAGGAAGGGCTTTGAATTTGGGGGTATCAAAACCAAAGCAAAATATGATGAAAGTAAAAATAAAATAGATAAACCCCATAATTTATTATACCATACCTGTTCACACTGAAACACATATCACAATCTTCTGTGGATCTATATTAAAAAACCTTGTTAAACTTTGTGACATATTTCAATTCTATGGAGGTCAGGTGCGAACGAACACCCCATAATTTTATTATAACATTTCTTCCAACTGAAACATAATTATCAAAGTATATTTACGCAGATAAATATGAAAAGTCTTTATTAAAGTTTGTGCCTATTTTCATGTTATGGAGGCCAGACGCGAACGCAGACCACACAATTTTATTATACCATCCCTATTGAAGTTAAAACATACTTATCAAAGTATTATTATGTACATCTATATCAAAAACACTTGTAAACGTTTTTTTTTTAATTTTTAAATTTTTTATTTCCATACTTTGTGGACCAGGTGCGAACGCAGACCCCACAATTTTAATGAACCACCGTTCTGTCAGATCAAACATACCCATTCCTGTATCTTGATACATCTTCTATCATTATATGTAATCAGTTTTTTTAAAATACTCAACCATATAGGAGCCTATTCGTGACCAGACACACACACACACACACACACACACACACAGCTTTATATTATAGATATATATGAAATGAAAGATGAGGATTAAAGTTATATATAACTTTATTATTTCATCAGAACAATAAAGAAAAGTTGAGAAAATTAAGAAAAAAACCTCTCTTAGGCCATGGCATTTCAAAGTTAAATGCTTCTCATCAGAAGACAAGAAAGGCCAGCATCATGCAAAATGCAAATATAAAAAAAAAACTGGCTTAATGACATTTAGAAATGACACGAGAATGAAAAAATAGGATAAAATGGTAAAAAGTAATTAAAAGTAGGTACAACATATAAGGATAAATCAGAAGGATAGCATATAGGTAGATAATATTTAAAAAATACACACACATATATATATATATATATATATATATATATATATATTATATATATACTAGCATTTCAGCCTGGCGTTGCCTGGGTGTTTGGAAGTGTATGTTGAACAAAAAAAAAAAAAAAAGCGGTCAATTTTTTTAACATTTGACCTCTATTATGACCCCTTAACATTTATTGTTTTGGACTCAAATCAAGTTATCAAAGGTCAAATCATTGAACTTTGACCCCTTAACAGCCGAATTTCTGGCCAAAAACCCGATTACAAAGATTTTCCCAAATCTCAGAACCTGTATATCAAATTTCGAGTCTGTAGGCTGAAAATAGACAAAGTTATTGCTTAGGGAAATGTACAGACACATACAGACAGACAGACAGGCAGACAGACACTTTCACTTTTATAGATATACTAGCATGAGTGCCCGTCATTACCTGGGTATTTGGAGGTGTATGTTAAGCAAAAGAAAAAAAAAAAAACATAATTTTTTTTAACTTTGACCCCTATTATGACCTCTTAAAATGTATTGTTTTGGACTCAAATCAAGTTATTAACTTAGATCCATGTCCAAGGAACCTATATCTAAAATGTCAAGTGTTTAGACCCAAAATTGTCGGAGGAGTTTGGTAGAGTTCTCAAAGGTCAAATCGTTGAACTTTGACTCCTTAATAGCTGAATTTCTGGCTGAAAACCGATTACAAAGATTTTCCCAAATCTCAGTACCCTGTATATCAAATTGCGAGTCTGTAGACTTAAAATTGACAAAGTTATTATGTAGAGAAATGTACACAGACACATTCACTTTTATAGATATATAGATAGATTTGTAGTCATCCGCATACAGTACTGTTTTGTTGTATCACAACTCATCAGTGCGGCTAGACTAGCACCTCTCCCAAGTTGAGGATTGAACCCATCACCATTGCGTTGACAGTCGGCAGTTATACATATCGATCCATGGAAGTGGCGCCCGTAAATAACCTCCTCAAAAGTTTGTTTGGAACAAACATTCGTCCACCACTTTCCTAGTGTTCAAACCACTTGTTTACAAACAAACAACAAGCCTTGCATTTTTCAGCCAATTAAGTAGCAGGTAAGATTATTTATGACAGTGCTCTACCCAAAGAGGGGGCTTAAAATACATTTGTAGTCATCCACATACAGTACTGTTTCATTGTATCACAACTCATCAGTGCGGCTAGACTAGCACCTCTTCAAAGCCGAGGATTGAACCTAGAACCATCGCGATGACATATATATATATATATATAGATATATATATAGATGTTATTTATTTGTTTTTGTTTGTGATACTTTTGAATGAATTCAATTATTTATACGAAAGTGCATTTCTACCTAAATGCGAGTTGGGAATAATTTTCCCTTTTACCAATTCAGTACCCCCAAATTGGGAGCGAATGTATATTGTTTAAAATATAATAATATGTAAAAGGCTTTTTACCATGGGGCCCCAATTTCAAAATTCGCTAGATTGAGCCACTTTAATGAGTCGTAGAAAACAAAACACACATACACACATATATATATATTAATAGGCATGCATAATAAAATGAAATAAAATAAAACATTGAAATAATAGAATAGTTACCAGGTAACAAGTGCTACCTAAAACAAACAAAATTTTGTAGAATTGAGCATCCGACAAGGCCAAACTATTTGCCAAGAACTTTGCAGCTAATTCTACCCTATGCGACAAAGGTCATCAACTCTCCGTATTTCCTCCTATAACAGACAACACGCTCTGAAACATACAAATATCTGTGCATGAGGTCGCCAAGCTAATCAAGAACCTTGATTCCAGTAAAGCAACTGGCCCTGACGGCATTCCAATCATTGTGCTGAAAAAGCTTCAACCAGACCTTGCCCCCATACTTACAAAACTGTTTAAGCGTTGCCTTAAAGAGAAGTGTTTTCCAACACCCTGGAAAACCTCATCAGTATGCCCTGTATTTAAGAACTCAGGTGATAACTCATCTCCCTCTCAGTACAGACCAATAAGTCTCCTGTGTGTCATGAGTAAGCTGCTGGAATCCATATTAAATAGAGAAGTAGTCAACCACTTCAGCAGAAATAACCTTCTTAGTGACATGCAATATGGTTTCCATTCTGCCAGATCTACAGCAGATGTGCTAACTGTTATATCTCATAGGATTAGTGAATCTCTCGACAAAGGCTTCCTTTCTAGGGCAATTGCTCTTGACATATCAAAGGCCTTCGATAAGGTATGGCATAAGGGACTACTTCACAAGATTTCCAGCCACAGTTTTCTCGATTATTTAATTATTTCTCTCCGATAGGCTCATAAGAGTAGTGGTTGATGGGCAGAAATCAGAGGCCCAAAATATTAATGCTGGAGTCCCTCAGGGGTCCATCCTAGGCCCCACTCTCTTCCTGATATACATCAATGATCTCCCAAAACACATACTTAAATCATTCGTTGACATTTATGCTGATGAGACGACCATCTATGGCAACACATCAAAGGCCGTAAATGACAAAGTTCTCTCAGATTCTCTCTCCTCTGATCTTGAGTGCGTGGTACAGTAGGGAAGGAGGTGGCTGGTTACTTTTAATGCATCTAAAACCAAGCTTCTATCTCTACACCATCTATGCTCTGATGGCCATATGGCATCGGTTGAAATAAATGGCTCACGTCTTGAGGAGGCTCCATGTTTTGACAAGCTTCTGGACTTGATCTTTACTCCTGACCTGAAATGGAACACATATATCAAATCCATTGCCAATGTCGCTGGAAAAATGGTAGGATCCTTCTACCGCTCAAGAAGATATCTCACCCCTGATGCCATTCTCTATCTGTATAAAAGGCAAGTACGCCCAAGGATGGAGTACTGTTGCCACATCTGGGCAGGAGCTGCTAAAAGCAGCCTATCCTGCCTTGACAGAGTACAAAATAGGCTTTGTGGCCTAGTGGGTGATGCCCTTTTCTCTTCCCTGCAACTCTCTCCCACAGGAGAGACATTGCGAGCCTGTCTTTGTTTTATCGTTACTCCCTCCTCGCCAATCTTTTACAAAAAACACAACTTCTTATCTGTGCCAAAATCAAAACGTAGATTCCATGAACAATGCTTCTTTCTTAGAAGTGCACGCCTGTGGAACTGTTCCGGCTGCCTGTTTCCCACCTGACTACAACCTGGATGTCTTCAAGTCAAATGTAAACAAATTCCTGATGAACCGCCCCCTTAAGTAAGACACTTTTTCAAATCTCCACACTAACGTACTGTACACAGAATAAACCTCATCCCTGAGTGGCTTCCGGGCCTTGATACGTGGTGACTACCTTGTAAAAAAAAGAAAAAAAAAGAAAAAAATCTTTTATACAAGTAAAAAAATATAAAAGTTTTAGCCATGAAAATGTTCATAGAACAACGTGTTTAGGTAAGTAACTTGAAGAAATAAAAGTTACAAGTTAAATGTTCATTGTATGAAGAGGTAAGTATTTGTGTATTTGGAAGAGTGGTGTTGGGTATGTGTGTGCGTTAACTTTGTTCTTGTAATGTATCTGTAGATGTTTGCAGGTCATAAAGATATGTGAGTCATATAGTTCTTTTCCATTTTGCCACTCCCAGTCCAAAGGGGCATGTGAGGATTTGTAAAGAACAGTTTCTTGGGGTTCCTTTATGGTGACATCTGAACTTTTCCATCTACCTATCTCCTCATTGTAAAGTAGTTTCCAACATGGCACTGGCTTATTTCATTTCACGAATAGGTGTTACTTTTTTGGGGTCTCAAAATATTTCTGTTGGTTGAAAATACTTTGCTTTAAGACATTCATGTTAAAAGTTGTTAGCTTTGAGAAGTGAGGAAGAAAGCGAATTCCAACAAAGCGGAGAAGAAAACAGTGTAAGCAAGTAAGGCCATTTATGAATCTTGCTTTCCGGACTGCTGGAAAACTGCTTCTGTGGTACCAGTTTTCAAGAATTCTGGTGAAAGAACTGACCCAGTAAATTATCACCCCATTAGCCTCCTCCCACTTTTCGCCAAAATATTTGAGTCCATGATTAACCATGCTCTATTCCATCAACTTACAGATGCTAAACTTCTAACTGACCAACAATATGGATTTAAGCAAGCCCGTTCCACAGCTGACATCCTCACTGTAATCTCTGAACGTATATACCATTCACTGGACAAAGCAGGGGAGGGTAGAGTGGTAGCTCTAGATATATCTAAGGCTTTTGACAGGTTATGGCATGAAGGTCTTCTCAGGAAAATCAGATCATACGGTATCACTGGAAGAATACTTAACATAATTAAATCCTTCTTAGATAAGAAAAAAATCCAGGTTGTCCTCGACGGTCGTACATCTAAACAATATGATATAAATGTGGGAGTGCCTCAAAGGTCTATCCTTGGACCTCTATTATTCCTAATATTCATAAATGACCTCCCTGACAAAATTGTCTGTGAGATGGGTATATATGCTGATGACACCACGCTCTATACCAGACATGACAGGAAAACAAATGAACACATATCTAAAGAAATGGCAGAAACACAAGAGGATGACCTCTAATCTGTAGTGGAATGGGGACAAAAATGGATGGTCACATTCAATGCTGCCAAGACTAAACGTTTCCTTCAATAAAAATTATTTATCCAATTAAAACACACTTTAGTGGAATAACTTCAATTATGAAATATATGGGATTTATGCCTTGCATTATTCAACTTTCTGTTTTCCAAGTAGAAGGTAAATATCAATTTTAAAATACAGATTTTTACATATCTTTCCCAAATCATTCCATCAAACCTAAATCGTATAACCATTTATTGATAAAATTGATCCACTTTTGAAATCAATAAAATTCGGATCATTATTAATAGCTAGAATTTTATTGATATGAATTTCACTGCTAATAAGAAATATTGTATTTATTTGCTAATAGAATTGATATATTAATCAAAGAATTAGACTGAATTTATAAATTCATTTTTATGATTATTATTTATTTATTTTAAGTTTATCTTTCTATCTATCTATATCTATATATATGACATATACATATAAATATATATTTATTCAATTTTTTTTTTATTATGGTCCTATCTATTTACTTTAAATCTAAAAACCTAAAATAAGTATTAAAAGTTATAAAAATTTTTTAAGATCTCTTCAAAACGTAAAAAACATTTAAAATACTTAATAAACCTCAAAATACCTTAAAAATAAAACTATAAAATCCACAAAACCTTAGTAACCTATAATAATGAAATAACTACATATATATGAATATTAAACTAAATTGTCTAGAAGTCTACAATTAATTAAACATTAGAATTCCAATCTTTTTTTTTTTTTTTTTTACATGGAGTTCACCACTTATCAAGGCCCAATGGCCACTCGGGGATAAGGGTTATTTTTTTTTTTACATGGAGTAAATCTTCAAGTCAATAAAAATTTCTTTCATTAGTAATTTAACTATGCACTGCAGTACATGCCTAAATTGCATCATGTTGAGTCTTAAGGAAAGTAGAATAATCAAAATTATGCAAACCCAAAATTTTCACATATCTTAACTCAAAAAACGAATATCTGACACACATGGAGATATTAATCAAATAGATTATTATTAAAGTCTATTTTATGGTCTTTTAATGTAAATCTATGACATTTGGTGGTGTAAATTTCTATGTTAATTGTATATAAAAGCATATATAAAGTAGTAATGTTTGTGTGTGTATGTGTGTGTACAACTTTCCTACAGCCCAAAACACTGGGCTGATCATAACACAAACTATAATGATGATAGTCCCCCAACTAGGGACGGTGCACACCAATTTTCAAGGTCAAGGTTTCAATGTATATATTTTCTCCTACAGCCCACATGACTGGCCAGATCGACCAAACCTGACCTGATGGTCTCTGACCTAGGGATGATGCACACCGTTTATCAAGGTCAAAGGTTAAAGTCATATTTAGTGCGGCTCTTCATAAAATCCCTTACCTAGGGATGGTGCCCACCAAGTTGGGGTTTGGTCACCATCCCGGGGGTTGCCACCATGGCACCAGCTAATTTCTTTGTGAATTTGAATCAGATCATCCTCCTCCACCTCTGCAACCAATTAAACAAATGTTAACCTTGTGATTCTTTGTAAGTGTTTCAATTTTTATGTGTAACAATAGAAGTGTCAACTTTGATATAACCTATTTGCTTTAAAGTTCATAATTGGATTTCAATCACTTCAGGTTTTAATTAAAAGTTTTTTAAAACTTTAAGCAATAGATGCTCTTACAACAGCCACTTACTGCAAGGGTGCCCGCGAAATGGGTACTCGAGCGAAAGCAAAGTCCTGTGCAAAGCGCTGGTACCTTTACTAGATAGAGCATATTTCTAAAGTGGCCAAATTTATGGTGTAGTAGGCCCCCCTCCCAATAGTGTTAGAAGCAAGGGGGGGGATCAAAACACCAGTAGGCAGCTCGGTTGGAGGGAAGTGTTTTGGAAAAAATGTGTCCATGGTAAAACCGGAAGTCGAGAACGTTAAAATTAAGTGTAGTCAATCCAACGGAGATGATGACTTGTGAAAATGTTGATGAAAAAAGCGACCCCCTCCTTTGTTGTCCGAAAGACCGAGGTTAAAAACGATACTGGTTTCATCAGGATCTGTCACGTGTGTCAGAAGTTTTTGGCAGACATACAAACACGCATTTTGCCTTTTCTATAGTAGATTTTTTGCAGACTGTTATCCTCATCTTCATAGTTGTTGTTTTACCACATTTCAACCAACTGGCTTTCTTCAGGTGGTATTTTATATTTCAAAATGGCTGCCACAAAATGCATGTTTAGAACTGGTTTCTCATTAACGTATGATAATCCAATGTTTTATGGATTAAGGAATAAAATTTGACTTTTGGTTGTTTTATTTTATAGCATGTCAATCCTTTATGGGTTATTTAATGTCAAATCCAGTAATTTGGGAAAAAGTTTTTATACTTTAAGTTCTTTACATATTAAAATATTTATTCATATAATTTGGTTTGGTTGTTTTGCAGAGAAAAATTGTCGTCTTCGTTTTTGATTTTGCAGAACATGATTGATTTTTACAAAGGGAAAGGAAAAAACAATAACATCAATGTTTGGTGCATTTTCTGTTAACCCTAACCCAATCTGGTAGGACCTGATAAGGAATAAAAGACAAGAAAAATACTAAAGAAAAGCAACAAAAAGTGGAAAACATTGTCTTTTTGTGATATAACTCCACATGATATTGGATGGTGAAACAACATGTAGCAGCCGAAACACGCTACAATCACAGGCAGAAGCTACTTCTCATGACTCGAGATTTGAAATCTATTTTCTCCCTGGCTTGTCCAATCACAAGCCAGCTCTCTATCACGTGACAGAGTATATAAAAGGCGAAATCTGAAACTCTCAACCCTCTTTGACCCTGACCCTGCCCGCCAGCAGACATTAGCCTGGTCCAACGTGAGTACTACAAGCTAACAGTGGCTCTTTTCAAATTCTTATTTGTTTCCACATGCGGTACCCAAACGAACATTCTTTATCATGCTAAAGAACATACACCGACACAGCCACGACAACATGTGAACACACTGAATACCTTGCCCTTTCTTTCTCCTGCAACTGGCTTCCTTCATCCTGGCGACTACTAGCCATAAACACATGTAAACGGAACTGAACTATTCTCTCCTTCAACCAGCCGGCATGATATTAAATCTATCTTTACACAAGAACACTCATACTAATCTGTTTCTCTCTTCTACTAACGCCACTAACAAAAATGACAAATAAAGTTGTTTATTAATAAAGAATGAAACTCCATTTCTTTGTTTCTTATTCTATAAACACCATGGAAAGTGATGACAATGCTTGAAACTGGTCAGGATTATTTAAGACAATGACTTAACAAATATTTATTTACATTGGACTTGAAAACAACAATGTTGTAGTCAGCTCGGAAGCAACCCTGCGGTATTTTGCTCCACAGACAAGTAGTTCTTGGAAAGAAACTTTATTCATGGAAGTTCTGTTTAGTATTAGGTACCAAGAAAAAAAAACAACTTATTTTATAGTGGTTGCAGCTAGATAAGTTTTTACTGTGAATGTTTTACATGAGAACCAGATATTGGAGTTAGTTGAGCATCTTCAAGTCAATTTTGTAGAAGAGATAAAGTAAATGTTGGCAAGTAGTGTTTTGGTGAAAAGATTTTTTTTTTTGCATTTTCACCCTAAACAAGGCACAGTGCTAATTTGATGTATGGGCTACTATATGGGACATAATTTGCAGGGGTACTATGTAGGGGGTTGAACAGCAAGATGTCTGTTTACATTATACTTGAACTTCTGCATATAAGTACAGTCAGGAAAGCAGGAACCTGGGAGGGAATTCCAAAATCTAGCAGTTCTAGGGAAGAAACTATTAGAGTAGAAGGCTTTCTTACATTTAGGGATTTCTGTGTAGAGGTGGGATTTTGCTGCTTGCTGGATTTGTCAAGGGTATTTACATCGAAAGGGGACAAGGGTTTGTAGTTCATTGGAGCACCCACTATTAAAATACTTGTAAAACAGGCAGAGGGATGCAACATTTTGTCAATGATACAGTGGTTTGAAGCCTAGCTGTTAGTGTGGGACCCATTAGGTTGGTGACTCTCTTTTGAACTCTGTCTAAAAGTGAGGGACCAGAAGCAGATGAACCAACCCAAATGTGACAACAATACTTCATACATGGGCAAATCGTGGCCTTGTAGAGGTAAAGAATACTCTCAGGCATAAGTAACTTTCTAGCACAGTATAGAAAGCCCACCTTCTTTGCAGCAGCCTTGGCAATGCCCTCAATGTATCTGTTCCAACTCATGTTCCCCTGAATGCTTAACCGAAGGGGTTTGAATGAAGTACTTTCAGGTAATGTATCATTAGCCATGGCTATTAGTGCTTAAGAAGGTTTCTTGTAATTATTAAAGGAAAGAAGCTTAGTTTTTTTTTGTTCTTGTTTCATGTTCATATGAAACTCCTCGAACAAAAAACCCTAAATGGTAATGTGTGCCCAAAAGTGGCGCACCAATGTTAATTGCAATGTATGTGGCGGGAGAGACACAGCTACACCAGATGCAAGAGTTATCGAGTTACTAGTTTATAACTGAGAAAAGAAAACTACGATAATGACTCACTGTTTTTAGTGTTAAAAATTACTTTGTAGCTGTTTTGACAAAACAAATAAAACTAGTCTTTCACTTTTAGACAGGGTCCAAAAAAGAATCTCAAATCTAATAGGTACCACATTATTGACGAAGCTCCGACATCTGTTACATCACTGAAATGTTGCATCTCTATACCTGTTTTACAAGAACTTTAATGGAATGTGCTCTGATGAACTAATAGCACTTGTGCTCCCTTAATATAAATAGTCCCACCTCTTTACTGTTGAGGCCCCTAAATGCCAGAAAGACTTTTACTCTAATAGTTTCTGCTAAACTCTGGAATTCCTTCCCTTGTTTGCTGCTTCCCTGACTGTATTAACCCGCAGAAGTTTAAATGTAATGTGAACAGACATCTCGCTGTCCAGCTCCCAACCATCCCCTGTTAGATAGGATTCTAAATAGTAGCCTCTTAGGTTTCAAGTGGCAATATGCTTTGTTTGGAGTAAATAATAATAAAAAAAAAAAAACTGTTTCTATACCACTTGGGTAGCTTGAAGGCTTTTAGTTCTTTTCCATTGCAAGAACTGTGACACCAGGGTCAGAAAGTGGTATTAAGAATTCAGCATCCTGAAGAAGGAGCACTCTGACCTGCAAAAAATGCCTGAGCAGCCCCGTCGGTATTCATTGAGGCAATTAGAAATAAACTAGCCCCTTCTCAAAGAGAAAAGACAAAGTCTAGGAGGGTGGGCCTCCTAGAACTGCACAAGAATAGCATTACACCACAATCAACAGGGACCAGATCATTACAGGAATTGTCTAATTTCTGTTCGTTTTGGTGACCGAGTTTGAAAGTAGTAACACATTAGTTTTGTTTTTTTAATTTTATTTTATTATCAAAAATCTTTTTTAAATACCATATTATCGAAAATTAAATGTTTGTTTTTGCCAGTGAGCAATCAAGAAACATGCATGGACTGTGATTCTCTTACAGTTGTTGATTTTCTGTTTAACTGAAGTTGAACCGGCACCGCTTGATTAGTATATGATAAAGCAAGGGTAGCCCAATCCTTAACTACACTCCCCTTCTAAACTGCAATCATTTGATTAGTCTATGATGAAGACAAATTGTATTCACAGGAGGGGGGGGGGTCAGAGGTTAACAGTGTTTCTCTTTCGTAATTCAGAAAGAACTTTGTGAAATTTCAAATCATTCTCCACATGACTCCGATGCAACCATTTTAATTACAACGCCATATTTGATGTCGACAAGCATAAATAGTTTGAAGAGAACATCTCCGTCCGTCAATAAATAAACTGAGTGCTCTTTTCTTTGAATCACGGACATTGAATGATTCTTTTCTTATGCGCAGACCGAGATCAATAAATGCCATTCTCTGATGAAGTTATTGATCGCTGATCAATACTTGGCGTCTTTGGAACGACGAGCAATAGCAATGACAAGATTTGTCCTCGGAACTCTTACAATTCTCTCTTGACATTTTTATGGTTCGTTTCTTATGAAGAAGTGAAAATCAATGTAAGCACCTTTGATGGGCAACCGAGTGAACATCGAGGACTTTCTATAGCCACCAAACAATCCCTTCCCGGGTGCGATGGGGAAGAGAAAAACAAGAAATGACTCAATGTTTTTAATGCTAGAAATTACTTTGCACTTGCTTTGAGGAAACAAATAAAACCATTTGTATACAACTTGGGTAGTTTGGATTTTGTAATAACAAAGATTGAACCATGAAATTTCTTTTCATCTAATTTTAAATGAACACATATCATGGTATTTAATGACTATTACTCGTTACCACCATTCCATATTAAATATTAATTTTTTATAAAAAAAATGATCAAACATTGCGTGTGTGCATGAGTTTGTGTGAATATATCTCACTAGTATACGGCATAATCATGTTGACACACCGGTTCTTGTCATTTCACCAAAGTTAAGCAACATTGAGCCTGGCTAGTATCAGATGGGTGACCATTTGGGAATTCTAGGCACTGTGTGTGCTCTCCACTTATCTCGGCATTGTTTCCAGTCGTCCTGAATCTCTACTTGCCACTGGTATTTAACAACACCGACTCAGGAAAGGTGTGATTGGAGATTGCACAACTCTTGCCACAAAAACTATATGTGCAGGCACCCTTACAGTGGGTATCCATAGTCTGTCAAGACTGAACAAAGCTACTATATCTTATTTTATCCTTTAGTTCTCATATAAGCACCATTTTTGACAAAGGGAGAAAAATTGCTGCTTTCTAGGCCGGAATCTATCCATTTAGCACTTAATATTGGTTACTTTTGATCAGGGTGTTCCATAAGTCTTGGACAAATTTCAAGACTTTATATCTTCTGAACTAAAATGAAAGTGACAATTTTAAAGTTAAATTTATGAATTTCAACTTTGATTTTAATGATTTTATATATATATATATATATATATATATATATATATATATATATATATATATATATATACATAGTGCTGTTAAGAACTAATGAACTCAACGAACCTGGATATATATATATATATATATATATATATTAATGATGGGACAATTCCAATATTTTTCCCGATTCCGATACAATTACCGATTCCGATTCTTTATAAATCTTTAAATATTTAACTATAAGATTGTTATTTCCTCCGATTTTCATAAAAATACTTGTTAAATGTGCAGATATTTTTCTAAACATCAAAAAACACTTGTGGAGGATGACCTATCGATTTTAGCTTTACTGGTAATTTAAAATCAATAAATATTTATTATTTTATTATTATTACCAACAATGGAAGATTTTGCTTTTAAAAAAACAAAAAACAAAAAAAAACGAGAATTGTTTTGGCATCAGAAAACAGGCATCAATTTTTCCGATTCCAATACCTCCAAATCTTCCGATTTTTCCTCGTCCTCGTCCCAACACTAATATATATATATATATATATATATATATATATATATATATATTGGCATGGTTTTATATCCTTAATAGTTTTTAGATATTTAAAATCCAAATGTGTTTACAACTTGTGGAATACACTATATTATATATTTTAGCTCCTGACATCAAGTTGCTTTATACATTCTCAGGATCAATTTCCATTACAAAAAGAAAAAAAAAAAATTTGATTAATTTATTTTAAATAATCAGAAACAAAAATATAAAGAATAAATTAAAATTTCAAGCTCCCATTTAAAAAAGAGGATTCAACTTAACATATATTATAGTATACTATCATTATTTCATATTAAATATCAAGCTCTATTTTTTAAATTTCAACAAATATTAAGTGTATGTAAATATACGTATGATTTGTAAATCATTTATTTTAATTAATCAGAACATGAAAAAAAAATTAATTAAAATTTCTAAATCCTATTAAAAATAAAATTTTGTAAAAAAAAAAAAAAAAATGGCATGTTTGGATGTCTCTTTTTAGGGTTTCAAATTTGTGAGGAAGATTTTAAGAAAGAGCTGATTTTAGGGAGACATTTTTAGTGAAACTTAATTTTAAGTTTATACCTATGAGGTAACTTCAATAAGTTTCCAGACTTTTTTTACAGGCATTTAAATTTGTCATAGACTCTTGTAAATTCAGTATGCTATTTCTATACATGTTATGAGATGACTGACCAATATTTATGATTTCAGGTTCAAGTGAAGAGCTACATCAGGAATTGGAATACACCCTACTAAAGCCCGATTGTCACAGCTGGCGAATTTAAAAAATGCAATTTGGATGTAGGGACACTTTAGAAGAATGATATGGCCTTTTCCCTAACCTGCATCTTAGTGGCCCATGCACAGGAATTATGGGCACTGATAGCTACCAAATCAAGATTCCACCATCAAAGGGCAATGATTCAAGGATCTGAGAGCTAAACCGTCATCCGTTGTAACCCAGATCCTTAGTCGCTCAATGACGCACTTGTTCAAAAACACTACTTGACTTAATTTTGACTTTAGCAATATTCACCCAGGATGGATTGAACTGGCTCCTCCCATAGAACATGCAGATGGATATAGACAACTCATGATCGTTCACAGCAGCTCAAATAGTTATGGCAGACAGTCCTGTAATCAGCGGTGAACACCGTAGACTTGTTAACTTTTTTTTTATTTACACAAGAATCACCACTTATCAAGGCCCGGTGACCACTCGAGGATAAGAGTTAATGAGTGTACATTAGTCAATGTGATTATAGCATAGTAAACATAAGTAGTGGGAATTTTGTAAATTGGATTACTTCGGGGCATGGTTCATCAAGAACTTGCTTATGTTGGACTTGAAGACAATCAAATTGTAGTAAGTTGGAAAGCAGGCAATCATAAGAGAGTTACACAGGCGTGCAGTTCTAAGAAAGAAGCTTTGTTCATGGAATCTACATTTAGGTTTAGGCACAAATAAATAGTGTGGGAAATTATTGATAGTGGTTTTGGCTAGACGAGTGTTTTTCGTGAAAGTTTGGCGAGGAGGGCCATAGATTGAAGCTCAGCTGAGCATTTGCCATGAAAATAACAATAAAGCAGAGCCAGGCTTGCAATGTCTCTTCTGTGAAAAAGAGGTTGCAGGGAAGAGAAAAGGGCATCCCCCACTAAGCTACGTCTATTTTGAATTCTGTCAAGGCAGGATAAGCTGCTTCTAGAAGCTCCTGCCCAGATGTGGCAACAGTACTCCATCCTTGGCCGTACCTGGCTTTTATATAGATAGAGAATTGCATCAGGAGTGAGATATCTACTGGAGTGGTAGAAGGATCCTACCATTTTTCCAGCGACATTGGCAATGGATTTGATATATGTGTTCCATTTCAGGTCAGGAGTAAAGATCAAGTCCAGAAGCTTGTCAAAACATGGAGCCTCCTCAAGACGGGAGCCATTTATTTCAACCGATGCCAGATGGCCATCAGAACATAGATGGTGTAGAGATAGAAGCTTGGTTTTAGATGCATTAAAAGTAACCAGTCACCTCTTTCCCCATTATACCACATGCTCAAGGTCAGAGGAGAGAGTATCAGAGAGAACTTGGTCATTTACGGTCTTTGATGTGCTACCATAGATTGTTGTGTCGTCAGCATAAATATCTACGAATGATGTAAGGATGTGATTTGGAAGATCATTAATGTAGATCAAGAAGAGAGTTGGGCCCAGGATGGACCCCTGAGAGACTCCAGCATTAATACTGAGAGCTTCTGATTTCTGCCCATCAACTACTACTCTTATGAACCTATCAGACAGAAATGATTTAATAATTGAGAAGACATTTCCAGCTATACCATAGCTGGAGATCTTGTGAAGTAAACCTTTATGCTATACTCTATCAAAAGCCTTTGATATGTCAAGAACAATTGCCCTAGAAAAGTTGCCTCCGTCGAGAGAGTCGCTAATCCTATGAGATATAACTGTAAGCACATCTGCTGTAGATCTAGCAGAACAGAAACCATATTGCACGTCACTAAACTTCTCTATTTAACACAGATTCCAGCAGCTTACTCATGATGCACAGAAGACTTATTGGTCTGTACTGAGAGGGAGATGAGCGACCATCTAAATTCTTAAATACAGGGCATACTGATGAGATTTTCCAAGGTGTTGGGAAGCATTTCTCCTTAAAACAACGCTTAAATAACTTTGTAAGTATGGACGCTAATTTTGGTTGAAGCTTTTTGAGCACTATAATTGGAATGCCATCAGGGCCAGTTGCTTCACTGGAATCAAGGTTTTTGATTAGCTTGGCAACATCATGTACAGATATTTGTATGTCGCATAGCATGTTTTCAGATACACAAGGGAAAAGGTAGTTTTAATATCGGCTTTGATGGTGTATAACTACATCATTAGTTGGTTACCTAAATGTCTCCTTTAAAAAAAAATGCTTACTTAAGTGGGGTGATTCTGCATTGGATCCAGATTTATGTATTGGAGATAAAATGGTGCCAGCAGAATTGCGGAATTTAGCGGAAACCTTGATTTAATCGACAAGAAAATAAAAGTCTTTAGTAATTTGCAATTGTATTCTAATGCCACCAAAACTGAGGAATGAGCCTTCAACCTCCAGAAAAATTCCTATTTACTTGCCTCCCCACAAGTGCAGAGTTGGACACAAGATCGATTTTCATGTGGAGAAACTTCAGCTCCCCAAAAACGGGCACTCTAGATAGGAACAAAAATTTAAATTATCTCAGTCATGAAGGATTTCTCCTCCACTAACCAAGGTCAGAAAAGGTGAAATGTAGTATTAGAACAAATACTACATTTTGTTCCTAGCCAAACCAAGTAGTTTATCCACTACACCACAGGTCCTTACAGATTCTCTGAGTTCAACAAGTTTCACCTGAAAACGGCCATAGTTTACATCAATTAACACGTGAAAATAAAACTCAAGATGAGAACAGTAGTCTGAAGAATCCAAATAATATGAATAATCAATCCTCAACTGAAAAATTCAAAATTATACTATTTCTAATGTTATGATCCTTTTTTTTTTTTTTTTTTTTCGACCAATCAGAATCTCCGGTATCTCTTAACTCCTCCCTCTTAAGTAACTTTATTACTCAAACTAGCATATTGTAACGTTTAATTTTAGCGAGTAAAACTGTTTCGATAAGGTGCAGCCTGATAAATGAATATGTATGATCTTTGATCAACCTCTGATCTTCCAAGCGACGAGATGATTATTTCTGAAAATTACTGAACATGGTCACATGGCATTTCTTAAATGTCGGCGACAGTTGTCGAATTAACATTTTCAGGTTCTGCATGTGATATGAATATTCACAAAGGTTAAGACGTAAAATGGCGAGGACCATGCCTATCCTACAGGCTTTTATTCATCAAATGCAACTTTTCTTTTAGTTAAGAGCCAAATAACATAAGAGGTGCCTTCAATAAGTTTCCAGACTTTTTTTGTACAGGCATTTAAATTTGTCGTAGACTCTTGAAAATTCAGTATGCTATTGCTATACATCTTATGAGATGACTGACCAATTTTTGTGATTTTATGTTCAAATGAACAGCTACAGCAGGAATTGGAATACACCCTACTAAAGCCTGATTGTCACAGCTGGCGAATTTAAAAATTGCAATCTGGAGGTGAGGACACTTTAGAAGATGATATACAATAAAATTCTGCTTTAAATTTGGAAAAATGCCACAAAAATGTATGGAATACTTTTGAACAATCTTGCATGAACCGAGCATCAATGTTTGAGTGCATAAGAGATTCAAGGAAGGCAGGGAGTCTGTAAGGGATGATGAGAGAAAATCCTAATTTACCTTATATGTGCTTCCCGGTTGCACTTGCTTACACCACTGCATTTATATTTGCCCTCTATCAGCCCCATAACAGTGGAGTTACTATCTTTAAGAGCATGTCTGAGAAAATAGACCACATCCTGTCTGCACATCCCTCGGCTAACATCCACATCTGTGGTGACTTCAATGTCCATAACGTGGAATGGCTGACCCAGTCAAATAAGACGGACGATGGGGGGAGGTTCTGTCATGATTTTGCCATTGCTTATGACCTCACTCAGATTGTTTGCGAGCCCATCCTTGTGCCCGATACTACAGGTCAATATGCAAGCCTCCTAGACCTTTTTCTCTCAACTTCCCCTGAGCTATGTTCATGTTCCGTTCATTCTCCTTTAGGATCCTCCGACCACTCCGTCGTATCAGTTAAAATAAAAATGAAATGTAATAAGCCCCCAGACGTACCCCTCTACCGTACTGTATACCGATACTCCATGGCTGACTAGGATAGCTTCCGTACATTTATATCTGATCTACCTCTCCATTCCATGTTTAAAAAGGATGTGTCCTCTATAGTATCAGATCTGACCGAATGGTTAATTGTAGGCATAGACTGATTCATGTCATCTAAAAAATTCCAACAAAATCCTACCAGCCAGCCATGGTTCTCCCCAGAATGTGCTGCTTCCATCGCGCACAGAAATCACTTTTCCATAGCTACCAACGTAATAGATGCACTGAGACTAAAGCTGCTTTCAGGACTGCCAGCAACCACTGTAAAAGAGTAATAAAAAATGCAAGAGAGCTATATGCCCAGTCTGTTAAATCCGAAGTAGCTGATCAGCGGCTTGGTTCCCACCAGTTTTGGCAAATAACAAATAGGATCCTGAACAGAAGTGTGCGTTCTATCCCAACTATTATCAATGGACCAGAGGTCATCTCGTCAGAATCAGACAAAGCCAAACTATTTGCAAAGAACTTTGCAGCTAATTCTATCCCATGCGACGAAGGCCATCAACTCCCCATATTTCCTCCTATAACACAGAACACGCTAGGTAACATACAAATATCTGTGCATGAGGTCGCCAAGCTAATCAAGAACATTGATTCCAGTGTTAAAAAAGCTTCAATCAGAACTTGCTCCCATACTTATGAAACTGTTTAAGCGTTGCCTTAAGGAGAAGTGCTTTTCAACACCCTGGAAAACCTCATCAGCATACCCTATATTTAAGAACTCAGGTGATAAGTCATCTCCCTCTCAGTACAGACCAATAAGTCTCCTGTGTGTCATGAGTAAGTTGCTGGAATCCATATTAAATAGAGAAGTAGTCACCCACCTCAGCAGAAATAACCTTCTTAGTGACACGCAATATGGTTTCTGTTCTGCAAGATCTACCGCAGATGTGCTAACGGTTATATCTCATAGGATTAGTGAATCTATTGACAAAGGCTTCCTTTCTAGGGCAATTGCTTTTGACATATCAAAGGCCTTTGACAAGGTATAGCATAAAGGTCTGCTTCACAAGATTTCCAGCTATGGTATAACTGGAAATGTTTTCTCTATCATTAAATCATTTCTGTCTGATAGGTTCATAAGAGTAGTGGTTGATGGACAAAAATCAGAGGCCCAAAGTATTAATGCTGGAGTCCCTCAAGGGTCCATCCTGGGCCCAACTCCCTTCCTGATCTACATAAATGATCTCCTTAAACCCATACTTAAATCATTCGTTGACATCTATGCTGATGACACGACCATCTACAGCAACACATAAAAGGCTGTAAATGATCTCAAGCGCGTGGTTCAGTGAAGGAAACAAAACCAAACTCCTATCCTTACATCCTCAACGCTCTGATCCCCATCTGGTATCAATTGAAATGGATGGTTCTCATCAAGGAAAAGCCCCATGTTTTGACAAGCTTCTGGGCTTGACCTTCACTCCTGATCTGAAATGGAACACATACATCAAGTCTGTTGCCAAGGTCGCTGGAAAGATGGTAGGATCCTTCTACCGTTCCAGAAGATATCTCACTACTGATGCAATTCTCTATCTATATAAAAGTCAAGTACATTCAAGGATGGAATACTGCTACCATATCTGGGCAGAAGCTGCTAAAAACAGACTATCCTGCCTTAACAGAGTACAAAATAGACTTCGTGGCTTAGTGGGGGATGCCCTTTTCTCTTCCCTGCAACCTCTCTCCCACAGAAGAGACGTTGCAAGCCTATCTTTGTTTTATCGTTGTTTCCATGCCAGGTGCTCGTCTGAACTCCAATCCCTGGTCCCCCCTCGCCAATCTTTCATGAAAAACACCCGTCTAGCTAAATCCACTGTCAAAAAGTTTCCCCACTCTTTATCTATGCCTAAATCAAAACGTAGATTCCATGAACAAAGCTTCTTTCTTAGAACTGTACGCCTGTGGAACTCTATTCTGTCTGCCTGCTTCCCACCTGACTACAACCTGGATGTCTTCAAGTCGAACATAAACAAATTCCTGATGACCCCCCCCCCTTAAGTAGACACTTTATTAAATCTCCACACTAACGTACTGTACTTACAATAACCATTATCCCTGAGTGGCTTCGGAGCCTTGATAAGTGGTGACCACTTATAAAAAAAAAAAAGGACCATCGTGTGACTATAGAGACAATAAGTGCACAGTTTGATGTCAGTGTGGGAACTGTACACACAATTATTCGCAAGGAACTGAAGATGCGGAAGATTTGCATGATGCAGAGAACTCCATCCTTGTCATAGACTATTGATCAAGATGGGCATCATAGACAGTTCTGCAACCTCCCTATAGTCCATGCCTTGCTCCTTGTGACTTTTGGTTATTCCCTAAGCTCAAGGAAAACCTTAGAAACTGTTGTTATAAGACAATCGAGGGGATGAAAGTGGCTGTGAGAAAGACATGTATGTATGCTCTCAATGTTCTATCATAATCTTTTCAACCACTTACTTTAAATATAAAAAATATACTAGAACAAAATATGACCTGCTGAGTCACCCATTAAGTTGGGGTTAGATTGCTTACATCAGAAAACAATGAGTTTGTAAAGCTAGTTAAATATTTTTTTAAATTTGTTTTTTTTTTCAAGTTGGTCATTTTACTTTTATGAAGCGAGCATCTTCCTGTGGAACTCTCTTCTGTTTCCCTGCTTTCAAACTGACTACAACATGGTCGTCTTCAAGTTCAACGTGAACAAGTTCTTGATGAGCCGTTCCATTAAGTAATCCAATTTAAAAAATTTCCATTACTAACAATTACTACGATATTGTCCCATTGACTACTGTACACTATTAAGCCCTATCCTCAAATGGCCTCCGGGTCTTGATAAGTGATAAGTGGTGACTACTTGTAGAAAATAAAATCCAAAATTTATATATTTCTGCTCTTTCTGTATATCTCTCTAAAGTTTCAGGTTAAATAGCATTACTCAATCAATAAATCAATAAGGGTTTTATCACTCAATGACGAACCCCTCGTTGGACTTAAGGCTTCTACCTGTCTCAAGCTATCTGCTGCCATGTGAGACCCATGTGTTGTATCAGGTTCTCCCTCCACCTCGTTCTTAGTCTTACTTTTGGCCTCTTATGTTCATGAGGTGTACATTCCGTTGTCCTGTTGTCATATTGTCTGGTTACATGCTCGGCTCATCTGTGTTTGAATGTCTTGATGTCAGTTTTAATATCAATAACTTGTTTGTTGGTGGATCAAGATGTTTGTCTTTCTGTCTTGTAGAGTGATGCCCAACATTATCCTCTCCCTCTTCCTTTGTGCCACTGCCAAGATTTCACTTTGGCGAGTTGTATAGAGCCCATGTTTCACTACCGTAGATCATCACAGGTAGTAGATCTTTGATTTTTGCAATATTTTTGCACTTTAATAGGGTATGATCCAGCACAGTCAGGAGATTCTATTTTTAAACGATGCTGCTAGACAGTGAGGAATCGAATTAATTCATGTTCTGCTACAAACCAATCAGAAACGAGAATTGTTCCATAAATATAAAACTTTTTTGTAGCAACTTCACATGTTTTCTTCGTGTAAAAGGGAACAATATTTGCTCTGTGGATTCCAACTCGATAACTGACTACTAAAAACCAGTCACCTCCACGACTTGTGTAGAACAACTAACCATCGGAAACTATTCTTTCTACTGAGAACCAGTCCCATCCAGGACTTGTGTAGAACAACTAATCATCGCCAACTATTCATTTTCCTGAGAACCAGTCATCTCCAGGACTTGTGTAGAACAACTAACCATCGGAAACTATTCTTTCTACTGAGAACCAGTCACCTCCACGACTTGTGTAGAACAACTAACCTTCCGAAACTATTCTTTCTTCTGAGAGCCAGTCCCATCCAGGACTTGTGTAGAACAACTAATCATCGCCAACTATTCATTTTCCTGAGAACCAGTCATCTCCAGGACTTGTGTAGAACAACTAACCATCGGAAAGTATTCTTTCTACTGAGAACGAGTCCCCTCCAGGACTTGTGTAGAACAACTAACCTTCCGAAACTATTTTTTCTTCTGAGAGCCAGTCCCATCCAGGATTTGTGTAGAACAACTAATCATCGCCAACTATTCATTTTCCTGAGAACCAGTCATCTCCAGGACTTGTGTAGAACAACTAACCTTCCGAAACTATTCTTTCTACTGAGAACCAGTCACCTCCAGGACTTGTGTAGAACAACTAACCATCGGAAACTATTCTTTCTTCTGAGAGCCAGTCCCATCTAGGACTTGTGTAGAACAACTAACCATTGGAAACTATTCTTTCTACTGAGAACCAGTCCCATCCAGGACTTGTGTAGAAAAACTAACCATCGGAAACTATTTATTTTACTGAGAACCAGTAATCTCCAGGACTTGTGTAGACCAACTAACCATCGGAAACTAATCTTTCTACTGAGAACCAGTCACCCCTAGGACTTGTGTTGAACAACTAAACATCGAGAAACATTCTTTCTACTTAGAACCAGTCACCCCCAGGACTTGTGTAGAACAACTAACCATCAGAAACTATTCTTTCTTCTGAGAGCCAGTCCCATCTAGGACTTGTGTAGAAAAACTAACCATCGGAAACGATTCTTTCTACTTAGAAGCAGTTCACTCCAGGATATGTGTAGAATAACTAACCATCGGAAACTATTCTTTCTACTGAGAACCAGTCACATCCAGGACTTGTGTAGAACAACTAACAATCGGAGACTATTCTTCCTACAGAGAACCAGTCACCTCCAGGACTTGTGTAGAAAAAATAACCATCGGAATCTATTTTTCTACTGAGAACCAGTCACCTCCAGGACTTGTGTAGGACAGCTAACCACCGGAAACTATTCTTTCTACTGAGAACCAGTCAACTCCAGGACTTGTGTAGAAAAACTAACCATCAGAAACTATTCTTTCTACTTGGACGAGTCCCACCTAGAACTTGTGTAGAGCAACTAACCATCAGAAACTAATCTTTCTACTTAGAACCAGTCACCCCCAGGATTTGTGTAGGACAGCTAACCACCGGAAACTATTCTTTCTACTGAGAACCAGTCACCTCCATGACTTGTATAGAACAACTAACCATCGGAAACTATTCTTTCTACTGAGGACCAGTCCCATCCAGGACTTGTGTAGAATAACTAACCATCGGACACTATTCTTTCTACTGAGAACCAGTCCCATCCAGGACTTGTGTAGAACAACTAACCATCGGAAACTGTTCTGAAACTACACTTCTGGACCCAACGTGCGTCTTTAGTTTCATGTATCCGAATCAAAATTCTAATTGTGGCAAGTGAAATTTCTAGGATATTTACGAATTCAAAAGCTAAACTAAGTACTTCAGGCACAACCTGAAAACGGAAACAAGCTCGAACTCATTGAAAAGAATGCAAATGTTTTCGCAGAATTAATATAGTGCTTAGATGACCGAAGTCTATCACTATTAATAAGAGAAGCCCTGTACGATGGCTGCAAAGCATTAAACAAGTAACCCCCAGGACAAGTGAACAACTAACCATCGGAAACTATTTTTTTTATTGAGACGCAGTAATGCCCACGACTTGCGTAGAACAACTAACCATCGGAAACTATTCTTTCTATTGAAAACCAGTTACCCCTAGGACTTGTGTAGAACAACTAACCATTGGAAACTATTCTTTCTACTGAGGAGCAGTCCCATCCAGAGCTTGTGTAGAACAACTAACCAAAGGAAACTATTCTTTTTACTGAGAACCAGTCACCTCCAGGACTTGTGTAGAACAACCAACTATCGGTTACCCCCAGGACTTGTGTAGAACAACTAACCAAAGGAAACAATTCTTTCTACTGAGAACCAGTCACCTCCGGGATTTATGTAGAACAACTAACCATCGCAAATTATTCTTTCCACTTAGAACCAGTCACCTCCAGGACTTGTGTAGAAAAACTAACCATCGGAAAGTATTCTTTCTACTGAGAACCAATCACATTCAGAACTTGTGTAGAACAACTTACCATCGGAAACTATTCTTTCCACTGAGAACCAGTCACCCCAGGACTTGTGTAGACCATCAAACCATCAGAAATTATTCTTTCTTATGAGAACTAGTCACCCCCCAGGACTTGTGTAGAACAACTAACCAACGCAAATTATTCTTTCTACTTAGAACCACTCACAACCAGGACTTGTGTAGAACAACTAACCATCGGAAACTATTCTTTCTAGTGAGAACTAGTCCCCTTCATGACTTGTTTAGAACAACTAACCATCGGAAACTATTGTTTCTACTGAGAACCAGTCACCTCTAGGACTTGTGTAGAACAACGAACCATCAGAAACTGTTCTGAAACTACACACGGCTTACACTTAGGTTATGGACCCAATGTGCGTATTTAGTTTGATAATAAGAGAAGCCCTGGACGACGGCTGCAAAGCCTTAAACATATTGAGAGCGCATTATTTATCGAAAGGAAAACCTAAAATTATTTCTTTATATACTGAATTGACCTCTCTAAAATGAATGGAAGCTGAAACCATTACAGATTATATTATAGGAGCCAAAACCACTGCAAATTCTTTAAAAATGTCTGGTGAAATTATTAGTGATAGTCTGTTAATTTCCATGGTCCTTAATGGATATCCGAGTGATTTCAAGTCATTTACCACCGTGATAACCCGGACAAGAAGGCCACGAAAATCCTATCACTGGTGCATTGTTACTTGAAGCGCCCCATGGAATCGATGGCCAGAGAACATTATAGATATGTGTTGAATTTCGTAGATGACTATTCAGGCTTAATAATGGTTTATTTTTTAAAGAACAAATCTGATACCCTGCTAGCAACTAAAAAATATTTAACCGGCATGGCTCCCTATGGTAAACTAAAGTGTATTCACTCTGACAACGGATGGAATTCACTAATAAAGACTTTGAACTTTTACTAATTAACCATCGTATCAAGCATGAACAATCGGCCCCCAAATCGCCACACCAAAACGGGACTGTGGAAAGAGCATTGCGGACAACTTTTGTAAATGGCAAGATGTCTACTCATTGAATCAAAACTCCCCAAAAACCTCTGGACATACGCACTTATGGCGGCTGCCTATATACGCAACAAGTGCGTTAACAAAACACTATCTAAAACTCCATATTAAGCTTTCTGTGATAGAAAACCAAATGTAAGCAGATTGCATGTATTTGGTTCAACTTGCTTCGCATATATAGATAAAAAGAGTAAATTAAATATTAAAACCGATAGAGATATATTTCTTGGATACAATAAAAACAGTCCAGCCAATTTAGTATTTTTTCCAGAGAAAAATAAAATAAGAAGAATCCGATGTGTAAAATTCACAGACACGTTAAATTTTAAAGACGAAACCCTGTCATATGAAGAGGATGAAATTATATTTCTTCCTAAAGCAGAGTGCTCAGTGTTGGAATACAGTATTTCATGATTATATGATTAAACAACAATTTAAACAATGCCCAGCAGACCCCTGTTTATATACCCAACACAAAGACAAACTACTGATTTTGGTTTTATGTGTCGATGATATTTTAATCGCATCAAATTGTGACATAATGTTGCCCGATGTTAATTAAAATTAAGTCAAAGATTCAAAATGACCGATCTTGGCAAAATATCCTGTTTTTTTTGTATAGAATTTGCTCAAAAGAAAGGACTCATTACGATGAATCAATCGAGATACACCAACAAAATACTATTAGAATTTGGAATGGAAGAGTGCAAGAAACGTTCTACACTGGTCGAAAATGATATTAATAAAAATATACACACAGAATCTGAAATAATAGAGGATAAATTATACTGAGAAATCATAGGAAGTCTTATATATTTAATGACTGTGATGAGACCTGATATATGCTATACAATAACAAACTGTCACAAAAATTATCAAGACCGACAATGAAGGATTTAAACAAAGCTAAACAAGTCCTTTGTTATTTAAAAGGAACTAAAGAACAGAAGTTAGTATTTAGAAAATAAAAAAATCGCCTAAAATTAGAAAGATTTTCAGATTCAGATTGAGGAAACGACGAAGATCGAAAAAGTAATATTATATATATATTTCATTGTTTCAGACTATCAGAACATGGGCCTATTATTTCCTGGAAATCTTAAAAGGAACAGACTGTACCTCTCTACGTGTGAAGCAGAATTTATCGCGATCACACACACGACCTAGGAAGCACTCTACCTTAAAAATATCCCCCAAACTATTTTAGAGCCAGAATTAACTAAAAGCCCCTTAGTAATTAATTGTGATAATCAAGCTAGTATAGTCTTAGCACAGAACACAATAATCCACCAAAGATCTAAGCATATAGATATAAAATACCATTTCATAAAAAACGAGGTGAAAAAGGAATCCATTATTTTGAATTACATATCATCAGAACAAAATATCGCTGATGTATTCACGAAACCTGCAACAAGAATAAAGTTAAATCGTTTTGCTTCAAAACTTGTTAAGGGGATTCGACTTTGAATAATTTTTCACAGGCCTGTATGTATATAAATTTCTATATATTGGAAAAAAAAATGTTGTGGACAAGACGTTAAACTGCATCCATTTTGTTTATAATAACACTTTAACCTACTAATGCATAACTAATACTTTTACTGAAATAAAAAAAAAAACGTAAAAAAAATAAAAGTCACCTTTTGCAAACATTTTCTGTGGAAATTTTCTTTGACAAATACTTTTTGCATGCTTATTTTAAGGCGCGCATAAATTACAATTGACTTTTACTTTTTATGCATTAGTTTTCTTTCTTATTTATCAAAAATGCCCTATTCTCATTTTTGCATTGTTTTAATAAACAAAAAAACACCCCCAAAACAAACAAAAAACTCTTTTTAATGGGTACATATTGCATGTATATTTATTTATATGCATATATGTATGCCTTTTTTGAACAAAACTGCATAATCAAATTTAAGAAATGGCTTCTTTTTTCACATGCCCACTCCTTTCTAAGATAAAAATACAAATCCATTTTTTTTAAATTTCTCTTTTCTGTATACATATGTTTGACATTTGAACAAAATTAAAAATGGCGTCTTTTTACATTTTGCTAAAATTTTAAGATCCAAATGATTCCTGATTTTGTTATGTATAATTGGATATAAAAATATATTTTATTTTTGAGCAGAATGAACCAAAGGGACTTCCCCATTATAAAAAATGGGAGGGGGACAATATTTTTGCACTATAATGGGTATGATCCCGCACAGTCAGGAGATTCTATTTATAAACTATGCTGCTAGGAAGTGACGAATCAAATTAATTCACGTTCTGCTACCATCCCATCAGAAACCAGAATTGCTCCATAAAAATTAAACCTTTTCTGTAGCAACTTCGCATGTTTTCTTCATGTCAAGATGGGAAGAATATTTTGCTCAGTGGATTCCAACTCGAGAACTGTCTACTGAGAACCAGTCACCTCCAGCACTTGTGTAGAACAACTAACCATCGGAAACTATTCTTTCTACTGAGAACCAGTCACCTCCATGACTTGTGTAGAACAACTAACCATCAGAAACTGTTCTGAAACTAAACATGGCTTACACTTCTAGAGATGCCCAACATTATCCTCACCATCTTCCTTTGTGCCACTGTCAAGATTTCACTTTGGTGAGATGTCAAGGCCCATGTTTCACTACCGCAGATCATCACAGGTGTTAGATCTTTGATGATCTTCCTAGCATTATTATTTGTGGTGATATGTGGTTTTGTTTAAAATAAGCTGTTCCAATAGTTTTGTTCTTTCTCCTCTTTATTACTCTTATTGTGTAAACTGATCTACCTATTTCAGGAAAAGAATGGACCTTCCTGGACATAATAAATACAGTTACATCTAAATGTGGGGGCTGTTATGGCTCCAGAATCATGACACATATTTTGGTAACATACTTTTTGGTACTTGTGCAGAATTTGAACAAGATGTAACTGTCCGCTTTGAACATATCAGGTGCTCAGGTTTGACTGTAATGCTTACTTGATATTAGTTACAAAAATCAAGAAAAAAATGCAAAAAAAAAAAATAAATAATGCATGAAAAACACATAAAATGTTTATTTAAAACCCTTTGTTAAAAAAACATGAAAAACACAAAAAATCGGTTTTCTTATTTTGTTAAATTTTGTTACATAAAAAAAAAATGGCTGAAAATTTTGTTACATAAAAAAAAAAATTTTGTTACATAAAAAATTTTGTTACATAAAAAAAAAATTTTGTTACATAAAAAATTTTGTTACATAAAAAAAAAAAATGGCTGAAAACACTACTTACTTGTTTATTTTTTTCACTTAAAAAAATTTGTTGCAATAGTAAAACAGAAATTGTTCTGGTAGGTCGTTGTTTCTTTTTTATTTTTTTTCTGGTGATTTTATTATATTAAATATTTTCTTCTGTATTTTCAAAGAGTAGCGGTTGACATCATGTTCTGAGCAAAGCCGAGTGGCCAGTAAGTTACATTGGATTCAAATTCTCATAAGTACCTATTTTTGTTAACTATACCAGTGTTTGTTTTTATTATTACTGACCTTCAAAAGCACATTTACCTTTGTTAATGAGTGGGGGGGGGGAGAGAGAGAGAAAGAAAGTAAAGGAAGCAAGAGTGATAGATGCCATATAAAATAAGAAGGAGGGAGTCAAACAACATAGTGCGAGAGAATGAAAATGATAGATGAAAGTTTAGTAAGATATGGGTCATTTAGTGAGTTAACTACAAATTACAACTAATTAGAATAATAAAAATGAAATTTTTTTCAAATATAATTCAGTCCTAAAACTTCTTTTTCTGATCAGAGTTGAGATCCGAAGCAGGTAAAGGTGTTCTCTCATGGCTTGCTGCCATCAAGAAATGTTAAGAGCAACTCTTAACATTCTGGTGTACAAACTACCAGTTTTCTTTTGCAAACATCCATATACAAGAATTGATGTAACAATAACTACAAAAAATCATCCTGCCATGCCTTGTTGAGCTCGACGTTGACTTTTGCAACATGAGCAGAATAAGCCCATGCTGTGGAATCCTTGTTAATCTTTTGAGAAACCGAATACTGCACTACATCAATCTCGGTAAAAAAAAAAAAAAATGGTTACGATAAAAGGGTTCCAACTATTCATCTTGGTAGAAAGACTTGACTTCCAGATTGTTTTCATCTTGTCCAGACAGACATTGATGATTTGTACATATAGTTTACTTGCTGTGCAATTTTGCTTTGAAACTTGATTGCCAAGACAGGTAAACTCTTTTTTTTTTTTTTTTTTTACACAGAGATCACCACTTATCAAGGCCCGGAAGCCACTCAGGGATAAGGGTTATTGCAAGTACATTACGTTAGTGAGGAGATTTGATGAAGTGTTTACTTAAGGGGGCAGTTCATTAGGAATTTGTTAACATTAGACTTGAAGACATCCAAGTTGTAGTCCGGAGGGAAGCAGGCAGACGGAACAGAGTTCCACAGGCGTGCAGTTCTAAGAAAGAAGCTTTGTTCATGAAATCCGCGTTTTGATTTAGGCACAGATATAGAGTGGGGGAAATTTTTCACAGTGGATTCAGCTAGACGGGTGTTTTTCGTGAAAGATTGGCGAGGGGGGACCAGGGATTGGAGTTCAGACGAGCACCTGCCATGAAAATAACGATAAAACAAGGATAGGCTTGCAATGTCTCTTCTGTGGGAGAGGGGTTGCAGGGTAGAGAAAAGGGCATCCCCCACTAAACCACGAAGTCTATTTTGTACTCTGTCAAGGCATGATAGGCTGTTTTTGGCAGCTCCTGCCCAGATATGGCAACAGTATTCCATCCTTGGACGTACTCAAAAGTTTTGAGATTACAGGGTGGAATGGTAAAATTCTCGATGAAAACAGGTTTTCTTTTATTGTAACTGACCATCTATTAGTTGACCAGTTGTGTACGAATCCCAAGGGCGATTTTGCGAGAGGAACCTTTTATCATGTCTGAAAGTGACACAACTCATGCTCTCTACCAATCCAAGTTATGACAACAGGACCATTGCAAAATGCATCGCTGGATTGCCACAAATAATAGGGATATACCCATGGTGATGAAAAAGGGCCACCTCACATCTTTGAAGTCGGCTTGAAAGTCAACACCAAAATGTACCTGGATGTGCTGAAAAGTGTGGTGATCCCTTGGTGCAATCAGGTGGCCGCTGGCAGACCGTAGGTGTGGCAGCAGGAGGGCGCTGGCCCACAAGCCCAAAGAGACCCAGGCTTGGCTTCAAAAAGAGTGTTACAAGTTTGTACTTTTCTCTCCCTGGCTCCCCCTCCTCCTCCAACCTGAACCTGCTGGATTGCTTGGTTTGGTCATACATTGAGAACATCACCAACATGACCTCCTACAACATCAAAGCGAGCCTGATCGCTGCCACCTGCCGAATATCTGCCAAGCTCCCACCAGCGCTTATGGAAAAAACATGCTCCCAGTTCTGGACCCGTATCGAGACGGTGAGCGAGACTGAAGGCTACATAAAATATATGTCAGCTCTACTACATAATCAAGTTACCTGAATTGATTTTTTTCAATAAAAGTTTTAAAAATAAAGCTGTAGTGTTCTTTAGGGCAACACTTTTATCGTTCCACCCTGTAGACCCATTTAGAAAGAAGAGATATTCTACTATTGGTTCAGGAAATGAGCTCTGTTTTGCTTGTGCTAACAGAAAACCCAAGGCAAGTTGCTCGTTCTTCGAAACATTGTAGTCAGGTTTCAGCTTGTTTAGTTGTATCAGTTAAAATTGCAAAGTCATCAACTTAGTCTGCGTCAGTAATTTTCTCTGCAGGATCATACCTCCTGCTTCTTGTAGCGACCAACATCAAACCATTTTCTTTCACCTTGTCGACTGACATGATTTTGTCTAAAGACTTTCTCAATTCCAGGTCAGATTCAGTTCAACAACATTCCACTGTAGAATTTGGCAGAAATGGCTTGTAGTATCTCTATTTACTTGTCTCCCCACCAGGGCAAAGTTGAACACAAGGTCGATTTTTGAAGTGGGGAAAATCCAAATCCTCCCCCCCCCCAAAAAAAAAAAAGCACTGGATTTGGACAAAAATAAATTAAGGGTTAACCAAATTAAATGCTATTTGGTATTTAAGTGTGATTAACCAAATTAAAAGATTGCCTCAATCTAGAAGGACTTTTTCATACCTGACTGAGGATAGAATAGATTAAGTGTATCATCTAAACAGATACTATGCTTTCTTCCTGGCCAAAAGGCAAAAGACATGGCTGTTAGAGTTATTCCACAGTAGTTTAAAGCAAGTCTCCTTTCTTTAGCAATGGAAGTATGTATACTTTTCTCCATTTATTAATGCAGGGAGGTCTGGAGAGAGAGTCACATTAATCCAGGCCAGGAGCCTGACCAAACAGATAGATTATTTGGGCTATTAATGACTACTTTTCTCATCTTGAATGTTTATTTGCACAACGTTTCGGTTGATGTAACCACCATTCTTCAGGTGTATGTTATCAAACTCGAAATCTACACAGAATTTCAAATGTAACCCTTTATTCAATCATTCTGTCAACCACGATCACGTAGAAGTCTTAATTTGCAATTTTATTCCGAGTATCGCTCGCACTGACAATTGAAACTTCAATCTCCGTAAGAGTATCACAACTGAATTTACCAAGTACTTTATCCACTATACCATGAGTCTTTGCAGACAATTTTAGGAGTCTTAAACCCATTCCGGTTTTTAGATGTATAATCTTACTGCTTACCATTATATTCATTATAGAACAGGGTTTCCCAAACTTCAGTACACTAAGGAGCCCCTGAGAAGGGCAAAGGTTTTTTACGGAGCACTAACAAGATAATTTCTAAAATAAATATGAAAAACCCTCATTTCAAATTTTAACACTAACTAATGATAATGTTTAAAACCATTTTTTGTTTTTTAATTGTTGCATTTTTTGTTAATTAACTTTTTATTTTCTTTTTCATGAACTATCCTGAAACACTTGACATATGTAGTTATGTATCTCTTCCCAATAAAAAAGATAAAAAATTAAATGTCTACAGCCATTTCATTTTTCCATATAAAACATTTGGTCCTCTTTAAGAAACGGTTTACGAAGTCTCTCAGCCTCACTCACAGAGCCCCAGGGTTTCTACGAACCCACTTTGGGAAACCCTGTATTAGACCTCTACTTATTAATACAGATCACTCTAGATGAGAACAGTAGTTTGAATAATTCAAATAATATGAATTACCAATCCTTATCTCAATACTTCAGAAACATTAATAAAAAAATCTTATAAAAATGATGCTTGCCGTCGTCATGAATTCATTTGAATGCAGATACAGATTATAAAAATGAAATTCAAAATGGCGATTGATAGGCACATGACAAAACAAATTGACACTTCGAAACCTAGTAGATGATGCCCTTTTCTCTTCCCTGTAACTTCTTTCCCAAAGAGAGACGTTGCAAGCCCGTCTCTGCTTTATCGTCATTTTAGACAATGACAATAAAAATATGCGAGTGTGAAACATTTGTTTATCATCATTCAATCCCGGGCAACATTGGTCACCATGCTTGTTATTTACTAGGTGTTCAATTGTTCTTTAACCTTGACAAATAGTTTATTATTATTATACTAAAGCCGAGCTAATCAACGTTTGTTTCTCTAAGGTTCTATAATATATATTTTAATTGCATCTTGAGTGTACAGCCATTCTTGAAAAGAAAAATGTAGTTGTCTCAAGCAAAAAAAAAAAAAAAAAAAAGGCAACCCAAATCCAGCCACTGAAACTTTTCCAGTAAGAATCAGCAAAACATAGTTGTTTTCTCGGGGGAAGTTATTATTAGTAAAGAATTATTGGAATTATTAAGGAGTCACTAAAGAAGTGCCCTGTGATTGGATGAAATACAGCCAATCACAGGCTTCCTTTTTAGATCCTCACCAACACCTGCGAGAGCATTTTTTTTACAAATTTCCTTCCTCTTTTGCTTATTGAGCTCTCAAAGACAACACGTTCGCGTCAGCTTCCTCCATCATTTTAACACCTGACACATGTGAAGATTTTCGACAACAATTGCAGCACAGAACAACTCAAGGCTTCTTTTTTTTTTTTTTCAACCCGGCCAAAACGACACAAGAAACATACACCATTAACAGAACGAATCTTTCCTATGAATGCAAGTTTTTATGACATTTTTCAGTTGTGTTCCTTTCTTCTTGTCGATGTTACAATATATAATTGTGAAATTCCCAGCAGTATCACAATTTCAGCCTTAAATTCTGTACAAAGTTTGAAAAAAAATACACCTGAAAAAGGATAGAGTTTACATCAGTTGAAACTTTATGAAAATAACAACTAAGATGAAAGTAATAGCTTGAATAATGCACATTATAAATCCTCATTTAAAAAATTCTAAAACATGAAGACGCCTTTATCTACAGAGTTTAAAAAACAATATAAAGCATTGGGCAGACAGCCACCATATTTAGGCTGTTATGATTTTCAGTTTTATTAAAGCTTGACCGATATGAAATACCTATCTTCGAAATGAGTATGGATTTTAGAAATAGTGTTGAAGCAGTATAGATGTGAGAGTGGGAGTATTGAGTGAGGAGGAGGAAGGGATCGTGGATAAAAAAAAACGTCAAAAACATTTCTTTGATTTAGAATAAATCGAAAATTATTTTCTCCAGACAACACAGTCAAGTGGAAAATATACTGGAATGAAAAAAAAAATGATCCAAAAGAATATATATATATATATATATATATATATATATATATATATATATATATATATATATATATATATAATTATGCATGTTTTACTAATATTTATTCTTTGATGAAAAGAACTTAGTTTTGAAAATCCATGGGTTAAAAATTTCTCTTTATTATAATTCATTGCTTGAATTTTTGATGGATCAATAAATATTGTAATTTATTCAATTTTATTTTTCATCATCAAGTTTTCCTATTTCTTTATGAATAAATGACAAAAAATCTATATCTCGAATTTCAAGCTGTTGTCCATTTTACCATTTATTTCTTTATGTATGTTGAAATATTCAATTCTTGGCAGCACCTGTTTTGTGGCGCAGAAAGATGGCGTAAATAAAAGAAAACACAATTGCAACTTCTTTTCCAGTTTTTGGATTTTGTAATCATGCCCATATTCCTTTATTTTCTTTTAAAGTTGATGAGTTCTTTACCTTTTGATGAGTTAAGGGCGGAATAAATTTAAAAAATGACATAATTAAATTACATGAATAATTCTGCACTACAAAACAGATGCTGTCAAAAATTGAACATTTCAATATGCTTAAAGAAATAAACGGTAAGATGGTTAACATCTTGAAATTTGGAATGTAGACACTTGTCATTTATTTGTATATGTTCTGTAGTTACATCAAGTTTCATAAATTAAAGGACTGGTATAAATAAAGGTGAAATATAATTGAATAAACATATTTTACACACACACACACATATATATATGTTATGAAAATATATATTAAAATACACAGAATTTTCAGCGTTTCATCCCTGTAAGGAGTATTAGCTTAATGAATCCTCATGAGGATGAAATGCAGAAAATTCTGTGTAGCTTAATTGCCATATATATTTTTATAACTTACTATATAGCTCTACTTAGAAATTGAGCACTGTTCAATACTAAGAATCGATACATTAAATATATCTCTTTATAAAATTTTGTGGATACATGAAATAATAATAATAATAATAATAATAATAATAATATATATATATATATATATATATATATATATACTTTTTTATTTGTTTTACATAAGCATTAATTTGTCACTACACATTTCCAAGCATGTTTCGGTCAGTCATTTATTAGTATTAGTAACAAAAGAAATCTTCAGGTAATATTGCTTATAAAAAAGCTTTGTTTGTAAAGAATAAGCAATATTGCCTGAAGAGGTCTCTAGTTACTTGTAACTGGCTGTCCGAAACATGCTCATGAATGTGTAGCGACATATCAATGCTTATGTAAAACAAATAAAAAGTATATCTTAACCTACTTTGGTATTGAGCACTCTTGTACTAACCTTGTTAAAACTTTATAGGTTATTTAACCTCTAGAAAATATTAAACTGGAATTATATAAATAAATATATATATATATATATATATATATATATATATATATTTCTGGGGAAATATTATTTATTCACTTATATTTCCTTTTCATATCTACTAATCCTTATTTAAGAAGCTCAATGTAATTACAGAGCATAAAATGAATAAATGACAAAACATATGGAATATAGACTTTTGTCATTTATTCATTATATATATATATGTACATATATATATATATATATATGTACATATATATATATATGTACATATATATATATATATATATGTACATACATATATATATATATGTACATATATATATATATATATGTACATATATATATATATATATGTACATATATATATATATATATATATATATATATATGTACATATATATATATATGTACATATATATATATATGTACATATATATATATATGTACATATATATATATATATATGTACATATATATATATGTACATATATATATATATATATGTACATATATATATATATATATGTACATATATATATATATGTACATATATATATATATGTACATATATATATATATATATGTACATATATATATATGTACATATATATATATATATGTACATATATATATATATATGTACATATATATATATATGTACATATATATATATATATGTACATATATATATATATATGTACATATATATATATATATGTACATATATATATATATATGTACATATATATATATATATGTACATATATATATATATATATGTACATATATATATATATATGTACATATATATATATATATGTACATATATATATATATATGTACATATATATATATATATATGTACATATATATATATATATGTACATATATATATATATGTACATATATATATATATATGTACATATATATATATATGTACATATATATATATATATATATACATATACATATATATATATATATATATACATATACATATATATATATATATATATACATATACATATATATATATATACATATATATATACATATATATATATACATATATATATATATATACATATATATATATATATATATATACATATATATATATATATACATATATATATATATATACATATATATATATATATACATATATATACATACATATATATATATATACATATATATATATATATATACATATATATATATATATACATATATATACATACATATATATATATATACATATATATATATATATATACATATATATACATATATATATATATATATATATATATATATATATATATATATATATATATATATATATAAAGAGAAAGAGACAGACAGAGAGATAAGGCAATTTACTCAATGACTAATATAATTTCTCTCTCTCAATTTCAAGTGCCGCTCTGGAAACAAGCAGAAAAAAGGAACAAAAATGTTTTGCTTTCATTTAAGAACTGGATAATCTCATTGGCAAGCCAGACAAATCCATTTGTGTTCGTTTTGTGATGAGAGAAAGAATTGAGCTGAAATACGCAATTCTGCGATAAACACTCGGATAAAAGCCATAAATTAGGAAACCATGTCTCTGCATAATTGCAGCCTTCTTTCAAAATGGGTTTTAGCAGAACAAACATTCCATTGACAGTGCAAATATGAGAAAAGTCAAAAGTTGAAACAATTTACAATGAAACAAAAACAAATATTCTTTAGACAATCCATTTCTTCTGTGCATTTTGTGTAAAGGAAATTATTTTAAACTTATTTAAGACAGAAAAACAAACATGTCATTTCTAACATATGACAGATCTTTAAAAATTCTATTAGGAATTTAATCTGGTGCTCAAACTTAATGCTATTTCAAATTTGTGTGACTAAACAAATTAAACACTATTTGGTATTTAAGTGTGATTAACCAAATTAAACGCTATTTGGTACTTAAATGTAATTAACCAAATTACATGCTATTTGGTATTTAAGTGTGATTAACCAAATTAAATGCTATTTGGTATTTAAGTGAGATTAACCAAATAAAATGCTATTTAATATTTAAGTGTGATTAACCAAATTAAATGCTATTTGGTATTTAAGTGGGATTTTACCAAATTAAATGCTATTTGATATTTAAGGGTGATTAACCAAATTAAATGCTATTTGGTATTTAAGTGAGATTAACCAAATTAAATGCTATTTGGTATTTAAGTGTGATTAACCAAATTAAATGCTACTTGGTATTTAAGTGTGATTAACCAAATTAAATGCTATTTGGTATTTAAGTGAGATTAACCAAATTAAATGCTATTTTATATTTAAGTGGGATTAACCAAATTAAATGCTATTTGATATTTAAGGGTGATTAACCAAATTAAATGCTATTTGGTATTTAAGTGTGATTAACCAAATTATATATGTAATAACATTCAAGTGTTACAAACCAAATTTAATGATATTTGATATTTAAGCTTGATAAAATTCTATTTGATATCCAACCCCTACAAGTTAAGGTAAATACTATCTGTCTATTTGATATTTTTTTGGTGTGACAACACCATGTTATATCTATTTTATATTTAAATGTGACAAACAAAGTAAATGCTATTTGATAGTTAAGTGTGATTTTGTTGCTGCAGGCTAACTGATCACGTGCCAATTGATCATACAACTAAGTAAACATATGCTAGAGATAATGCCAATAGCAAAGAGATGACACTGAATACAGCGTGTGTAGTTACCATAGAAAAACGGTAAACTCTATCGCAATGGAAATCATGTATTTCGATCATTTCGGTGTGAGGCCAGACATCTCACGGAGTTGAATTTTGAACATTCCTGAGGTATGATTATGTGTCTTTTGTTAATCTGGAACGTACATACAGGATCTACTGCCAGATGTTGATGGTCACTGAACTGATGGCTGGAGGTTGACGGGCACCCGAGCTGGGTGGATATCAGTGAGCACTGGAACAGATAGCTGGACGTTGACAGGCATTGTAATTGGTGGTTGGAACTGTAGGAACAGTTCTAGCCACCAATTCCAGTGCCTGTTAACATCTGGCTCCCTGTTCTAGTTCCTGTCAATGTCCGTTTCCCTGTTCCAGTGCTCATTGACATCTGGCTACCTGTTTCACTACCTGTAGACATTTAGTTATTGTTCCAGCATTAAGCCTCATCTCCATGGACCGGACTAAGCAAAGGTATGTCATCATACCTCAGGGATGTCTGAACTCCACCCCATAAGATGTCCGGCCTCACACCAAAACGATCAGGATTGTGGAGATTAATGAAGAAAGTAATAAACTCCCAACCGAATGTTTACTTGTCGGCTATCACAAACAAACGCGTCACTATGCATTGGCTTGATGCACCCGTCCAGTTAAAAAGAGAAAAATAATAAAAATTAATTAGTGAATGGGAGTGGGGCATGATAAAAATAAGATTTAACAACCAACATGTATGTGGGAGCTGGCAAGAAGAAATAAAAATCCAAGATTTTTGTAAATGAGAGAGAGACAAACAAGACACAGGTGCAATTAAGCGTGAAGTCACCCGCTTTCACTGTTAAAACCAGCAAACACTCCTCTTTATGACTGCTACTCGACCAACAAAAAGAAACAAGGAATAAGTAATCTTTATGAACATTCTCCTTTTTTTCTCCATTTATTTCAATGCTTTATTTTGTATTATTTTGAAAGGTGATGACAAATGAAAATGAACCTTTTTTGAATACACACATTTAATCTAGTCTTTTGTTGATAAATTTTTTTCAAACCTTAAATGTTCATAATTTGTCTTGTGTGAAATGGAGTTTCTATTTTATGCTTTTTTTATGTTGCAATACATAAAACAAGCTACAAATGGTGATCTTCCTAAGAAAAAAAGCCGACAGCCACTTTTCTGATAGGAACTGCTATCGCACTATATGCACACACAAAAAATACATAATCAAAAGAAATTTTTACTCTCTGAAAGACAGCACAAAGTACAAATCAACAAATAACAAAAAACTTTCATCAAAAAGGCCAACAACAATATTAATAATGACCAGCTTGATCTGTGGAAATTCTACAGCGGACTCTTTCATATGTAATATATTGATGTTGGTAATTTGTGGATGTTGGTGATACCCTGCGATTATTTTAGGCCTTTTGTTAAAACTGCAAAAGTATTTATTTAAGCTAGCAGGGATGCCTTGCGTAGCCTGGTCATAAAATGCGCTTAAATATGATATTTTAATTTCTGCACATTTCGTATATATTATTATAGAGTTAATTTTCTATCGATTCTTATATATTATAAAGTTTTGATTAAAAAAATATATCCATATGACTTGGAGGCATCAGCTTGAATTGAAACCGAAATCAAAACTTATGAAGAAAAATATATATATATATAACTTGAATTCCTTTAGCTGTAATTGAAACCGAAACCAAAACATGTTAAAATTATTTATTACAAGAAATGGAAGGTTATAACGATTAAATGACAGTCACTCGGAAAAAAAAAAGATGTAAACGTGACACACAAAATAACACACGCTATCGTATTAATTTATAGATAATAAAAAAAACAGAAGGAAGACCAAGAAAATCTAGCACAGTTGTAATAAAAAAGAAAACAAAATCAAATCCACTTTCAAAAAATAAGCACTGATGACACTTTTCTGCTAAGAAACTTGCACTGTACAACTAAAAGGAAAAAAAAGAATGGATTATAAAAACAATAACCAAACGAAAAATCTTGTTACAAAAGGACCATACAAAAAAACATTTTACGCAATTTTCTTCAAATAATTTGCGTGACTAAAATAGGAATTGGCAAAAAGTTAACTATGAAGCAATTTTTCTCATAAAAAATAAAAATAAAAAATATTCATAAGGCCAACACCAATAGCAACAAATAAAATGCAATCTTCTGATATTTTTCAAAGAAAACCAGCAACGAAAAGACAAATCTTTTGCATAAGTATGAAAGCAAATTGAACTAAACTTTCCAACATAAAATAATGTTAAAAAATATTGTGTGTGATAACGTAATCTCGGTTTATTCATTTTCAACTTAAATGTTGCAGTAAGTCCTTTACTTCAAAATATACGAAATCTACGGTTTCATCTTAAAAAAAAAAAAAAAAAAAAAAAAAAAACTTGTCTAATTAATAGAATAACACTTAAAATTCAACAACAAAAAAAGGAAATGGAAAAACAATCCTCATTAAAAAAAAATGTTTGCCCAAGGCAAGTGCTCGGCTGAGCTCCAATCTATGGTTCCCTCTTGCCAAACATTCATGAGAAACACTTGTCTAGCTGAAAACACTATCAATAATTTCCTGACTCTTTATCTGTGCCTAAACCTAAATGTAGATTCCATGAACAAAGCTTCTTTGTTAGAATTGCACGTCTGTGGAACTCTTCCGTTTACCTGCTTTCCAGCTGACTACAATATGGACGTTTTCAAGTCCAATGTAAACAAGTTCTTGGTGAGCCGTTCCCCATAAGTAATTCAATTTACCAAATTTGCACTTCTAACGATTACTCTGATATTGTCCCGTTGACTACTGTACACTCTTTAACCCTTATCCTCGAGTGGCCTTTGAGCTTTGATAAGTGGTGATTCTTTGTATAAAAAAAAAAAAAAAACCTATTGTCACACGCTCAGGCAGACATGTTTGTTTTGCGAAGTACAATGATCATATTTACTACAATTAAAGGAGGCTACACCAAAAATTTAACTTTTTGAAAAAAATTCATTATAGTAAGAAACCTAAACACACTCCCCCAGTTACAAGTACTCTCACCGAGGGTTCTTGCAATTTCGGGTGATGATGTATTGTGAGTATTCATGAAGAAAGTATTAAATTTATTCAAAACTTAAACGTTCATTGTTTGTCTTGTGTTAAATGGACTATTTCATGCTTTTCATTTATGTTGCAACACACAAAGCAAGCTATAAGATACAAGGTTTCCATTGCATTACAATTTATCATTTTTCTGTGGTAAATAAACGCACAATATCCATCGTCTTTAATCGTTCATTTGTGTTTCTCATCACTTTTCTATTGCTTTACCTCTTTGGCATCTATCTACTTTCTTAGTTGTATGGTCGATTGGCACCTCACCTGTCGGCCTGTTAAAACAACTTAATGCTATTTAATATTTAAATGTGACAAAACAAAATGCCATTTGATAATTAAGTATGACAGACAACAAATATGGAAATGGAAACGGCACTAATCTTATGCAGGTTTAACTGGCTTCCTCTAAAGGAGGAAGTTCCATGGGAGTATGAAATTCACAAGTGGTCTCCAGTCGCATGTATATCCCCATTAAGGGGAGATGATGACGTTCGATTTTTGCGACTCTGGCAAGGAGGTGTCGGTGTCCTCCTATATACAGCACCTGGAATTCCCAAATTGGTCACCCATCTAGTACTGACCAGGCTCAATGTTGCTTAACTTTGGTGATCTAATGAGAACCGATGTTTCAATGTGATTATGCCGTACAGACAACAGATATAGCTATTTTAGACTTGTGTACAATAGAAAACCAAAACTGCTTTTTTAAATTTAAGTGTGATTGATTGACCGATCACGCCTCTGATAGAATTATGAGGATGCATTCAATTAAACTATCAACAAAATTTGAACAAACTGATTGTATTAGATGAACTCTTCTCAATCCACTTCCAAACAATAAAGACAATGAAATTCAACAAAACATCAATAAATGATAAAATCCTTGAATATTTTTTTGCTGATAATGAAAAGAGGTTACAAGTTGCCGATAGCAAATTTCATTTGATTTAATCATTTCATTCAAATCGCTATCTGTTTTGCCTTCTCTTTGACATGGAAAATTCATTCCTAATTAAATAATTAGCAAAATAAGATTGGAATCTTTCCAAACGTTCAAAATTATTTTGATTTGTTGCAATGTTTTTCTTAAGAGAAATCAAGTAGACAAAAACAATTTTTTTTAATGAATAAGAATTATGGGAATCCATTTCTTTGTACAAACATTACATTTTTAAATCTCATTTCCATTTCTGTAGATTCACCTTGTCAAAAATCTTATACTTTTATAAGCATAATATTAATTATGTAATAATTATTTCAACCTAAAAAATGCTGATTTACTATCCATAACTTATGAGAAAAAGAAAGAAAATATAATTTCATCCAGCTTTACATTTGAACACAAAATATTAGAATATAAAATATATTTTGAGAAAATGTAGTTTTATAATATACTAGTGAGGGTGCCCGGCATTGCTTGGGTGTTTGTAGGTGTTAAAAAAAGTGGTAGCAGGCAGACAAGCTCAAATTCGCGATGGGAAGGCGGAAAAGAAAGTGAAAGAAAACCTGACATCTTACTGCTACGCCATGACACAAGCAGAAGTGTAAAGCATTCAAATTTAGTGATGTCAGCCATTATGCCATAATGGATTGCGAAATGAATGAGCTGGCTGTAGGCCAGTTAAGATTTTAGCTTTGTGCCATATTTGTTTCCTCACGATGTTGAGGAAAACCAGCTCCCCGCAAAAAGAGTGAACTCTGGCAGTGTCCAAATGAATAGCAATTGTCTGATATGAAGGGTTTCCCCACATTGATCAGAGCTACTCACCTTCAAGACTATATTTTTTGTAGTTTTATAAGATATGTTGATATATTCCTTTGTAGTTTTATATATGTTAATATATTCTTTTGTAGTTTTATAATATATTTTGGTATATTCTTTTGTAGTTTTATAATATACTAGCAGTGGTACCCGGCATTGTTTAGGTGTGGAGAGGTGGTGTAGAGGGGGAGGGATCAAAACAACAGTAAGCAGCCCGGGTGAAGAGAGATGTTTAAAAAAAAAAAGTGGTAGTAGGCAAGCAGGCTCGAACCTGTAACACTAAGGAGGAAAAGAAGGCGAAAAAACCTAACATCTTAGCTGATGTGTCCATCGCAAAACTGGAAGTTGCGGGCATTTAAATTAAGAGTATTCAATCCAACGGAGACGATGACTTTGCAAAAATGTCAACAAAAAAACCAACCCCTTCTTGTAAAAAATGGCCCTGTTGAGGGTGAAGGAATTAATGTTTTGGGCCAATTTTTTTATATTTGTTGTCCGAGAGACCAAGCTTAAAAACAATACTGATTTTGTAACATTATGATGCGTCTGTCAAAAGTTTTAGAGACATACAAACATACATTCATACTAATAGACAGGTAAGATTTATATAATAGACTAGCCTGGGTGCCTGGCGTTGCCCGGGTGTTTGGAGGTGTATGCTGAGGAAAAAAAAAGTGGTAGTAGGCAGGCTCAAACCCATGACGTTAAGGCAGAAAAGAAAGTGAAAGAAAATCTGACATTTTACTGCTACTCCATGATGCGACCGGAAATCTAAAGCGTTCAAATTTAATGTAGTCATTGCAGAAACTGCATTGCTTTTAAAGCTCCCACAAAAGCAAATTAGATACAAGGTCATTTTTAATGGGGGGGGGGCAGCTCTCCAAAAAGGGGGCACTCTGGCAGTAGCCAAATAAATAGTAAGTTTCCCCTACACTGACCAAGGACCAATTACAGAACAGATACTACCCAGCCCGAAGGCCAGGTGCTTGTGTTCGAATAGTTTTGCTTTATTTATACAAAAAAGACAAACATTGAAGACGATGGCACGGTGGGAATTTTGTTTAACTCGATCATGAAAAAAAAAGATAGAGACAATGTCCGTTTGTGAATGTGAAATATTATGATCTGTGAAGTATGCAGAAACTTTTTGCAGAATGTAACCGACACAAGAAGCCCGATGCAAAAAGCCTTTCATGGACATACACAAATGCTCGCGCCCATTTTGCCTTTTAAATAATAAACTAGCGGGGGTACCTGGCATTGCCCGGGTGTGTCGAGGTGGTGTAGTAAAGAACCCCAGGTGGAGACAAGTGTTACAAAAAAACAAAAAACAATGGTAGTAGAAGTCGGGGGAGGGGGGTAATCAAAACAACACTACGCAGCCCGGGTGGAGAGAGGTGTTTTAAAAATATAAATGTGGTAGTAGGCAGGCAGGCTTGAATGTAACGCGAGGGAGAAAAAGAAGGTTAAAAAAAAACGTAACATCTTAGCCTATGTGTCCATGGCTAAACCAGAAGTCGTGAGCATTGGAATAAAGGCTAGTCAATCCAACGGAGACGATGACTTGCAAAAATGTTGATGAAAAAGGCGATCCTCCTTGTAGAAAACTGGCCAGTAAAGGGTGAAGGATTTAATATTTTTTGCAAATTTTTTTATATTTGTCGTCAGAAAGACCAAGGTTTAAAACGATACCAGTTTCATCAGAATCTGTTGTGTGTGTCGGAAGTTTTTGGAGACATACATACATACTCACACACACTAACAGACAGGTAAGATTTATATAATAGATGTTGATATATTCTTTTGTAGTTTTATAAGATTTCTAGGTACAGCATGACGTCATTGTTGTAGTACCAGGAGGAGAGAAAATGAAGGAACGATTTTTTCGGCACCCTCCTTGTAGAAAAGGGCCCAGTTTAGAGTGAAGGAATTAATTTTTTTGGCTAATTTTTTTATATTTGTCGGTTGACGGTTGGAGCTTTAAAATGATACCTATCTGGCAAAAATCCGTGGCCCGTGTCGAAAGTTTTTGCGAGACATACAAACACACACACACACACACAAACATTTCCGCTTTTATACATATAGATACTGATATATTCTTTTTTGGTTTTATAATATGCTAGCGAGGGGTACCCGGCATTGCCCGGGTGTTTGGAGATGTGTGTGGAAACTCGGGGGGGGGGGGTAAAATAAAAAATAATGTTTTGGTAGGTAAGTATGAGGATGGAACACGAACCCTTGAGGCAAAGTTGGAAATTCAAGTGTGAAAAAAGAAAGAGTGCGACGGTTTTAACCATTGGGCCACTGCAAGATGCTAACAGAAACATGTTTGAATTTATTTAATTACTTGTATTTAGCAGGTGCACGTTTTAATGACTTAATGAGGTCAAGTTTAACTGCGGGATAGTATTTCATTTACTGCGGGAACGCTTTTTTTAATTTTTATTTTCCCAAGACATTAGGGGTAGGGGGAAACAGCTCCACTTCTCCAATTAAATAGCAATTGTTTGATATATGGAAAATATTTTCACATTAATCAAAGCTGATTGCTTTCGGACATTTCCGCCGATAGACGGAAAATACCACCAGAATTGGTGTCGCTTTTATTATAGGAAAAAGACTAATCCACATGCGGCGAGCGACAAATGTTGAATATTTATCTTCCCAAACTCAACCGACCGCTTCTCTGAAAAAAGCCTTTTGTAGACATAGGGAAAAAACGAACACACATACATACATTTTCGCTTTTATATTTATAGATGTTGATATATTCTTTTTTGGTTTTATAATATATGTTGATATATTTTTTTTATAGTTTTATAAGATATGTTGATATATTCTTTCTTGGTTTTATAATATGTTAATATATTCTTTTGTAGTTTTATAATATACTAGCGGGTGGGTACCCGGCGTGGCCCGTGTGTTTGTAGGTGTGTGTGTGTTTGAGGGGGGGGGTAGATCAAAACAACCCTGTTTTAAAAAAAAACATTGGCCGGGTGTTTGGAGGTGTAAAAGAAAAAAAAAGTTTTAGTAGGAAAGTAGGCTTGAAACCCAAACCTTTGATGTGGAGGTGGAAACGAAATGGAAAAAAAAAACTCCTGGGAATTAACCATCTCAGCCACGAGAGAAGATGAATGAAAAGCATCTTAATTTAACGTTTATAAAATGAAATTAACAGGTGCGATAAATTTAAGTCGCGTGATGTTTGACCTTGAAACATGACGTGGCTGCAAGCCAGTTTTCGCTTGTTTTATACTGAAAAGCGAAAGGGACACGTGGCGATCAAAATATCCAGAAAATATAGCGCGTGAAAGTCGGGCAAATTAAATACACACGCGATCCTCGTTCTTAAGTCATAGATATTATCATTTAGACGTGATATAAAATGTTTTAAGAAGAAGCGAGCCGAGCGAAAAGGCCGACGAAAAAAGCCTTTTGCAGACATACACAAAAAGCGAACATATATACATACATACATTTTCGCTTTTATATATATAGATGTTGATATATTCTTTTGTAGTTTTATCAGATATGTTGATATATTTTTTTGTAGTTTTATAATATACTAGCACTTCAGCCCGGCGTTGCCCGGGTGTTTGGCGGTGTATGCTGAGCAAAAAAAAAAAAAAAGAGTTAATTTTTTTAAACTTTGACTCCTATTATGACCCCTTAACATTTGTTTTTGGCTCAAATTAAGTTATTAAGTTAGATCCATGTACAAGGAACCTATATCTAAAATTTCAAGTGTTTAAACCCAAAATTGTTGGAGGAGTTTGGTAGAGTTCTCAAAGGTCAAATCGTTAAACTTTGACCCCTTAACAGCAAAATTTCAGGCCGAAACCGATCACATCAATTTTCCCAAATCTCAGTACCCTGTATATCAAATTTCGAGTCTGTAGACTGAAAATTGACAGAGCTATTGTGTAGGGAAATGTACACAGACACGTTCACTTTTATAGATATATAGATGTTGATATATTCTTTTGCAGTTTTATAAGATATGTTGATGTATTCTTTTTCAGTTTTATAATATACTAGCGAAGGGTACCCAGCGTTGCCCGGGTGTTTAGAGGTGTGTGTGTGTGTGTGTTGGGGGGGGGGTAGATCAAAGCAACCCTGTTTAAAAAAAAAACGTTGGCCGGGTGTTTGGAGGTGTAAAAGAAAAAAATGTTTTAGTAGAAAGGTAGGCTTGAACAGCAAACCTTTGGCGCAGAGGTGGAAAGGAAATGGGGGAAAAAACCCTGCGATCTAACCATCTCAACCACGGGAATAGATGAATTGATAAGTGTGTTAAGTTGACGTTTATAAAGCGAAATTAACAGGTGCGAGAATGTTAAGTCGCGTGATGTTTGCCCTAGTTTTGCGCTGGAAGCCAGTTTCTGTTTTCCCCGCTACACGGCGATTAAAAGGCTATCTCGAAAATAGCTTGTAAAAGTCAGGTAAATTAAAGATAGCTGCGACCAGAGTTCCTTAGTCATAGATATTATTATTTAGACAGCATATAAAAAGTTTTAAGAAGGAGCGAGCCAACCGAGAATCATGGCCAAAAAAGCCTTTTGTAGACATACACAAAAAGCGAACACACATACATACATACATTTTCGCTTTTATATATATAGATGTTGATATATTCTTTTGTAGTTTTATAAAATATGTTGATGTATTCTTTTGTAGTTTTATAAAATATGTTGATGTATTCTTTTGTAGTTTTATAAAATATGTTTATGTATTCTTTTGTAGTCTTATAATATATTAGTATGGATGCTCGGCGTTGCCCGAGTGTTTGGAGGTGTGTGTTGAAAAAAAAAAAAAAGGTGGTAGTAGGAAGGCAGGCTCGAACCCGTACTGCAAAGGAGAAAAAGAACGGGAAAAAAATGTAACGTTTTTGCTGTTATGACCACCACCAAACCGGAAGCGACGTAGGTTTAAATTACGGTTAGACAATCGAAAAGAGGGGATGACTTTCGAAAATATCGGTGAAAAAAGCAATCCCCCCCTGTAGAAAAATACCCAGTTAAGGGGGAAGAAATTAATGTTTTTAGCCAATTTTTCGGCATTTGTCATCTGAAGACTCAAGCTTCAAAATGACACTGATCTTGTGAAAATCCGTCGCCTCTGTCGAAAGTTTTAGGCAGACATGCAAAACTACATACATACATTTATATATTGGTAGCTCACATTTTCGACTCAAACCAATTAAAAAGCTTGCCCTATCTCTGAATACCCTTTATGTAAAATTTCAAATGTTTAGACCAGAAACTGTCTGAGTAATTTGGTAGAGATCGCAGAAGTCAAATTTTTTTAAACTTTGACCCCTATTATGACCTTTTAACATTTATTGTTTTCAGCTCAAATGAAGTTATTAAGTTAGATCTATGTCCAAGGAACCTATATCTAAAATTTCCATTGTTTATACCCAAAATTGGTAGAGGAGTCTGGTAGGGTTCTCAAAGGTTAAATCATTGAACTTTTACCCCTTAACAGCCAAATTTCTGGCAGAAAACAAATTACAAAGATTTTCCCAAATCTCCATACCCTGCATATCAAATTTCGAGTCTGTAGACTGAAAATTGACGGAGTTATTGTGTAGGGAAATGTACACAGACAGAAAAACACTTTCACTTTTATAGATATATAGATGTTGATATATTCTTTTGTAGTTTTATAATATACTAGCAATTCAGCCCGGCTGTTCATAACTTTATGTGCACGTGTATATGTATATGCATGTATATATATATATATATATATATATATATATATATTAAAAAGTTTAACTCATGTCCAGGTAACCTGCATCTAAAATTTCAAGTGTTTAGACCCAAAATTGGCGGAGGAATTTGGTAGAGTTTGCAAAGGTCAACTCTTTACACTTTAAGTTGTTGCCAGCCACATTTTCGCTCAAAAACTGATTAAAAAGCTTGCTGCATATCTGAATACCCTTTATGTAAAGTTTCAAACGTTTAGACCTAAAATTGGCTGAATACTTTGCTAGAAACTGCAAAAGTCAAATCTTTTGAACTTTGACCTCCTTGGTAGCCAAAGTTTTGGCCAAAAACTGATTAAAAAGTTCGCCCTCTGAATACACTTTATCTAAAATTTCTAATGTTTAGACCAAAAATTGGCTGAGTAATTTGGTAGAGACCGAAGACGTCAAGTTTTAACTTTGACCTCAATTTTGACCCCTTAGCATTTATTATTTTGGGCTCCAATCAAATAAAAAGCTTTGTCCATGTCCAAGTAAACTACATCTAAAATTTCAAGTGTTTGGACCCAAAATTGGCAGAGGAGTTTGGTAGAGTTTTCAGAGTCAAATCGTTGAACTTTGACTCCTTGACAGCCAAATTTCTAGTTGAAAACTGATTAAAAAGATTTCCCAAATCTCAATACCCTTATGTCAAATCTCGATTCTGCAGACTGAAAACTGACAGAGTAGTTTGGTAGGGAAATGTACACACACAGACAATTTCACTTTTATGGATATATAGATGTTGACATTCTTTTTAATTTTATAATATATGTTGATATATTTTTTTGTAGTTTTATAATACACCGATATATTTTTATAGTTTTAACTAACTAAAATTAACAATAAATATTTTTTTAATCATCTACATCATAATTCAGGCCATAAAGGGTTAAAGATATAAATGTATATTTAAACATACATAGAAATAACACATTTAGTTGATTTGTACATGTCAAGTTTCCAAATTTTTTCAATTTTGACCCTTTGGCAGCTATTTTTACAAGCTAAAGACCAAAATGAATTTGTTCCACAAGTCTAAATCCCTTATATACTAAGTTTCAAGTCTATAGCCTAAAAATTGACAAAGGAGTTTGGTAGAGACTTTTCCTCACACAGACATGGTCACTTTTACATATAAATATATATGTGGAAATATATTTTCTTATAATATATACCAATCCTTATTTAAGAAGCTCAATATAATTACAGAGCAATATAGTGAATAAATGAGTAAAGACTATATTCCAAAGTTCATGATGTTTACCATCTTCTAATTTATTCCATATATATATATATATATATATATATATATATATATATATATATATATATATACCTGAACAGTGAGAATTATATATATATATTTTTTTCTTTCACTGGTTTTCCAACTGAAACCAATTTCCCTCTTTCCTCATTCGATTCTTAGCTTTTAATTTATCATTCTGACGTTCCTCTTAGAGGGTCAGACGATAAGGCTTTAAGGAAAAAAAAATTTTTTTAACAATTCCACCTGCCCGTTTTTTTTGTTTCTTTGGTATTTAAATTAAATTATGTTTCCTCTGAAATTTCTCCTTCCATTTTGCTGTACCAAGAATTTACTTATATATATTTTTTTTTTTTTTTAAATATTTTTATTACATTTTCACCCCAAACAAGGCAAATTGCCACTTTGGTGTAGGGGGCTACTATCACGGGCAACAACTACTGGGGTACTATGTAGGGATTCGGGCAGCAAGGTGTTGGTTCACGTTACACTTGAGCTTCTGCACGTCAGTACTGTTGGGGAAGCAGGGACCTGGAATGGAATTCCAGAGTCTAGCGGTTCTGGGGAAGAAACTATTGGAGTAAAAAGATCTTTTACATCTAGGGATCTCTACAGTGTGGGGGTGGGATTTAGCAGCCTGTTGGGTTTGTCGAGGGTGCTCACCTCGTGGGGGCACAAGTAATTGCAGTTCGTCAGAGCATTCACCACTAAGATACTTGTAGAAAAGGCAGAGGGATGCAACATTTCGTCGATGGGACAGAGGCTGAAGCTTAGATGCCAGTTCAGGGCCTATCAGGTTTGCGACTCTCTTTTGAACCTTGTCAAGGAGTGAGAGACTAGTAGCAGATGCACCAGCCCAGATGTGGCAGCAATACTCCATACATGGGCGAATGGTGGCCTTATAGAGGTACAGGATACTTTCAGGTGTTAGTAGTTTTCTAGCACGGTAGAGAGAGCCCACCTTTCTTGCAGCGGTCCTGGCAATGCCTTCAATGTAATTGTTCCAACTCATGTTTCCTGTGAACGTTAGGCCAAGGAGTTTGAAAGATGGACTCTCAGATAAAGAGTCGTTGGCCATTGCTATGGGTGGTAGAGAGGGTTTCTTGTAATTATTGAATGAAACTAGTTTAGTCTTGGCAGCATTGAACGTGACCAACCACTTTTGTCCCCATTCCACTACAGATTGGAGGTCTTCCTCTAGTGTTTCTACCATTTCTTTAGAAATATATATACAGTGATGATCATATTTATTGGCACGGTAAAATAAAAGTTAAATTTTGTCTAATAAATTCTAAAAAAGGGATTAAATTAAAGAAAATAACAAAGTATATTATGTATTTTTAACTGGCCTTTCCGATGCAGCAATTGGATTTTAGAAAAAATAAATAACAAAGGAACAACAAACATAATTGCAAAAAACCCTTGTTCAAAATTATTGGCACGGCTTTGTTTTTCTTTTAGTATCAGTATAATATCAATCAATTTCCGGTTTACGTGCTTTCTGAACTTTTTTATAGCCATATTATGCTTGTTTAACGCTAATTCAGTGAATAATTTTTTTTCAGATAATTTTTAGATAGCGATTTATTTAAACTATTATAAGTGACTAAATTATAATTTTCAATCACCATGGTTAAAACTAAGGAACACAGCGAAGACGTCAGGAAGCTTGTTGTAGCATGCCATACCAATGGGGAGGGCGATGATAAGATTTCAAAGAAGCTAAACCTTCCCAAATCCACTGTTAGAGCCATAATAAACAAGTTCAAATCGCAAGGCCACGTTATGAGTTTAGAGGGTAGAGGGAGAAAAAGGATTCTTTCCCCAAGAGATGAACGGAAAATTGTTTGACAAGTAAAACAAAACCCAAGGATCTCTGTTGGGGAGATTGTTGATGAACAGAGCACCTCTGCAGTGAATGTATCTCGACATACAGTTGGTAGAGTTTTGAAGAGAGCTGGTTTAAAAGCATGTCGTCCGAGAAAGACTCCCTTATTGATGCCTATGCACCTGAAAGCAAGGCTAGCCTTTGCAAAACGTCATATTGATAAAGATGTTGCATTCTGGAAACGTGTTCTATGGACTGACGAAACGAAAATAGAGTTATTTGGCCATAATAAAGTGTCTTATATTTACAGAAAATCTGGCGAAGCTTTCCTGCCTAAGAACACCATACCCACAGTGAAGCACGGTGGAGGCAGTTTGATGTTTTGGGGATCCTTTGCTGCCTCTAGACCAGGGCGACTTGTTAAGGTCACAGGTAGCATAAAAAAGGAAGATTATGTTAAAATATTGGATGAAAACCTGAAAGACTCTGCTAAAGAGCTCTCACTTGGTCGTCGTTGGTGGTTCATGCAAGATAATGACCCAAAGCATTCGGCTAAACTGACTAAGAAATGGCTTGAGGACAATCATATTAATGTTTTGGAGTGGCCATCACAAAGCCCAGACCTTAATCCAATTGAAAATTTATGGAGAACATTAAAATTGAGGGTAATGCAAAGGAAGCCTAAGAATCTTATTCAATTGGAGGATTATTGTCAGGAAGAGTGGGCTAAAATTACTACTGAAGAGTGCAACAACTTGGTTGTAAACTATGAAAAGCGACTGAGGAAGGTAATCAAGGCCAAAGGCTATACAATTGATTATTAAATAAATCGTGCCAATAATTTTGAACAAGGGTTTTTTGCAATTATGTTTGTTGTTCCTTTGTTATTTATTTTTTCTAAAATCCGATTGCTGCATCGGAAAGGCTAGTTAAAAATACATAATATACTTTGTTATTTTCTTTAATTTAATCCCTTTTTTAGAATTTATTAGACAAAATTTAACTTTTATTTTACCGTGCCAATAAATATGATCATCACTGTATATATAGATAGATAGATAGATAGAGAGAGAGATGATTGATGGAACGATTCCAATATAATTACTGATTCTTTTCTATATTCTTGATTCTGATACAATTACCAATTCCGATTCTTTTAAAATCTCAAAATATATCTTACCATAGAGTTGTTGTGTTAGTTTTATTTTAAGATTACCATAATTCAGGTCATAAAAGGTTAATGACTAAAAAATCTAGTAATAATATTATAAAAAAAATATCAGACGACTACTAATATGAAACATTTTTAAAAAATAATCATTGAAAAATGCAAATCACAAGAGGATCACTCATTTTCAGCTGAAGACAATAACTCATTCGTATTATTTAGATTCTTTACATTATTGTTCTCATCTTGTCCGTCATTTTCACTATGTTTCGGTTGATGTAACCTCTGACCTTCTTCAGGTGTATCTTGTTGAACTCAGGAATGTTTCTGTCAAACTTAGGAATTTGGACAGAATTCCCAAGTATATAGCATTTTCTTGTTCTGTCAGCCATGACTGGATAGAAGTCCTAAGTAATCCGCATTTGTATTTTTCAGCCGGCCACACTGAGAATTGAACCTTCAACCTTAAGGAGAATATTACTATTACAATTGATTTTTCCAAGTACTCTAACTACTGCACCATGGGTCTGTATTAAACCTTCCCGAGTTTGAAAAGATACATCTGAAGAAGGTCGGAGGTTACATTGACCGAAACGTAGTGAAAATGAAACTCAAGATGAGAACAGTCGTCCAAAGAATCCAAATAATGTGAATAACCAATACTCATCACAAAAATTCAGAAACGTAACAATAACTTATAACTAAAATTGTATTTTTTTTTTTATATATAAGCTTAACAATTAACAAGTAAATTGATTTCACTGCATCCCGAGCAACACCAATTAGGTACAGCTAGTATAGAATGGAATTTTTATATAATTAAATCTCATCAATTAATTTTATGACCAAAGACATTTACATGATACCAATTAATATATGTGCATATATAAGTATTTTCTGCCTGGGACACCATTTATTGTCACTCACCCAGACTATAAATGTAACATTTTAAATGTTATACAAACTTTGCACATGCATGTTTTCACCAGTGAACGATCAAGAAAACAAATCAAATAATAAAAGTTATTTATACATACATTGCTTGGGGTGTTTATAGGTGTTGATCTTTCGTTTATAGTAATTTCTTTCATCATCCATGACTAACCGTGATTCTCTTGTGGTTGTTGAGCTTCTGCTTAACTTAAGACAAATCTACTCATGCATAAAAACATGTTGACTTTCAAAGGTTTTATTTAGAGTTTACTCTTTGGGGGAGAGATCACTATGACTAATTAACTAATTAGTTACTTAACTTTTTTAACTTATTGGGCATTAAGGGATACAGACAGGGAAAATCTCCTGGTAACATTTGCTTGGATTATATTTACATTGTTGAACACATCTTGTTTGTATCACTCCCAATGAGGGACTAACTTTTAAAAATACTTTTGTTTCTCTCCACAAAGGTGTGTCAGCATTACTTCCTATATTTTAACACTTGTATTTCTAACACATTTTGTCTAGGGAACTAATGTTGTATTTTTGGTTCAGGAAAACACCGGAAAGAAACAAGATGATTATTATTATGACTGTGGTTTTATAGTTTAGATGTTTTATCAGCTAAAAATGTACCAGGAATGTTAACTTGATAAAATGGAATTTTAGAAACAAGTTAAGAATTTTAGTTTGGATAAATGATAACTTGGAATTGGAATTTTTAGTTAAGCAGGAACTTAAGTTGACAAAAATAATAACAAATGAACTATGTGACAGACATTAGGCCATGGTCTTTTAATGCTACGTATACTGATAACATAATTAGAAAGATAGTTTTTTATATACATGCAGAGTTGGAGTGATACAGTCAAGCTGAACAGACAAGGGAAGTCAGCTAGCAACCAGGGCCTATGGCCTCTGTATGCCGGGAAAGCTGTCCTCCATACAATATAGTCAGAATGTAGAACTTGAAACAAGCATGTAACTTCCAAAGGGAAAAACATTCTGGAAATAAAAGTTGCTGAAAATACAACCCAAGACTTCTGGTCATTTCTTTGGGATGAATCCTTATTGAAGTTTTTGTGGATTCGTTAAACAAGACCCAAAGATGGAAAAGATATGTTTCTCTGTTTGCTGGATGTAAAACTCCCCAAAACTATTATCCATCCCTTTTCTTGTAAAGACTGTCTGTTGTAAATTGTTATATGTCTGCATTGTTGAACTGTATCTCTGTATATACCAACATATATAAACAGACATGTTATACACACATCAACGAGAACAATAAAGAAGCTAGGCAATCACAGAACATTACTAGACACTCATAGAGACACTGTCATAAATATATGATATACATAAATAATTATATAAATGACACATGTTACTTATACAACTGTTATATACATCCAGTAGATAACAGATTACGATTTGGTTACTAATCATATGGACAATTATATAACACTAACATTTCACCCCAATTCAATCACCTCACCTTCACTGGGTAGATTTCCATTTGCTGGCAGATTATACTGATATGTACTAATGTGACTCTGGCCAAATTCATATTAGTTAACTAAATCACTACTTACCAAGATATAACATAAATTATAAACTCCTAGCTAGTACTGACATGAGTTCATTGTTAACTCCATAAATTCAGCCATTATACATATATACATATATATATATATATATATATATATATATATATTATATATATATCTTTGGTACATTTTATTTTCCTCAAGCATCCTTATCATTTCCTGAAGAAGTCTCCCAAAATGGAGACAAAACAGTTTTTCTTTCCCTTTTTTCCATAATATTATGATATCATACCTGGTTTTATTTTAACATATATTTATACAAATCTTTTGCGATGAATAATTTGTGTATTTATTTGTTTATTTGCAGACTGTTATCCTCATCTTCATAGTTGTTGTTCTTTCATCACATTTCGGCCAAATCATCCTCTGGCCTTCTTCAGATGATTAACCGCAACGGGATAAGAATGCTTAGTATCATAACTATATCCTCAGTAATTACTGAGGATATAGTTATGAGATGTCTGGCCTGCTTTGTAAGATTGAAACTGTAGAGATTCAAAGCCTCTATCCACCAGATAAAAATGAAAACTTGGATTATAAGATAAAAAAAAAATGAAAACTTGGATTTATAAGAGACAAAAATCCAACCTTGATCACCTTCTGTGATGCAGTAGATAGACGTGTTGAACCTCTATGGTTCCACGTGAACATTGTCTGAAGATAGTGGTTTCAATTCTACCTAAAGCAGTCCAGAGGTTTAGTTGGTCAAAACGTGGTGAGACAACAACTATGGAAGGCAGTAATTACTGGGGTATACATTTACGAGACTCAGCATTCCTATCTTGTTGCGGTTAATCACCTGAAGAAGGCCAGAAGATGAGTTGGCCGAAATGTGATGAAACAACAACTATGAAGATGAGGATAACTATCTTATTATTTATTTATTTGTTTTAATGTTTTCTTAAGATGATACGTAAATAAATAAATTTAGCCATGTAGTGTCTCAGTTTGCTTTTATTGAATTTGGATTTATTCTGTACATCTTATTATTTATTTGTTTTTAATGTTTTCTTAAGATGATACGTAAATAAATAAATTTAGCCATGTAGTGTCTCAGTTTGCTGTTATTGAATTTGGATTTATTCTGTACATCTTATTATTTATTTGTTTTTAATGTTTTCTTAAGATGATACGTAAATAAATAAATTTAGCCATGTAGTGTCTCAGTTTGCTGTTATTGAATTTGGATTTATTCTGTACATCTTATTATTTATTTGTTTTTAATGTTTTCTTAAGATGATACGTAAATAAATAAATTTAGCCATGTAGTGTCTCAGTTTGCTGTTATTGAATTTGGATTTATTCTGTACATCTTATTATTTATTTGTTTTTAATGTTTTTCTTAAGATATACGTAAATAAATAAATTTTAGCCATGTAGTGTCTCAGTTTGCTGTTATTGAATTTGGATTTATTCTGTACATCTTATTATTTATTTGTTTTTAATGTTTTCTTAAGATGATACATAAATAAATAAATTTAGCCATGTAGTGTCTCAGTTTGCTGTTATTGAATTTGGATTTATTCTGTACATCTTATTACTATTTATTTGTTTTTAATGTTTTCTTAAGATGATACGTAAAATAAATAAATTTAGCCATGTAGTGTCTCAGTTTGCTGTTATTGAATTTGGATTTATTCTGTACATCTTATTATTATTTGTTTTTAATGTTTTCTTAAGATGATACGTAAATAAATAAATTTAGCATGTAGTGTCTCAGTTGCTGTTATTGAATTTGGATTTATTCTGTACATCTTATTATTTATTTGTTTTTAATGTTTTCTTAAGATGATACGTAAATAATATTTAGCCATGTAGTGTCTCAGTTTGCTGTTATTGAATTTGGATTTATTCTGTACATCTTATTATTTATTTGTTTTTAATGTTTTCTTAAGATGATACGTAAATAAATAAATTTAGGCCATGTAGTGTCTCAGTTTGCTGTTATTGAATTTGGATTTATTCTGTACATCTTATTATTTATTTGTTTTTAATGTTTTCCTTAAGATGATACGTAAATAAATAAAATTTAGCCATGTAGTGTCTCAGTTTGCTGTTATTGAATTTGGATTTATTCTGTACATCTTATTATTTATTTGTTTTTAATGTTTTCTTAAGATGATACGTAATAAATAAATTTAGCCATGTAGTGTCTCAGTTTGCTGTTATTGAATTTGGATTTATTCTGTACATCTTATTATTTATTTGTTTTTAATGTTTTCTTAAGATGATACGTAAATAAATAAATTTAGCCATGTAGTGTCTCAGTTTGCTGTTATTGAATTTGGATTTATTCTGTACATCTTATTATTTATTTGTTTTTAATGTTTTCTTAAGATGATACGTAAATAAATAAATTTAGCCATGTAGTGTCTCAGTTTGCTGTTATTGAATTTGGATTTATTCTGTACATCTTATTATTTATTTGTTTTTAATGTTTTCTTAAGATGATACGTAAATAAATAAATTTAGCCATGTAGTGTCTCAGTTTGCTGTTATTGAATTTGGATTTATTCTGTACATCTTATTATTTATTTGTTTTTAATGTTTTCTTAAGATGATACGTAAATAAATAAATTTAGCCATGTAGTGTCTCAGTTTTGCTGTTATTGAATTTGGTATTTATTCTGTACATCTTATTATTTATTTGTTTTTAATGTTTTCTTAAGATGATACGTAAATAAATAAATTTAGCCATGTAGTGTCTCAGTTTGCTGTTATTGAATTTGGATTTATTCTGTACATCTTATTATTTATTTGTTTTTAATGTTTTCTTAAGATGATACGTAAATAAATAAATTTAGCCATGTAGTGTCTCAGTTTGCTGTTATTGAATTTGGATTTATTCTGTACATCTTATTATTTATTTGTTTTTAATGTTTTCTTAAGATGATACGTAAATAAATAAATTTAGCCATGTAGTGTCTCAGTTTGCTGTTATTGAATTTGGATTTAATCTGTACATCTTATTATTTATTTGTTTTTAATGTTTTCTTAAGATGATACGTAAATAAATAAATTTAGCCATGTAGTGTCTCAGTTTGCTGTTATTGAATTTGGATTTATTCTGTACATCTTATTATTTATTTGTTTTTAATGTTTTCTTAAGATGATACGTAAATAAATAAATTTAGCCATGTAGTGTCTCAGTTTGCTGTTATTGAATTTGGATTTATTCTGTACATCTTATTATTTATTTGTTTTTAATGTTTTCTTAAGATGATACGTAAATAAATAAATTTAGCCATGTAGTGTCTCAGTTTGCTGTTATTGAATTTGGATTTATTCTGTACATCTTATTATTAATTTGTTTTTAATGTTTTCTTAAGATGATACGTAAATAAATAAATTTAGCCATGTAGTGTCTCAGTTTGCTGTTATTGAATTTGGATTTATTCTGTACATCTTATTATTTATTTGTTTTTAATGTTTTCTTATGATACGTAAATAAATAAATTTAGCCATGTAGTGTCTCAGTTTGCTTTTATTGAATTTGGATTTATTCTGTACATCTTATTATTAATTTGTTTTTAATGTTTTCTTAAGATGATACGTAAATAAATAAATTTAGCCATGTAGTGTCTCAGTTTGCTGTTATTGAATTTGGATTTATTCTGTACATCTTATTATTTATTTGTTTTTAATGTTTTCTTAAGATGATACGTAAATAAATAAATTTAGCCATGTAGTGTCTCAGTTTGCTTTTATTGAATTTGGATTTATTCTGTACATCTTATTATTTATTTGTTTTTAATGTTTTCTTAAGATGATACGTAAATAAATAAATTTAGCCATGTAGTGTCTCAGTTTGCTTTTATTGAATTTGAATTTATTCTGTACATCTTATTATTTATTTGTTTTTAATGTTTTCTTAAGATGATACGTAAATAAATAAATTTAGCCATGTAATGTCTCAGTTTGCTTTTATTGAATTTGGATTTATTCTGTACATATTATTTATTTGTTTTTAATGTTGTCTTAAGATGATACATAAATAAATTGAAAGCACTCGAAATAACCTTATAACTTTATTATTTTGATTACAAAACAAAAGATCATTAGATGAATTGAAAAGAAAAACATAGTGAAACAATATTATTTGGATTCTTCAAACTACTGTTCACATCTCAATTATTATTTGCACAACATTTCAGTTGATTGTAAATACTGACCTTCTTCAGGAGTATCTTGTCAAGCTTAGGAAATTTTTTTGTTGAACGCTGGAATCTGCACTGAATTTCAAATGGAACCCTTTATTTAATCCACAGAGGTAGCATGCTCTCATTCCGTCAGCCATGACTGGGTAGTAAAAATCCTAAGTAACTTGCAATTGTATTTTGAGCATTGCTTGCACTGATGATCGAATCTCAACCTCAAGAAGAGTGGAACTTACAACTGATTTTACCAAGTACTTTATGCACTACACCATGGGTCCTTGAGAAAATAACACTCAAGAAGAAAACAGTAGTCCAAAGAATTCAAATAATTAATCCTCATCTCAAAAATTTAGTAAACGAACTCTGTAGTCGCATTCAACAATGTCTGTCTAAATATATTGGTATTTATTAAACAAACATTAATATGTAAAAAAAAAAAAAATATATATAAATATAAATGAGAATATAAAAAAAATTTTTTTTTAATTACAAAATACAAATAAAACTTCATTTACCTTTGTTTTGTTTATTATTCATAGTTTTTATACAGTTTTCAAATGAAAGCACTAAAGTCTGCAATGAGAAACTGTTTTATTCTAAAAAAAAAAAAAAAATTCCGGTAGTGGTGCATATTGTGAACCAGACACATCTCAGCATTCGCTCGGCTTTGGCTGGAACATGACATCAACAGCCAGATTATGCCAAGTAACGACTTCAGTTTAGCTACTGTCTGTTGTAACATGCTGATCAACCAATCACAACACGGTGCACTGAACTATAATAAGGCACCAGCGTACGCGCTTAGCACTCGACTTTTGGATAAATATTTAAAGAGGAAAAATAAAACAAAAAACACACCAGTTTTTATATGCGAATCATGAACAGTACTAGCATAATGAATCTTTAAAACCTTTTCCAATTTAAAAAAAACAAAACTTTTTTGTAATTATATTTTAAAAAAATACCTGTAATAAATATTTTGTTTTCAGTTTTCCTTGACAAAAAAATACTTTAAAACATTAAAAAATGGCAAAATATATTTGCAAAATATATCTGGAAAAAAAAAAAAAAATTTTTTTTTGAACCTTTTTAAAAACATTTCCTTTAAAATTATTTGACTTCCCCAAAAATTAATTTTTGCTTCTTCTAACCTTTTTGGTTCCTACATTTTATATGTATTTATTTTTCTATTTTCTTTTACGTAGCGTTATTATGATTTTATCAGTGACACTCAGCATAATCTAACTGTTGGCGTCATGTTCCGGCCAAAGCCGAATGAATGCTGAAATACGTTTGGTTCACAATAGGCACCAGCACTAAAATTTCAATTTCTAAAAATGCCAAATGCAATGTTCTTTTGAATGTTGCCAATTTAAGGAAGAATTTACAAATCCAGCATTTTGGGAAAACTGTTGGCCCATTCTAGTCCTTTGGAGTCATCCACTGGGAAAATAGACTCAGGATTCTGGATTGTCAAGAGAAACAAAGAGTATGATTACCATGATATCATAAGAACAACTTTATTTTATAGAATAAAAAACTATTTGAAAAATCAGTACTTATGCAGAGAACGGCATGTTTTTTTTTATGCCGCTAGATTACATAAACTGTCAGAATATGGTGAAACGCTGATCAAATTTTAAAATAAAGCAAAAAAAGAAAACATCCTGATAGAAAACATTTATTGCATAGTAATTTCAATGAAAATATGGATTTTGTAAAATGTGTAGCAACTTATAAAAACATTTTTGTTTTGTGCCATTTTTTTCATAAGAAATGTTACTGTTTAAAATATTTTTAAGGGGGTAAATGTTCAAATGAAAAATTTTATGACAAAATGTTTTTTTGACAACTTTGTTTTTTTTTTTTGTTAAGGTAAGAATGTAGACTATTTTTGGTGGGTAGGTGAAGAGTTTTGGTTATTTTCTGGGGATTCTCAAGGATTCTTTGCAAATATTTTATAGGAAACTTTTTTCAATCAGTCACAGTGTGTTCTAAACTGATGACAAACTCTGGCTTTAAATTTTGAACGGTTGCAGTTTCTTCCAATTTATTAACTGTTGTCTGCTACATTGGCTGAGTGTTTCGCCAAATTCTGGCATTTTACATGAGCTGCTGGAATATGTCAAGGCTATATTCACAGAAAAATTAATTGTTCTCAGTGTAAGTATCAACAGTAACAAAAACAGTCGAATCTACTTCCGGTCCAATGCTAGTCCTGAGACTGGCTGCTCAATAACTATCTTGGTTGCTGCAGATATTCATCCGTGATCTGCGTTTATCTGGAATGCTGTGTGTTCTATGGGAGGAACCAGCTAACCCGTTATGGGCGAATGCCATTAAAGTGAAATAAGTGTAATTATATTATTTATATATATTACATATGAAATTTTGGTTGATTGAACTATATTTAACTTTATTGTTGTTGCATGCTTATAATTATTGCTAATCATGAAATTATAAAAAAGCTTCCTCCAGACTTTTTAATTATATGAATGCATGAGAAGTAGTGATTACCTTTCTAATAAAATGTTATTAGAAAACATTAAAACTAATTACCCAGCAGTCAGTTGTGCAGTGGACAACACATTGCTATAGCCATTTACTAAAAGCAGTGTTTTAACTAGTGATGGGACGATTCAAATATTTTTGTCAGATTCTGATACAATTACCGATTCTTTTCTAATCTCAGTGCTTGTTAAAGATAGAGTTGACAAATCTATTTTTTTTTTTAAATGTATCGTTTTAAGCAAAAACAATATTACATACTTAATTTTCATGTTGAAAATAGTAATATATCCAAAAAATACAAAAAAAATCATTCAGTAGAACAACTGCTACGAGGGGTGTGCAATAAGTAATGCCCCTGACCCACTTCCCAGAGCAGTAGAGCAATGAAACTTGGCACGGTTATTAGCCTTTCTCTACAGAGGTATGCATTTCTCCCATCGATTGATGCAGTTCTGGAGACCATTTTTGTAGAACACCCCAGGTTGGTCCTCCAACCACGACGTGACTTTTTTTTTTTTTTTTTTTTTTTACACATGATCACCACTTATCAAGGCCCGAAAGCCACTTAGGGATAAGGGTTATTGCAAGTACATTACGTTAGTGTGGAGATTTGATGAAGTGTTTACTTAAGGGGGCGGTTCATTAGGAATTTGTTAACGTTGGACTTGAAGATATCCAAGTTGTAGTCAGGTGGGAAGCAGGCAGACAGAACAGAGTTCCACAGGCGTGCAGTTCTAAGAAAGAAGCTTTGTTCACGGAATCCACGTTTTGATTTAGGCACAGATAAAGAGTGGGGGAAATTTTTCACAGTGGATTCAGCTAGACGGGTGTTTTTCTTGAAAGATTGGCAAGGGGGGACCAGAGATTGGAGTTCAGACGAGCACCTGCCATGGAAATAACGATAAAACAAGGATAGGCTCGCAACGTCTCTTCTGTGGGAAAGAGGTTGCAGGGTAGAGAAAAGGGCATCCCTCACTAAGCCACGAAGTCTATTTTGTACTCTGTCAAGGCAGGATAGACTGTTTTTAGCAGCTCCTGCCCAGATATGGCAACAGTATTCCATCCTTGGACGTACTTGGCTTTTATATAGATAGAGAATTGCATCAGTAGTGAGATATCTTCTGGAGCGGTAGAAGGATCTCATCATCTTTCCAGTGACCTTGGCAACAGACTTGATGTACGTGTTCCATTTCAGATCAGGAGTAAAGGTCAAACCCAGAAGCTTGTCAAAACACGGGGCCTCACCCAGACGAGAGCCATCCATCCCAATTGATGCCAGATGGGGATCAGAGCGTTGATGATGTAAGGATAGGAGTTTAGTTTTGGATGCATTAAAGGTAACAAGCCATGTCTTCTCCCACTGAACCACACGCTCGAGATCAGAGGAGAGAGAATCAGAGAGAACTTTGTCATTTACAGCCTTTGATGTGTTGCCGTAGATGGTCGTGTCATCAGCATAGATGTCAACGAATGATTTAAGTATGTGTTTAGGGAGGTCATTGATGTAGATCAGGAAGAGAGTTGGGCCCAGGGTTAACTCCTGAGGGACTCAAGAATTTATATTGCAGGCCTCCGATTTTTGTCCATCTACCACTACTCTTATGAGCCTATCGGAAATCAAGGCTGCATCATCTGGGAAACGCTTTCCTTTCAAAAACAACTTCATGGCTGGGAAAAGGTGAAAGTCAGAGGGTGCATGGTCAGGAGAGTAGGTGGAATGGGGGAGGATTTCATAACCACACGCCTGTGCTTCTGATCCGGCGACATGCGAATTGTGGACCGGAGCATTGTCCTGCAGGAGGAGGGTACCTTTGCTGATCTTGCCCCGCCTCTTGATTTTGATAGCTTCCCTTAATTTCCTCAAAAGTGAAGCATAATAGGCTCCTGTAATTGTGGTACCCTTTGCCAGAAAATGTGTCATCACTACTCCGTCCTGGTCCCAAAAGACTGTGAGCATGACCTTGCCAGTGGAGGGCTGCACCCATGCCTTCTTTGGCGGTGGTGAGTCCAAGTGCTTCCACTGCATTAACTGGGCTTTGGTCTCTGGATCATATTGATGGACCCAGGTTTCATCCTATGTAATCAGTCTTTTGAAAAACTTTGACTCATCTTCTTGGCACATCTCCAAATTCATCCTCGAGCACTTGACGCGTTCTCACTTCTGGAATGGTGTGAGCAACCTGGGACTCCATCTGGCAGACACCTTATACATATGCAAATGATCATGAATGATAGTTTCCACAGACCCTGTACTAATCTTGACATCTTGGGCTATTTGGCGAATAGTAATGCGCCGATCTTCCAAAATGGCAGCCTCAACTTGACGGATAAATGCCTCATCAATGGCAGAAGGGTGGGCGACCAGGTCTAGGAGCTGTTTCCACAGACTTCCAGTCATGTTTGAATTCACAATGCCAGCGTTTTACAAGGTCATATGATGGGGCATTATCACCATGTTTCTTTCAGTTCATCAAAAGTCTCCTGTGGTGTGCGTCCTTTCAAATACAAAAACCAGATCACTGCTCGACATTCAACAGGCTCCATTTCACACCTGACTCAGTTCAAACACCTGTAAAACAGAAACCACAATTAGTTCAGAGCTGTAATTTGCCACATAACCCGTAGAGATATAAATCATTGCACATGCAAAATTTCAGCTAGATCAGACAACTGGAAGTGGGTAAGGGGCATTACTTATTGCACGCTCCTTGTATTGTATTTTTTGTAAAAGTCTATCAAATGTTACAGCGATAGACAAATAATCTAATATTCGTTTCGGAGTTATGTCCCCTGTGTGTAGACTCTTACTGTTTACTTCATAACATCTGAGAAAAATGCGATTTTACCCAATTTTCCATAAAAATATTTTTAACTATAAATAATTTTTACTCGATTTTTCGAAATTTTTGGATATATTACTATTTTTCGGCATGATAAGTACATGCTGTTGTTTTTGATTAAAATGACTTAAAAAAAATTGATTTGTTGGTTATCTAAATAAGCACTGTAATTAGACTAGAGTTATTGTTTTGTTTTTTTTTAATTTTATTTTCAAATTATGATAAAAACTCGCATAATATGTGCAAACATAAAAAACACACTTGTGAGAGTTTAGCTACAGATTTTAGTTTTACTAGTTAAAAATCAATAAATATTTATTTTATTGTAAGTACTAACAATGCAAAATTAAGTTTCCAAAAGAAAACAAATTAAAAGAATTGTTTTGGGCATGGGAAAATAAGCACAATTCTTTGTGATTCCGATACCAATTTCAATACAACACAAATTTGAGATTTTTTTTAATTCCTGATTGTGATTAATCGTCCCAACACTAGTTTAAACAACAATTGAAAAAAAAAATAAGTTCCAACTTAGTTAAAGTTGTACATAACACAATCTGTTCATTGCTAAAATAACAAAACAAATGCAGAAAAAAGTTATAATTTATGTGATTGTAAGATTTGTTTAGGCAATTAATTCATATTTCAGTCATGTAAATTCTTTCGAGTTGAAAAGAAAACACACACTTGAATCAAATTATTTTTGTACTTTTTAGTTGAAATACAATATTTTCGATTTTCGTTATTATTATGAAGAAGTAGCAAATATTTTTCCAACAAGTTCAAGTGTAATGTGAACAGATATCTTGCTGCCCAACACTCTACATAGTAAATTTGGTCCCAAATAGTAGTCCCTTATGACAAAGTGGCAGTATGTATTGTTTGGGATGAAACAACAGTAAAAAAAAAAAAAAAAAAAATTCTTTTTACATTAACAACACAATCGGATGTCAATTAGTCATCGTAATAAAATTTGATAATTCAAAAAACAAATTGGACTAAAAAATTCAATCCACAGAATATACAAGGTATTCATTGCACAATTGTATAAAGCTTGTTGTCAAACAAAATAAAAGAAATAGTCCTTGTCCAAAATTTTCCCTATATATGTATATTTGCAGATGATACTGCGATCTATGATGGGCATGAGAGAAAAACAGAAGGTACACATTTCTAAGGCAATGGCAGAATCCTTAGAACACAAAAAAGAAAAAAAATGAAAAAACGAAAGGAAAAAGTGAATTGGAGTTTTTTTTCCATGTTCCCATGTTAAAAATAGCTTTCTAAAATATCGCAAGTTTAAACTATTCCAAAGTTTTTCCGTTGTTTTCAAGACGACATTATGATATTAGATATTGCGAGCATATCTCTGCTCTATCATTATTTTCATGGCAAGTGCTTGACTGAACTCCAATCTATGGTCCCCTCTTTCCAAATTATCATAAAAAACACTCAACTAGTTACAACCATTATCAGCAATTTTCACCATTCTTTATCTGTGCTTAAATCCAAACGCAGATTCCATGAACAAAGCTTCTTTCCTAGAACTGCCCACATGTGGAATATTGTTCCATTGGCCTGCTTCTCGACCGATTACAATATGGTAGACTTCAAGTCCAATGTAAACAAGTTCTTGTTGAGCTGTCCCCTTAACTAATCCAAATTCTACTCAATCGAGACCCACCTTACATTCATTAACCCTTATCCTCAAGTGGCCTTCGAGCCTTGATATGTAGTAACTACCTAACAAAAAAAAAATATTGTCTTTTTTTGTTTGACCACAAAATTTGATTTTCTTACCTAAAAATAAAACTACTTGATTAATTTATGTGATTTTTGGTGTATGATATTTTCTTTCCGTCATGGGTATGTACATCATACAGATTTTTCTTTAATTCTTAATATAAGGGGAAATTAATTCAAACTTGTGAGATCAGCCTTTCCCATTAATTGCTTAAAACTGATTTTCTTTATAAAATACCACAATACCGTACAAACTTAACAAACAACACAATCTTTTCAGTTGCTGTACAGAGAGGAGGTAATGCCTTGGAGAATGAACCCTCTAAACCTGAGCCAGAACACATTTCATCCCAACAGATAAGGGCCTGGAATTCCATGGCAACCTCTTGTCTAGTGGATGCTTCTGCATTTATCAACTTGTGATTTCTACGAAGTTACTCTGGTGTGCCCAGTAGGTGATGGGAATAACCAGAAATGGCCGAGTGAACCTTATTAAAAAAAAAAAACACAAATTGTTACAACCTTTTCTTCCCATGTTAAGAATAGCAATGACCACTGAAATTCATTAAATTAAATTAATTTATTTACATTGGAAAAAAATGTCTTAATATCCAGAAAACTACTAGTCGACCATTCCCGGTTCTTTCCATTATCTGCTGGGCACACCTGAGTAACTTGGTGGAAATCGCAGGTTGATAAATGCAGAAGTACCATTAGATTGAGTGTGAAGGCAAACCTCACGGAGTAAAACAGATGCTGAGTTAGCACTTGTGATTCCTAAAAGTTGTTTTTCTTCAGGTTTTTTCAAAACATTTAACGACTGCTGAAGGATTTTGATAAACTGGCATAAACTTCTACTTCAGCTAGTTCATTTATAAATCAAACTAAAATTGTTCTTCTTACAAAATGTTTAATCAATTGCTAAACAACAATGTGTATAGAAAGAAAAGTGTAGCGAATCTATTTGAAAGGTCTGCAAAATTGTGAAATGAGAAATTTATAATTGTGCCTCAAAGGAAATGAACTTTGTCAATAAGCTGGTCTGGCACAAAGCGATTCCAGCTCATTTTGCAGCTGCTCTAATTATTCCCAGCTGAAATGAATATCTGAAATATTTATAACTGCCTTACCTGATAGTCAGAAGAATAGAATTCCTTATTCTCATTATGTTGTGGTGGAAACTTGCTGAAATAAGAATTTGAAATAGCAAACAATTCTATACATATCTGAATTTTTGAGATTTGTATTGTTTGTATTCTTCGAACTACCATTCTTATATTGAGTGTCATTTTCACAATGTTTTGGTTAATCTCTGATCTTCTTCAGATGTATTCTGGTAATCTTTCTGTCAAACTCTGGAATCGACACAGAATTTTGAATGGCTGACGTAATGAAAGTATACTACACCCATGCATTAAATAAAAGGTCTCATTCAAAATTCAGTGCAGATTCCCAAGTTTGACCTGATAAAGGTCAGAGATTACATTGTGAAAATGTAATGTAGTTGTTACAAACATACAAAGAAAATAAGTAAACATCTGGGTTGACATTTTTTTCTTTTTTAACAAAAATTTTTATTACTGTTATTTTTCCGCCTCGATACTACTTAAAAGTCTCTCACCATTGTCCATCTTGCCTAGTGTACACTTTTCTTATTCCTTTGACCACATTTTGGCCACAGCCTGCCCATTCTGGTCCTTGACTTTACACGTCCATTTTCTTCAACATCAACTTTTTTCTTTTTCTTCTCATGCACACTTCCTAATTTGCATATGTGCTTTTTTTGGCTGCTGCTAATCTCTTCGCAAGCCAGCCATCCTTTGCTGCTGCTGATATTTTCCCACATTCTCATATGCACTAAGTTACAAAAATAACTCAAAATGAGAACAGTAATCTGAAGACTTCAAATAATACAAACCATTCTATATCGAACAAAAACTTACAAAATCACATGCAAACTATGCTTATCGTCACATGTTGTGTAAATCATCACATTTCTTTCTTAGGTTTCTGAATTTTGGAGATGAGGATTAATTATTTGGATTATTCAGACTACTATTCTAATCTTGAATGTTATTTTCACAACATTTTGACCGATGTGACCTCTGATCCTCTTCAGGTTTATCTTGTTGAACTCATGAATCCACACAAAATTTTGAACAGAACTCTTTATATAATCCAGAGGAGTAGCATGCTCTTGTTCCATCAGCCATGACTGAATAGAAATTCTGAGTAATTTGCAATTGTATTTTTTCATATCATTTACACGGAGGACTGAACCTTCAAAATTATTAGTTACAACTGAATTTACTTAGTGCTTTATCCATTACGCCACGAGTCCTCACAGACAATTCAAGTATGAATTTTGAGAGCCTAAACTTATTTTTTCCTTATTTTTAAAGATGTGGATTAAATAAAGGTTTCCATTCAAAATTCTACAAAAATTAATGAGTTTGACAAGACCTAGTTGGAGAAGGTGGATTAAATAAAGGTTTCCATTCAAAATTCTACAAAAATTAATGAGTTTGACAAGACCTAGTTGGAGAAGGGGGATTAAATAAAGGTTTCCATTCAAAATTCTACAAAAATTAATGAGTTTGACAAGACCTAGTTGAAGAAGGTCAGAATTACATCAGCTGAAACATGAAAAGAACAAGATGAGAACAATTGTTCAAATAATCTAAATTGCATTTCTTGGTTATTTGTACATATCTACATATATATATACATATATATATATCTATATTCAGTTTACTTATCTATTTGATTATTACAAAATGTAAATAAGAATTCATTGCATCTGTAATATTTAAAACTTTCATTTTATTCATGTATAATGATTTTAATTTTAGAAAAACTAATTAAAAAATTACACAACGAATGTGGCACAAGGTCAAATTTCGTGGGATGAGATGGGAGTTGTGTGTCATCCTTTTAGTCTATTCTCTTAAATATCGCATTCGCACTATGGGCAATTCTACTTAATGTTGTCCCTAAGTTTTGACGTATTTTATTTACAACAAAAATATATACATAATTTCAATTCCATCAGTTGTGAGTGAGAGTTTCTACTAAAAAACCAGGCAGTATTTATGGTAAAAAAGAATAAAATGTAAGGTGGTTAGTAAAACACTCCCCAATCGATCAGGATAGAAATAAGCTGTTTACTGTATTCAGAAGTCTTTTTACCACCAAAAACAGTCAGTTCCTAGGTGGAGGGGATGACTATTGGGAGGTATGGTGAAAAGAGAACGGGGAAGTATCTTCTGAGATAGTTGCCAGGTTAGAGTGCGGACAAAACAAAAATAGAAAGTGGGAATCTCTGAGTATCTCTAATAAAAACAAAAGAATGGGGTCTCTGAGCTCATTTATACTACTAGCCAATTTTGCTAACTGGAATGGGGTCTGAGGAGACCGTAGGTTAGCACACACCATGCTAAGGTAGGGAACACATACTAAAACTTGGATTAATGCTTTCTAGAGTGGATATTTCAGACATGATAAAAACATGTAAAAGACATCAGTTTAATTGAATGATATTAATCAATGTTGGTGCGCGTCTCATGTGCACTTCAGCACATGGATATATGGGCGGCGAAGATTATACTTATATGTATAATATAAATGCTTGTTCTTCTAATAGCAGGATGACATTTACAAACAACATGGAACAGTGGGAGGAGGTATCTTCTGAGAAGAGTAGATTCGCATTTAGGTAACGAACAGAAAAGGACTACGGAATCTCAGAAAAAAAAAAAAGAAAAGTAAAAAAATAGTTTCTATCAAAATTAAAGTGTGCTGTCAAGGTCGATATCTTGATTCAGCAGCAGCAGCAGCAGTCAGTGTGATCGGTTATTTCTTTCAGGAGATAACAATTATATAAGAATATCATGAAAAAGAATCAATTTGGTACATCGGTGTATCTGGATAAGAAGAAGCTCAGAATAATTTTAAATGATTGCCATCATCATCAGTAGCAGCAATAACAGTGGTATCATCATCATCATGAGCAGCAACGAGAAGCACAATACGACAAAGAAAGTGGGAGCAATAAAGGACTGATTAGATGGGTTAGGGGATGGGATGGAAGCAGAAAAGATGAAGCCATTCTTGTTAGGTTAGGGAATACAAAACCCTTGCTAAGAATGATCCATGATGGGGAAAGGAGAGCGGTGCTAGGCTGGAGTTGGGGAGAGGGTAAAGGAAGGTGTTAGACTTAAACCCCGATTCAAAGAATTTTTCTGGCATATGTGACAGGATTGCCATCCCATTCCACTTGTACATTAAGAGAGCACAAAAAGAAAAAGAAGAACAACGACGTCCTACGTAGAATGCAAATGTTTTCTTTACGGCTTATACATATTGGATATGAATGACAATCGAGAGAACTTATAAAAACCTGCAGGCAGAATACATCGCGATGCAGACAAGGAATTATTATTAGAGTTTTGATGAGAATTAGCAAGTCACAAAAAAGAAACTGAATATGATTCGGTGAATTCTTTGCTGACAATGATGAGATGTTCTCACCTTATCAGTAATGGAAGCAGACACTAACATGCCAAAGTTCAGATTTTAAAAAAAATGGTAAAGACGGCAGGATAAGAATATGCAGGGAATGAAAAATAGCACAGCATGTCAAAATAAATGAAAGGGAATGTATTTTTTTTTTAAAGATTCAAATAAAGGAGGAGAAAAATGGATAAAGTTGTAGGGAGTTGAATGTAAATTAAATAAAAGCTGAATGTTTTTGTTTCTTTTAACAGCAGGGACAAGTAAGTTCATTTCTATGTTGTCTTCTTTGACCTTGACAGCAACGTTAATCACATCGGCTTATTATATGCATTATAATTGTAATTAAAAAAAAACAGGTAAATGCAGCAGATTAATATGTGAGGAATGAAAAATAGCACAGCATATCAAAATAAATGAAAAAGAAAAATTTTCTTTTTAAGAATAATCAAATAAATGGAGAAAAATGGATAGAGCAGGCATATTTAAAGGTTGCAAAACCAACATCAATGTTTTGTCATACTCTTTCATACAAGAAAATCTATTCGGTGTTGCCTGGGGGGGGGCATGAGTAATAATACACTATAATATCCGTTAAGTTGTATATAATAATAAAAGTGTGTTCAGTATCCTAGATAGAGTAAATGTTTAAAATCCACATTGCCTGGGAAAACCAACATCAATATGTTTTGTCATACTCTTATATAAGAACATCAATATGTTTCGTCATACTCTTATATAAGAAAATCTATTCGACTTTGCTTGAGATAGAAAGTGATAGTCATCAAAAAGTACTCAATATCCTAAGAAGAGTAGGCATATTCCAAAGCAACTTCATTTCTTCTATTTGTTTTGTATGGGCCTAGGCAATACCGAATAGTCCTGCTAGTGGATTGGATAAAGTTATTGAATGTAATAAATGAAATAAAAACTGAAGTTTTATTTTTTATGTCAGGGATAAGTTGAAGTAATGAGTTCACTTCTATGACCTTGACAAAGCGACGTTTATATCAATCTTGCAACAATCATAATATTAGCAGGATACAAAATGTCAATCTCGAGATAGAAGATATGCAAATATGACCCATTGGTTTTTATTTAAAATTCAATGTAATAAATCCATCACAGACCGAAAATATATTTAAAAAATCACGTAAGTTTATCAAGTATTTTTTTTAATATAGAAAAGCATTTTTCTAAGGATTTTTAATGATTTATAGTATATTGTAATCATTACAAGACTGATTTTAAAAATCTTAGTAGTTCAAATTGAGTTGTCAACCTTTATTAAACATGAATCAAAACATGTCTCTGTTCATCATAAAATTTGATTTACTTTGTATATAAAAAAATTATTTGATCAATTTACATAATTTTTGGAATATAACATTTTCATTTTGTGATGGGTACACATACATCATAAAGATTTATTTGTATTTTTTATTTTTTCATTAAGTCCAATTCCTGCACTGAATGGTTTACCAATGAAAACATTTAATATTAATTTACTTCTTTGTACATCCCATCTCACAAAAAACATCATCATTGCAAACATTGATTAATGATAAATTAATTACCTCCTCTTTATTAATTAAAATCATTAAAATCATTTCTTCTTAACAAAAAAAAAAAAAATCATGTTACAAAACATTTTTTTTATATTTTCCTTTTTTATTTAATTATTTATTTTAGTTAATATTTATTAGTTTTATTTAATTGTTAAACATTTTCTGAAATCTTAAAATTTTTTTTTTATAAACGTACATTATATTTTGATGTTATTATGATCTTTAGATTTTCACTTTACTGGTAATTTAAAAATAATAAATACTTATCATTTTATCATTAGTACCAGTAATGGAAAATAAGGTTAACAAAAAATAAATAAAAATAAAAAGTTAAACATCCAAACACTAATTATCACTCTTAAACTCTTTAAAATAAAAAGAAACTGAAATTTGGGAAATATTGGTGGTTTATTTTACAGCATATCAACCCTTTTCAGTTATTTAATGCCAACACCAGTAACTCTGGAGTGAGGTTATGCTTCAAGTTCTTATATTATATCTTCCAATATTTTTCATTCATTTGTTTAGTGGCATATCGACTTTCGGGATTAATTCATGCTAGAGTGGTTGTTTTGTAAATAGATGTTTGCTGTATTTTGTTTGTAATTTTATGTTTATATAATGTTGATGTTTTGTTTGCTATGTGCATTTAGAGTTTTTTAACTTTTCATATTGGTAGCAAAAAAATTAGATTTTGTTGTATATTCCATTTTTTTTAAGGAAGTCCATGATCTTTTTAATTTCGATTTCTTGAAAAAAATTTTTTTTTTCAAGTATTTTCACAATCCTCAAATATATGTTTTATAATTAGTATATATCCACATTTGGCACTTTGGTTGCTGTTCTTGTTTTAATAAATAATTGTCAGTTAGGTGTGAATGTCCTATGTAGAGTTGATTTAATATGACTTCTCTTCTATTTGTTTTATTTTTGTGTGTCCATTCTTTTGAGGGTGTGTGTTATTTTGAAAAGTTTATTTTCTTTGTTCAGTTCCCATGATTGTTGCGTTCTCTTTTAAGTATTTATTTATTGTTGGTTTCATGCCTGTGCAGGAGATTTTGCATTTTTTGTTTATAGTCATTTTTAGTGATTACTTTGCAGCTAGATCAGCTTTGTCATCTTTTATTGCTACGTGACTTAACTTCCATGACTTTGGTATCCAACAAAATATAACTTGCTCTTTTTCTTCAATTTTGTTTGTTTTAATTAAAAGCATTAAATTTATTAATTGATGCTTTATAACTATTTTTAGAATTTTTCCTAAATCAGACATATATATATTTTCATAAAGGACTTCTGCTTCTCTTTAACTTATAAACAAAATTATAGCCAAAACTCAGACCTCTTATACCTAGCAGTGGATTAAAAATTCATAATGATCCATTAATTAGTTTAGAAATTAATCTTGTTCATATAAACATAGCTAATTTTATAAAGATAGAAACTTAGTCAACAAGGGAGATAATTAGAAAACCACAATATTTGCTGATAACTGAAGTTAAAATGTAATCTCTTCTTCTTCTTCTATCTATCTTCTTCTTCTATATAAATAAAATGAACTCATTTTTTCCCTTCCGACTTTGACCGTAATAGGATTAAAATCATGACATTACATGCAAATGTAATGCTTACAAACTGTAGCACATTATGTGCGGTGTGCTATAGGCCTATTACCTCTACAGTTCCTCACCAATAGTACATTCCTATATTTTTTCTGGTGAGAGTCCACTGCCAAAACCGGTTAGATTCAATGGAAGTTGCAACATCTTTTCTCTCTATTAGATTCCTCCTTTCCCCGCTCCCCATTTACACCGCAGCAGATGCGTTCGCAAGGAACAGTATGAGGAAACACCGGTTTGGAATCGTACAAGGTTATTTATGCCATTTTTTTGGGGGGGGGGGTTGTCTTTTTTCCCTGATTTATGCTTTCTGTTTTTCCCAATAATAAAATAAAAATAAAAAAAAAGAAAAAGAAAACGTGATTACTATTATTGCTTCCTTTTTTTTTAGTGTAAGACGCAACCTGTGGGACTAACCAGTTTTTACTTCCGGTTTTAACGACTCTAACCGTGAAATCTAACTATGAGCTTTATTTATTAGTGCTTTCAACTAAACATTTATTTTTATACAAAGAATGAATTCTTTACTGTTTATTATTTCGATGCAACAATATCGTGAATTCACTTGCATTACACTTAAATTAAAATTAAAACAAATAATTCGAGAGAATTCGAGTGTGATGTGGGACTACTGAAACTAAACCAAAAAAAAACTTCACTGCACAATTGATATTTGACCTAATTCACTTTTTAGTTAATTCATCACTTTTTTTTTTTGGCACTTTTGCCTGAATGATTTGAGTTCGATTATTTAGTTTACAAGTGAATCCTGTAAATACTTATAAACATAGCTAATTTTATAAAGATCCAAATATAACCAAACTTTGTGAATCTTACCTTTCATTCATCCTCTGCTTTTGTTTTGATATTAGTTGACTCAAATGCTGTTCCACAATTCCATTCTTCTTTTCGGATTTATTTATCATGCTCAGTTTTCCTCGCTTTTTCTTTCTAAAATAAAAACACAAATTTTAATGTGAAATTTGTATTGTTATACAATCCAAACACTCACACATTTTTTTTTATTAAAAAGTTTGGATGATCCTTCTCTAGAACTGCAAGACATGGCCGATGAGAGTGAGGATCTCAAAAGGTTGATAGTATTTGACTTATCCTGTCTCTCTGTTGAATTCTGTAGGTTTGTTGGCATCATTTTGTCTCCAATGCACAAATCTGAATGTAATGCAGGATCATCTCCCTTAACTTAACACTTATCACAAGGAGACTTTGTTGGTTTAGTCACGCTGTGCACAGCAACACTGAAGAGTTCATCCATGGAGCAGTAGCTATAGAACCACTCCAAAATTGAGGAGGACGTCTGGGAGGCCGGCTAGTTACACACCATCAAAGCCAATGCTGGTCCACATGTCTACAGTGTTCGCCGCTGATCATGGGACTGCAGACCATTTTGTCTGGTCTGCATTTGTCTGAGACATTGTGTGTTCTATAAGATGAGCTGGCTCAACCTATCATGGGTGACTATTGCCTCAAATCAAGTCATTCAGCGTGGTTAAAGCTAATATAATAAATCCATAGATAATATAATGAAATTATTATTATTTTTACTCATGTTCACCTCTAACAAGGCATATCGCCACTTGAACGTAAGGGGCTATTATTGGAACCATGCCTGAGAAAGATTAACAAGATGTTGGCTTATGTTACATTTAAACTTCTGCATATCAGTACAGTCAGGGAAGCAATTCCAAAGTCTAGCGGTTCAAGAGAAGAAACTATTAGAGTAGAAAGTTTTCTGGCATTAAAGGACTTCAACAATGAAGGGGTGTGATTTTGCTGCTAGGCGGGTTTGTCGGGAATATGTACATCAAGGGGGCACAAATGAACTGAGTTCATCAGAGCACATTCTATTAAAACATTTGTAAAACACGCATAGAGATGCAGCATTGTAGCAATTGGACAGGGGTTGGAACATAGTTGACAAAATGGAACCTAGTGGAGACCCTTTTTTGGACCCTATTCAAAAGGGAGAAACTAGTTTTAGATGCGGCAACAGTACTCAATACATGGGCGAATGGTGACCTTGTAGAGGTACAGGATACTTTCAGGTGTGAGTAACCTTCTAGCACAATAGAGGGAACCCACCTTCTTTGCAGCAAGAAAATTAATTTGTATTATTCAGATTATTGTCCTTAAATATTATTTTCACAATGATTCAACGGATATAACCTCTGACCTTCTTCAAGTGCATCTTGTTGAACTCTGGGATCTCTATGGAATTTAGTCCATGGGAGTAACTTTTACTCATTCTGTCAGCCATAACTGGATAGTAGTATTAAGTAATTTGTAATTGTATTCTTAGTATTGTTTGCACTGAGTATTGAACCTACAACTTTAAGAAAATTGTCACTTAGAATTGATTATTACTTAGCACTTTTATCCATTATGCCACAGGTCTACAAAGGTACTAAGAATATAATTATGAATTATATAAGACTTCTATTGATTCATGGCTGATGGAACAAGAAAAAAATACCTCCCAACTCAAGACTGTCAGTAAACTTTTGCCAAACTCACCATCACTAAAACTGTTTATAAATAAACTCTAAATACATCAACCTCTATGTTCAATCCTTTATGCAAGTTACTGCCACACCTTGATTAACAATCCTATTTCAGTTGCCTTTATGAAAAATTCCTCTATATTGTCTTTCTACTAACTTCATTTCCTATAGCTTGGTTCTGCTGATCAACCTATTTCCTATTTTTGTCACAGTTTTTCCTCTTTCTTTTTACTTCCTTGGACTTTAGGGAAAGAACATTGATATTATCACAAGGTTTATAATATAAAACATTGCAATATTTTATAGCATAAAAATGTTTGAGAAATTTTCTATGAATTCTTTAGACATCAACTGAGCTTTAACCCCTGATTCCTCCTAGTAAGACATGAAATCTTCCTTCTATTACAATTGCAAAGAATTTTTCCTTCTTTCTCTGTATGCCAAGTGTCATATGGAATATCAATGAACAGAGCTTTTTTTTCCAAGAACTTTTCATCTGTGGAACACATTAATTCAGGACTGCTTCTTTGCAGGCTGCAATATGATTGGCTTCAAATTGAATGTTAATACTTATCATAAGTTGGATTTTGGTTGATAGTGTGGTACCTATTAGATTTGAATCTTTTTTGGACCATGTCTAAGATGGAGAGACTAGTGGTAGATGCACCAGCTCAAATGTGGCAACAATGCTCCATTCATGGGCGAATGGTGCCTCATAAGGAATCAAATTTTGTTCATTCAATTTATCATTTTCAATCCTTTCATAATATTCATCATCATTCAACTGGGAATGTATCCATCTTATTAACTCTTATCCTCAAGTGGCTTTCACCCTATACAGGTGGTGATTCATTAGTAGAAAGAATAAAAACATGCTCCAATAAAAATATTAAATTTATATATTTTATGACCAACCAGAACAAATTCGGAAAACTAAACCTTTCTAAGGTCATTAGAAATATTGTGAAGTTCTTCACCATTGTGAAAGAGATGACTCCAAAAGATCAGACCAAGTGAAAGCTGGAGCTTTTCATATACGTCTTCTGGTTGGTCCAAAAATAAATAAAATATTTGAAAATGTACAGCATTTTGTATGGATTTCAGATATTTGTTTTACTCACCTTCATTCCAAACAAGGCATATTGCCACTTGGACATAATGGGCTACTAATTGGCACCATGCCTAAGAAAGATTAAGATGCTGGTTTACGTTACATTTGAACTTTTGCTTATCAGTACAGTCAGGGAAGAAGGTAGCAGGAAGGGAATTCCAGTCTAGCTGTTCTAGGAAAGAAGCTATTAAAGTAGAAAGCTTTCTGGCATTTACGGACTTCAACAGTGAATGTGTGTGATTTTGATGCTAAATGGGTTTGTGGGGATATGTATGTCAAGGGGGCACAAGTGCAACGAGTTCATCAGAGTATACTCCATTAAAATACTTGTAAAATAGGCACAGGGATGCAACACTGTGGCGATAGAACAGGGGTTGGAGCCTAGTTGACAAAGTGGGATCTATTAGATTAGAGACTCTTTTTTGGACCCTATCCGAGCGGGGGAGACCAGTAGTAGATGCACCAGCCAAGATGTGGCAACAATACTCCATGCATGGGCGAATAGTGGCTTGTAGAGGTACAGGATATTCTCAGGTGTGAATAGTTTTCTAGCACAATAGAGGGAGCCCACATTCCTTGCAGCAGCCTTGCAATAGCCTCAATGTATTTGTTCCAGTTCATATTTCCTGTGAATGTTAAGCCGAGGCGGTTTTCTGATTAGTTCAAAAATAAATAAATATTTGAATTGAGAGTATTTCATACATATTTTCATGCATTTGTGAATTGCATCTTTACACAAAACAAAATAAGCAATAAATTGGCTGAACCTTACTCGTGTCAATCGAAAAACGTGTTGAATTAATTGCTCGAAACAAATATTTCCATTAGATTTATTCATGTAATTGTTTCAAACCTGAAAAAATTTAATTTCTTATTTTATATACGCATTTTTCTTGTTGGTTTTAGTATAATAATTGCTATTATTGATGTGCTAGCCAGGAGATAATCACTTCAGCCTGGCTATAAACAAATCCTCTTTGTTGTTACCACAGTGTCAGGTAAGAAAAGTGCTAGAACAATAAAATGAAAATAAATCAATACGTCCCTAGTTGAGAGAGAAAGAGAGAAATGAATCGGACAGCATGTATTAGAAAAAGTTGTGAGATAGAATGAAAAGAATTGATAAATCGATCGGCAAAAGATGTTTTCTTCTCTTAAAATAACAGAGAACATAATTGCAAGAAAAAATACATAAATAATGATTTTACTTCTGAAATGATTCTGACACCAATTCTCCTAATAAAAAAAGCCATAAAAATAATAAAGACGGATCCAGTCAGAAAGTTACATGGAAAATCTGTGCTAGTGTGATACTATTGATATTAGGAAGTAAAAAAGGGAAATATATAACAAAAAAAAAAAAAAAGAGGAAATGGGTTTATCGGCAAAACAATGGAGAGGAAGTTGTTTACAAAGGAACACAAAAGAAAGTAAAATAGAATTATTAACAGTATAAAAAGATTCATGCAGAGCAGGAGACTTAAATAGTATGGCCATGTTGAAAGAATGGATGAGAGTTGCTGGATTAGCAATTCTAGAATAATTGAGGTAGCAGGATTAGCTAACAGGTGAAAGTCAAGGAAAACATGGAAGGAAATTTTTTCTTTTTCTTTTACTCAAGTTCACCCCTACGAAGGCATATTGTCACTTAGACATAAGGGGCGACTATTTGGAACCATGCCTACGAAAGATTAAGATGCTGGTTTATGTTACATTTAAACTTCTGCATATCAGCACAGTCAGGAAAGCAGGTAGCAGGAAGGGAATTCCAATGTCTAGCAATTCAATGGAAGAAACTATTAGAGTAGAAAGCTTTCTGGCATTTAGGGACCTCAACAGTGAAGGGGTGTGATTTTGTTGCTAAGTGGATTTGTTGGGAATATATATGTAAAGGGAGCACAAATGCAACAAGTTCATCAGAGCACATTTCATTAAAATATTTGTAAAACAGACACAGAGATGCAACATTGTGGTGATGGGAGAGGAGTTGGAGCTTAATTGACAAAGTGAGATCTATTAGATTGGAAACTCTTTTGAACCCCTGCAAGAGGGAGAGACTAGTGGTAGATGTACCAGCCCAGATATGGCAACAGTACTCTATGCATGGGGAAATAGTGGCTTTGTAGAGGTATAGTGATAGGTTTGAACTTAAGAGAAAGAGGGATAGATAGGTTAGCTTGGAAGTCAATTTTTTTTAAAGCTGTCCAACACATGTCAGCATGTAAAATGGACATTAAATAATGATAGGCAGGACAGAACTTTTTATTGAGATAATTGAGCATGTAACATGTTTAAAGATTATGAGTTTTAGTGAAGATTATCTGTTAATTGAATGTTACACATTTTGTTGAAAGTTATGCATTAAATGTTACACATTTTGTTGATGGTTATATATTCATTGAAAGTTACACGTTTTGTTGAAGGTTTTCTGTTCATTGAACGTTACACATTTTGTTGAAGGTTACATGTTCATTGAACGTTACACATTTTGTTGAAGGTTACATGTTCATTGAACGTTACACTTTTTCTTGAAGGTTATCTATTCATTGAACGTTACACGTTTTGTTGAAGGTTAAATATTCATTGAATTTTACACGTTTTGTTGAAGATTATTCGTTCATTGAACATTACACGTTTTCTTGAAGGTTATCTGTTTATTGAATGTTACATGTTTTGTTGAAGGTTATATGTTGATTGAAGATTATACAGGATTGATGGCTAACCTACAACGTGAATGTCAATGCTCTTGAGACTTGACATGTCCACATTTAAGAGCAAAAATATAAATGGTGTTTATTTTATTTGTATGTTTTATTTTATTTTTTTACCTCAAACGAGCCATTTAAACCTAAAGCGCTACTATTTGTAGATAATGTCTAACATGGAATTGTGAGAAATTGAGCAGCAAAATCTCTGTTCACATAACATTTTATCTTCTGCAGGTTAGTACAGTTAAGGAAACAGGAAACAGGGAGGGAATTGCAAAGTCTAACAATCTTAGGGAAGAAACTAATAAAGTAGAAGGCTTTCCAGCATCTAAGGACTTCAATAGTGAAGGGGTAGAATTTTGCTGCTTGTTGAGTTAGTTGAGAGTATATATACCAAGGAGGCACACATGCTATAAGTTTATCAGCATAGATTTTATTAAAGTACTTGTAAACCAGGCAGAGGGGTGCAGCATTTTGGTGATAGTATAGAGGTTTGAGTTTGGTTGATAGTGTGAGACCTATTAGATTTGAAACTTTTTTGGACCCCAAGAAGGAAAGACCAGTTATTGACTCCGCAAAAATACTTCATGTATGAGAAAATGGTAGCTTTGTAGAGGTATAGGATACTTTCTGATATAAGTAATTTTCTAGCACGGTAGAGGGAACCCACTTTCTTTGCAGCAGCCTTTATTGATGAACATACAATTTCAAACTTAAGCAGGACAGTGGCGCTTATAAAGATACACTGACACATTAAAATATTTCAAATTTTTTTTGTGGGGGAGGGGAACGTACAAAGACAAACATAGGCAGAAAGTCTACTTGAAATACTTAGATGATTTTTTTCTCTTGGCTCCAAAGCTAATAGAATGATGCCATTTTTTAAATGACCACTTTCCTGTTGAACGTGGTTTGTTGTTGTGTGCAGTTCTAGGAGATCCATCCTCCCAGAACTTTCGTTTTCTAAGAAACGGTTAGTTTATTGCTAATTGTTTGAGGTGCCGGGGAATGCTAAGATAAGTTTTGCAGGCCCAAGTGCTCCTTCTCGGAGACACTGGCTCTTCAATCTAACTTTCCAACTCTTGTGTCACATCTTCATGCAGTGGAAGGGTGATAAATAAACAAAGCAGTTTTATGGATTTAACAATAAACTTTAATTCAATGTTTTAATCATTGGTGGCCATGTTTTTTTAGCCTTTGAGTGTGTAAACATTATCAAATTGATCATAGAATTGAGATGTCAAAAGATAAAAATAAAACAAGTTTCTATTTTATAATGCACACATTTGTATTGATTACTGTGTCATGTGAATAATCATCAGTTTATCAACGCAAGAAATTAGAAGCCGAAGGTGGTGAAATAGAAAAAGCAAGACTTATTCGAACAATCATGACAAATAAAATATTCGGGTTTGTATTACTGTACACATAGATTCGAAAAAGTTGTCAAAAAACAAATATAGAACAAATAAATGTTATCAAAGGCAAGATAAGTTACTTTTCTACCTAACTGGATATATTTTTTGTGTTTTTATTCAGTGTAACATGTTTATTCAGCTCGAAAAACATGCAGTGTTTACCGATGTATTGGAAAATTCAAAATGGCAGCCGACTCTCTCTCGGAGAGGGTAAGTTTGGGAAAAGGTATTATAAATAATAAACTAGACAAAATACTGTTAGAAAACAACCGAATATATGTCAACTTATGTCACGGTAACATATATTGAGCGAATTTCTAACAGTATTTTGTCTAGTTTATTATTTATAATACCTTTTCCCAAACGTACCCTCTCCGAGAGAGAGTCAGCTGCCATTTTGAATTTTCCAATACATCGGTAAACACTGCATGTTTTTCGAGCTGAATAAACATGTTACACTGAATAAAACACAAAAAATATATCCAGTTAGGTAGAAAAGTAAATTATCTTGCCTTTGATAACATTTATTTGTTCTATATTTGTTTTTTGACAACTTTTTCGAGTCTATGTGTACAGTAATACAAACCCAAATATTCCTATTAAATCATTTGCTAAACTCAAACACTGAAGAATCCAAATACGAATAATCAATCCTCATCTCCTGCATGATTCATCATCACATCCGCATTCTTTGTATTCATGCATAAAAGCATTCACCTTTTTTTTTTCTTTTTTTTTTACATGGGGGGGTGGGAGGGGTAACTACTTATCAAGGCCAGGAAGCCACTCTGGGATAAGGGTTATTGCGTGTACAGTAATCAATGGGATAGTGTCGTAGTAATTGTTAGTATTGGAGATTTGATAAAGTGTCTTACTTAAAGGGGCAGTTCATCAGGAATTTGTTTATGTTGGACAAGTTGTAGTGAGGCGGGAAGCACGCAAATGGAAGAGAGTTCCATAGGTGTGCAGTTCTAAGAAAGAAGCTCTGTTCATGGAATCTACGTTTTGATTTAGGCACAGATAAAGAGTGGGGAAAATTATTGTCAGTGGTTTCAGCTACACGGGTGTTTATTGTGAAAGACTGGCGAGAGGGGAGGGACCAAAGATTGGAGCTCAGACGAGCACTTGCCAAGGAAATAACGATAAAACAAAGATAGGCTCGCAACGTCTCTTCTGTGAGAGAGAGGTTGCAGGGTAGAGAAAAGGGCATCCCCCAGTAAATCACGAAGTCTATTTTGTACTCTGTCAAGACAGGATAGGCTGTTTTTAGCAGTTCCTGCCCAGATATGGCAATAGTACTCCATCCTTGCATGTACTTGGCTTTTATATAGATAGAGAATTGCATCAGCAGTGAGATATCTACTGGAGCGGTAGAAGGACCCCACCATTTATCCAGCGACCTTGGCAACAGATTTGATGTACGTGTTCCATTTCAGATCAGGAGTAAAGGTCAATCCCAGAAGCTTGTCAAAACATGAAGCCTCCTCAAGACGAGAGCCATCCATTTCAATTGATGTCAGATGGGGATCCGGGCATTAATGATGTAAAGATAAGAGCTTGATTTTAGATGCATTAAAAGTAACCAGCCACCTTTTCTCCCACTGTCCCCCACACTCAAGATCAGAGGAGAGAGAATCAGAGAGAACTTTGTCATTTACAGCCTTTGATGTGTTGCCATAGATGGTCGTGTCATCAGCATAGATGTCAATGAATGGTTTAAGTATATGTTTTGGGAGATCACTGCCCATCAACCACTACTCTTATGAGCCTATCAGAGAGAAATGATTTAATAATTGAGAAGACATTTCCAGTTATACCGTGGCTGGAAATCTTGTGAAATAGGCCTTTATGCCCTACCTTATCAGAGGCCTTTGATATGTCAAGAGCAATTGCCCTAGAAAGGAAGCTTTTGTCGAGAGATTCACTAATCATATGAGATATAACCGTTAGCACATCTGTTGTAGATCTAGCAGAACAGGTTGGTTGGTTTTGTTTTACGGCATATCAACCCTTTCCGGGTTATTTAATGCTGAATCCAAAGATTTTGAAGAAAAATTTTTTTAATAGAATATATTTGTTGTTTTCACGTTGGTTTCTATTTAACACATAGTTGGGACCCTAACAGGTATTACCACTCCGGGTCAGAGTGGACCTGGGAGCAATGGTAATTAAAGGGTGGCTCCACACTCCCCAAAGCCCACAAGCTGGGACCTCACCACTGGATATAGTTTAAGGTCATATCCAGAACCCCCATTGAGGGACTTTTACCCTCTGCAGGGGGGCAGTCAGCATATTCTAATGCCCCACCGACAGGGCCCTAGCAGAACAGAAACAAAAAGACTTTTAAATCATTCGCTTTGAGATAAAGATAAAATACAGTAATTACAAATTAACTGAAGAGCCATTGCTCAAAATGACAAGGTACTACAAGAAGGTTGACTGGGAAGCTATCAAGGATCTCATCAGAGATGCTCCATGGGGTAATGTTTTTTCTCTACCTGAGGAATAGTGTGCAAATGAGGTTACTGTTTGGTTCAAACCAGCAATTGAATCGCATGTTCCACATGGAAGTTCTATAACAAACCCCACACTCCCTAATGTTCACTTCTATTTGCACGGCTGTCATTGTTCAAAAACAGCACACACTCTGCAAATTTAAATGACATAAGTCCGGTACAAATATTCAAAAGTATACAGAAATAATTGTAAAAGTTCAATAGTCGCAGATAAAAGACATACTGAAATCACCAAACATACCGAAACGCACTGAGTCAAAGAAATTAGGAACTTGCAATTTCTGGAAAATTTATAACAGTGTAGTAAATAATAGACAACCAACAATTCGCATACTATCTAACAACATTGAAGTTATATGTAGGTTTGCTTCCAACTCCACAAGACACAGCAAACCACTCCCACCCACATATTCTTTTGCAGACAAAAACCACACTCCATGATCTGAAAAATAACCCCTTCCCAAGTTTGTAATATCATAAAAATCCTAGACTATGATCTCATCGCAGTTATACTATTAAAAAAAATGCTCTGCTGAGGTTGCTCCAGTTCTCTCTAAACTCTTCAACGAATACCTTACGGAATCTCATTTTCCTGGCTGCTGGAAAATTGCTTCTGTTGTACCAGTTTTCCAGAATTCTGATAAGAGAACTAACCCACTAAATTGTCACACCATTAGTCATTTCAAGGCCATCATTTACTCATACATGGAATATTGTTGCCACATCTGGACTGGTGGATCTTCCACTAGTATCTCACTTTTGGACAAGGTTAAAAAAAGTCACCAACCTAATAGGTCCCACACTAGCAACCAAACTGCAACCTCTGTCCCATCACTGAAATATTGCATCCCTGTGCCTGTCTTACAAGTATGTTAATGGAATGTGCTCCAACAAACTCAAAGCACTTGTACTTCATTGGCGTAAGTTCCCCTAATTGACCTGACAAGCAGTAAAATCCCGCCCTTTCACTATAGAGATCAATAGATGCCAGAAAGCCTACTTCCCTGATTGTACTGACATGCAGAAGTTCAAGTGTGATCTTAACAGACATCTCGTTGTCCAACTCCCTTCATAGTAACCTAGCTAATTTAGTCCCAAATAGTAGCCCGTTATGTCAAAGTGACACTGTGCCTTGTTTAGGGTGAATTATCAGTAGAAAAAAACATACCAATCATACAATTGGGAAAATACAACAAGGAAATGAAGATTGTTCATATTATATGCAGTCATAATACACATTACAATTTTAATAATTTGTGAAGTATTTTCATGGTGAAACTTAAACGGAAAACAATAGATCATGAAAAAACTCATGAACAAAATTGAAGGTATTTTTACTTATATAGGCCGTTTGTTTTTATTATGTGGTTTATTGTAGAGATTAATTTATTTTTATTATTTTTTTCATTTCAAAGATTTTTTTTTTCTAAATATGTGGTTTATTCCAGAGATTAAGTTTTGGCATTCATAACTGATAGTTTCCAAACCTGAAATGAAAGAAAATAGAGTTGTCAATTTAAAGTTCTTAACCTCTATAAAAAAAAACAACAACAAAAAAGCCACATCATATAGATTTATTTTTAAGAAAAAAAAAAGCATCCTCTAACTTATATAAAAATTAACAGTTGAAAACTTGCACTGAGCAAGAGTTAAGGACAGATTACATAAATAATAAAATATTACATCTTGATAATAAGAACAAATAATGACAATAATATTAATAACAATAAGGAATAAAAATGAATAAAAATATAAAATATTCAATAGAAACATATTAAATAGTAAAATAAAGAAAAGAAAATTCACGTCATTACAATATTGGGAGGTGACGGTGATCCAGTGGTTAATGACACAAAATGACGACCTGCGTATCTCAAGTTGGAATCCAGTTAATTTCATAAAAAAATCACTTTCACTAAACCTAAACGTCTGTCTTAAAACTGCATGCCTGTGGAACTCTCTTTCATTTGCCTGCTTTCCAGCTGACTACAATATGGTCTTCTTCAAGTCCAATGTAAACAAGTTCTTGATGAGCCGCCCCTTAAGTAATCCTCTTTACCAAATTTCCACTACGAATGATTACTACGATATTATCCCATTGACTCATGTACACTCATCAACTCTTATCCTCAAGTGGCCTTTATAAGTGGTGACTCTTTTGTGAAAAAGAACAAAAAAACCTTAGGACTGGTGCAACCATCATGTGGTCACTCCCATAAGTACCCGATACCTTTTTAGAAAGAATTCTGCCCAGACAAATATCAGGGAAACCAATACCAACAAAAGAATCCTCAGATTCATACGATATGATGATGATTACAATATTGTAATGAGATGAATCAAAGACACATCTATCAGTTGAGAAGGATAAAAAAAAAAACGTGCATGATCTATCGTCATATCTGTATTTGTTGTTTTTATGCATAAAAACATCGCGCTAAAAGACTGTTCTCATTTCTCGATTGCAACTGATTTGTATCTCGTCATTTGAGTTTAAATGCGAACCACTTCAAATCTATTGATCTCTGATGCACGTGCATTCAGCAGGAACGAAAATAATACAATCTGAAATGCAGTAATGAGGTTCCACTCTCATAGAAAAGCGTTAATAATTGGAAACTTCACAATGAAATTGTCCTCTTGGTTGGCATATTGTCAATTATAAGTTAATCAGCTTGAAGCTGCTGTTCTAACGGAATGGAACAGCTCCACAAAAATCTATATCATATCATATTTTGCTCAATAGTTATTCAAACGAAATTAACATTTGTTTCTGTTTCTCAATACACAAAAACAGTATCAGCACTAGGGGTTCATACCCCCCCCTTTTATCTATGATCCAATGTGACTATTCTTTGTAAACAAATATTAGAGAATTGATATTATTTGGATTCTTCAGACTACTGTTCTCATCTTGAGTGTTATTTTCACGTTTCGATGAACGTAACCTTTGACCTGTCAAAGAATGAAAAAATGCTCCAACTTAGGATGTATCTGAGTTTTAGTAAAGCTAGCACATTGCATCAGGCGTTTAGACTTTTGGAGCAGTAAAAAGATCCATCCATTTTTTTTTTTTTAGTTACATTTTCACCCCAAACAAGGCACATTGCCACTTTGGTGTAGGGGGCTACTATCAGGGACATAGGCATCAGGGGTATTGTGTAGGGAGTTGGGCAACAAGATGTCGGTTCACATTGCACTTGAACTTCTGCATGTCAGTACAGTTGGGGAAGCAGGGACCCGGCAAGGAATTCCAAAGTCTAGCTGTCCTGGGGAAGAAACTATTGGAGCAGAAGGCTCTCTTACATCTAGGGATCTGTACTGTGAACGGGTGTAGTTCAGCCGCTTGTCGGGTTTGTCGGGGGTATTTACGTTGAGGGGGGTACGAGTGCTTGCAGTTCGTCAGAGCATTCACTTTTAAAGTACTTGTAGAAAAGGCAGAGGGATGCAACATTTCGTCGATGGGACAGGGGCTGAAGTTTAGATGCGAGTTCAGGACCTATCAGATTGGCGACTCTCTTTTGAACCTTGTCTAGGAGCGAGAGACTAGTGGCAGATGCACCAGCCCAAATATGACAACATTACTCAATACATGGGCGAATGGTGGCCTTATAGAGGTATAGGATACTTTCGGGTGTTAGTAGCTTTCTAGCATGGTAGAGAGAACCTTTCTTTGCAGCAGTCCTGGCGATACTCTCAATATAATTGTTCCAACTCATGTTTCCTGTGAGCATTAGGCCGAGGAGTTTAAAAAATGTACTTTCAGATAAAGAGTCATTGGCCATTGCTATTGGTGGTAGAGAAGGTTTCTTGTAATTATTGAAGGAAACGAGTTTAGTCTTGGCAGCAGTGAATGTGACCAACCATTTATGTCTCCATTCCACTACAGATCAGCAACCTTAGAAATAAATTGGATACGGGTCTTATTCTAGATCTGGTATGAAGTTCTAGTATTTCAACTGGAACTGGAAAAAGGGTATGAGCATTGGTTGTGAAAGCAGAGAAGCTTGGTTAAAATTAACAAGCTAATTTCCTCCATTGCACCTCATGCTCTCGATCAGAAGTGAGACAATCAGCAAGATTTTGATTACAAAAGCTCTTTAAACTGTTGCCATATATTAAAAATAAACAAATTTGCATATCAGAACCTAATAGTAGAGCAATATTGCAGGTTAACAATGTCTGCATCATTCCCCCCCCCTTCAACATTTGAGATTCTATTTTAAGCGATTACATGTGAATATCCTGAAAAACTTGACAGAAACAAAAAAACAACAAAAAAACAATTTAGAATGTGGATCAGTTTCACATATAAATTTAATGCACAATGATCTCTCGTTTTCGAACAGTTCTTGCATCTTAAAACAGATAACCATTTTTTTTTTCGTTTTTACTATGCCAGATAAATCATGCATGTTCTTTTTAGGAGGTTTTACTTTTTTAGGTTATTAAATATTTTTATGTCCTTGCCACTCAGCCTTAGGGTTAGTGATAAGAAGATTAGTTAGTTTCCTTACAAATTTGATCCGGAAATAAGATATTTTACATTAAATTTATACACAAAACTAATCCCTATACTAAAATTCTTTTTTCTTTCCACCAAAAGTACTCGTCTAAAATAGAAAATCATAGATGTGGGAAGAGGAATATGTCACTCTCTCTGAACACTTGGTAATTTCCTATTTACTTATTATAATAGATTAAGTCCTGATCTAGAAAAGTGCAAAAGTGAAATCAACAAGAAAATGTGAGACGTTATTTTGCCAATATGAAATCAAAAATAGTTTTATATTATTTAATTGGAATTCATTATTGAGATGAGTATAATTTATTAATTTTATTTATTGCGAACTATTATCCTCATCTTTTTCTTAGTTGTTCATGACGTTTCGGCCGACTATTGCTCTGGCCTTCGTCAGGTGGTAACCGCAACATGATAGGAACTTTGAATCTCTGACTGCATCCACTGATGGTGAGATGACAACAACTATGGAAGGCAGTAATTGCAGTGGATGCAGTCAGGAGATTCAGAGTTCCTATCATGTCGTGGTTACCACCTGATGAAGGCCAGAGGAATAGTCGGCCGGAACGTTGTGGAACAACTAAGAAAAAGATAAGGATAATAGTTCGCAATATCGAATCTGTCTATACATCTCTCTCTCTCACTCTCTCTCTCTCACTTCGTCTAAAGACTGGAAAATGGCGTTTAGCTGTTTTTATTTTAAAAAAAACTTCGATCGTTAATAATTTTTGTAAGCATATTTTTTTTTTTTACTTCACTTTTTTTTTTACTTTATTTTTCGTTTAACTATCATATCTACCTATTTTGAATGTGGTAATAACTTTGGTAACGTTGCCATAGTGTAGAAGTTCATAGTTTAGTTTTAATTAAATTTTTTTTTACCGATAGCAACATTTTTTAATTGTAAATTCAGACGGCCATTAGAGGTTGCTGACGTCAAGATCACGTGACATGACTCAGCGGGTTTTAAATACAAGCTGACCCAAAATAAACGGCCGCATGTATACTTTATGTAGAAGAGTTGGTGGCCGTATTTTTTGGGGCAGTTATAAATCGATTTAAAAATATGTAATGTTTAACATTAAAATGTCACTTTTTTGCTCCCCCCCCCCTGCAGAAAATCGATCAGTTGACGCACTTCTGATGGTCACTTTGGGCCAATTTTTCGATATTTGTCGTCCGGAAGGTGGGGCTTTCATATGAGACCAAGTTTGTGAATTTTTGTTGTGTCTGTCGAAAGTTTTTAGCAGACACACAAACATACATACATTTTCGCTTTTATATATATAGACTAGCGGGGGTACCCGGCGTTGCCTAGGTGTTTTGAGGTGTGTGTGTGCTCTTAAATCAAAAAGAATCAGGGGGGGGGGAGTAAAAAAAGTTTTGGTAGGTAGGTAGGATCGAACTCAAAGCCTGAGGCGAAGTTGGAAAATAAAATGTGAAAAAAAAACATGACACGTTAACCACTCGGCCAGCAAGAAAGAGTTACTGAAGATGTTAATGAAGTCAAATTGAAGTCACTGTAAATATTTGCTGCGGGACAGTTTTTAATGAGGTCAAAATCCGGTTTGTTGGTTTTTACCCAACTTTGGGGAAAACCAGCTCCCCCTGTTTATTAGGGAAGTGTCCAGCTCCCCCGTTTTATTAGGGGAGTTTCCAGCTCCCCTGTTTATTAGGGGAGTATCCAGATGAAAGCAATTGTCTGATATGACGGTGAAAAACCGACATTGACCAAATATTAACATCGCTTTCCAGAGACTACTCAGCCATGGGCCAGGGAACTGCTGATTTGAATCCAGTTTCGCTTTTTTATACTGAAAAGCAAAAGAAACACGCGGCGATCTAAAAATCTGGAAAAATAGCGCGTGAAAGTCGGGCAAATTAAATACACACATGACCCCACCCCCCGTTCGTAACTCATAGATATTATCATTTAGATAGGATATAAAAAGTTTTAAGCTGACCGAGAAGCCCAGCGAAAAAAGCCTTTTGCGGACATACACAAAAAGCGAACATACATACATACATTTTCGCTTTTATATTTATAAACTAGCGGGGGATACCCGGTGTTGCCTGGGTGTTTGGAGATGTGTGTGTTGGGGGGGGGGATCAAAACAACCCTGTTCAAAAAAAAAAAACATTGGCCAGGTGTTTGGAGGTGTAAAAGAAAAAAAAAGTTTTAGTAGGAAGGTAGGCTTGGACTCCTTGACACGAAGGTGGAAACGAAATGAAAGAAAACCCTGAGACCTAACCATCTCGGCCACGAGGGGAGAGGAAGTGATAAGTGTCTTAAGTTAACGTTTATAAAGTGAAATATACAGGTGCGAGAAAGTTAAGTCGCATGATGTTTGACCTTGAAACATGACACGGCTGTAAGCCAGTTTTCACTTTTTTTATACTGAAAAGTGTAACGAAAACGCGGCGATCGAAAAATAATCTCGAAAATAGTGCGTAAAAGTCAGGCAAATTAAAAAGTAGATGCGAACCCCAGTCATAACTTGTAGATATTATAGACATATATATATATATATATATATATATTAGACATTATATAAAAAGTTTTAAGAAGGAATGAGCCGACTGAGAAGCCCGGTGAAAAAAGCCTTTGGCGGACATACACAAAAATACACACACACACTAGCCCACATTTTCGCTTTTATATATACAGACTAGCAAGGATGCCCAGCGTTGCCCAGGTGTTTGTCTGTGTGTGTATAGGAAAAAAAAAGTTTTGATAGGCAGGTAGGCTCGAACCCAAAGCATTGAGGCAAAGACGGAAAAGAAAGCATATCTTATCACGACGCTAAGAGGGCAGAGAAGTGAGAATTGTTCAAATTAAACGATTAAAAAATGCAGGTGCATAAACGAACGTCTGCTTTTCTAGATCAAACATCTCACGATAGGGGAATGAAATCACGCACTTAATTTTGGCTCCAAGCTAGTTAAGCTTGAAGCTTTCAGCATATTTGTTTGTTTCCCCACGATGTTGGGGAAAACCAGTTCCCTACAAAAAGGGGAGTGTCCAAATGAATAGCAGTTGTCTAATATGAAGGGTTTCCTTGACATTGATCAAAGCTGAATAGATATCAGCTCTACTACATAATCAAGTTACCTGAATTGATTTTTTTAATAAAAGTTTTAAAATAAAGCTGTAGTGTTGTTTTCTTTAGAACGACAATTTTATCATTCTACCCTGTAGAACATGGTTATATTCAAGTCTAATGTCAAAAAATACTTGTCGAGCCTTTGTTAAAAAAAAAGAAAAGAAATTCTGCCCTTTACTTATTTCCATTATTTTCATAGCACAGTTCATCATTCAACTTATAGTTCCATTACCTCTTATCCTCAAGTGGTTTTTAGCCTTAGTAGATGGTGAATCATTGATATAAAAAATAACTTTTAATTTGACAGTTAAAACCTATTGAAAGTTTGAAGGTCACAAAGTAATTTATTCTTTCTTTCAATAATAAAAGAAAAACATTAAACTGGTATTCTTGAAAAAAAGAAACTCAAAACAAATTCACATACACAACCGGCCAATATGGAGGAAGGTAGAGCTAGTACTTCATATTTACCTTAGTTTCGATGGATGAGGTAAGGATTCTATGCTTCGGTTTTGATGTAAACTTTCAACGTTACTTTCAGAATCTGATATTGAAAACAGTGGAGCTGGCTGAACATGAAAATAAAAAAAATTAAAACACAAATGAAACATGAAAAAAACTAAAAAAAAAAAATTGTATTTTAGTAGTATTACATAACAGATTACAATTGATTTTCTTTTAGATATGCAATATGAAATGTACTTTGTACATACAGTGGTAAAGCTGGGAGTTACAAGTGCACATGAAAACAATGAAAAAAATCTTGAAAATATTATGCCAACTATCAAGATTCTCATGTGGTAAATGTTATGAAAACAGAAACACATGATTTTCTTCTTTGGGTGCACAGCATCATTTTTAACGTGATAAATAAATTAACCTTTAAAAAAAATAATATCAAAGCAATTCCAAAAAAATTTTCCTTTTTTTTTTGTTCTATATATGCCAAAGAGAAAGTTATTGCCTGTTGGCTTAGAATTGGTGCTTTATGCCAAATTGATGGATGAATATGGTTAAATTTGAGCTCATTTTTGCATTAAATACTAATTCCTATTAATCTCTATCTGTGCATTCAGTAGATACCGTAATACTTAGTTTGCTGCACTTTATTATAACAAGTCCATACAAAATTTCCACCAGATCGGTCCAGTAGTTTCTGAGAAGAAGTGGAACAGACAGAAAAACAGATAAACAGATAAAGAGAAATATAATATAGAAAAAATATAAGAAAATTTTTGGTAAAAGTGAAATTTATGACTTTTTAAAGATTAAAAATATAAAATAACAGAATTTCTTCTGCGAATGATCATATACAAATATACTAACCTTCACATTAAAGCTATCAGAGTTGGAATCATATAATGTTCTGTGGAATAAAAAAGTGAAAAGACATTTCATCAAAATTATAATTGGAAAAAAAAAATTAAGACTAAACAAATTGATGAAAAATTGTTTAATTTGTTATTATGAGACAAATTTGAATTTTATATAAACTGTTTCTTCAGTATTTCATAAATTAAATCATAACTTGTATTTTAATAGCAAAATATCTCTTCCAATAAATATTATTTTATCATTGGAATTCTTTTGAGATGAGTAATTTGTATATATTTTTTCAATTTAATTATTTGTGGACTATTATCCTCATCTTTAAAGTTGTTATTTCACATTTATATATATATATAACTACTTAATTTACTCACATAAAATTAATATACGAAAGTATAGACTTATGCGTAAACTTTAAGTATTTACTTCAAAAGTGCTCAATACATAAGTAGAGCTAGTTAGTGATTTATAAAATATATATGGCGATTAAGCTACACTGAATATTCGGCGTTTCATCCACTCTAGGATTCGTCAGGCTTATGCGCAAATTCTGTGGTTGTTTCTCGTTTTTATATGGTCCTCTTCTGTTGATGATTTTAGTTAGCCAATCATAAGCTAACATAAAAATAACGAACTTCCTGGACGTCACGTTAAACTTAGATAAAAACACATATGAACCATACTTAAAAGATAACGCTACTCCAATTTACGTAAACCCTAAGTCCAATAACCCACCATCAATTATAAAACACATTCCTAACTCGATCGTAAGTAGATTCAGTAATAACTCAAGCGATGTAAATGCATTTAACAGGTCAACCAATATCTACAAAACAGCCCTAACAAATAGTGGATACAAAAATATCGATATCAAATATAAGCAACAAACACCTAATAAAATTAAAAATAGAAGAAAAAAAACTATAATTTGGTATACGGCCCGATACAATCAAATGTTAAAAACAAAACTTGGCAAGAAATTTCTAGATCTAATTGAAAAACACTTTGCCGCAACCAACCCCTTACACAAAATCTTCAATAAAAATACCTTAAAGTTATCCTACAGTTGTTGCGAAAATTTAGAGATGATACTTAAAGCACGTAATAACAAAATACTAAATAAAAACAATGTAAACAACAACAAATTAAACAATAAAAAAAGTAGACACCATGACAAAAATAAAACCAACACTAGTAGAAATAATAATAATAATAACAATAATAATAATAACAAACCAACCCCAGACAAGAACAACCATACCATAAATAAAAATACTAATAGTGAACAAGATAAATGCAACTGTAGACACCGCTCACTTTGCCCAGTTCAAAATAAATGTCTAACAAAAAGCGTAGTTTATCAGGCAACAATATTTGCGAAAGAAAACCCGAATAACAAGAAATATTACGTAGGCATGACTTCCTTAGATTTCAAAACCCAATACTATGACCACAAAAGTACATTCAACAATAAAAAACACCGTATAAAAACAACACTAGCGAATAAATACTGGGAACTCAAAGAAAGCGGACATTCGCTGGTAGTCGAATGGAAAATAATAAGACAAGCTACCACGTGTAGGCATTTAGACGACCCATGTAAATTATGCCTTCATGAAAAATTTGTTATCCTGTACTTTAAAGAACCCCAAAATCTATTAAACTGTGGAAGAGAAATAGCAAATAACTGTGTTCACAAAATAAAACGTACTCTAGGATAGCGATACAAAATAGCTTTAAAACTAACAAAAACAATAGAAAATAAACAAATAAATAAATTAAATAAACATGAATATACATAAACGATCACACATATATGTATATATATGTGCATCTATGTATGTACACATATGTATATTTATATATATATATATATATAAAAAAAAAGGAAAAGGTCTGCCTTAAACCACTAACCTAGTTCTAAAACAGATCCTTTGTTCGATAAAATGCATGCCCATTGGCTGATAGGAAGGGGCACGGTGGATACTAGAAAGATGATTGGCTAACTAAAATCCTCAACAGAAGAGGACCATATAAAAACGAGAAACAACCACAGAATTCGCGCATAAGCCTGACAAATCCTAGAGTGGATGAAACGCCAAATATTCAGTGTAGCTTAATCGCCATATATATTTTATAAATCACTATATATATATATATATATATATATATATATATATATATATATTCATAACACCCTCCCCCTGACTAGAGAAACAAACCTAGAAACGGACGATCAAGCCTTTATGTACTTTAGACTAAACATACAACATAACATTAGCTACTTTTATTTTCTCTACCGCTCTCCCTCAACCGAGGACTGCACCATAATAAACAAAGTCTCTGACAGCATAGACACAGCACTCTACCTCGACACTAGCGCACAAGTACATGTATTTGGTGACTCTCATGTTCACCACAAAAACTGGCTTGGATTCTCTACTCACACATGCAGCGGGCAGCTCAACACATAGTTTCGCTATATCTCCCTCCCTATCACAAATGGTTACGTTTCCAATCCGTTTCCCTGACCAGCAAGAACAACACACATCACTTCTAGATCTGTTTCTGACTACAGTTCCCGAGGATTGTATAACAAATGCTGACAGCCCACTCGGGAACGCTGACCATGCAGTGATAATGGTAGAAATCGCCCTAAATTCTAGACCTCAAACTGAACAGCCAGTGCTCAAAACAACGAGATATTATATAAAAGGCTGACTGGGAAGCCATCAGAGATCTTATCAGAGATGCCCCATGGGGAAATATTTTTCTCTTCCTGCTGAACAGTGCGCAAATGGGGCCAGTGAATGGTTCAAAACAGCAATTGAAGCACATGTTCCCATGCGGAAATTTTATAGCAAGCCTCACTCTCCCCAATGGTTTACTTCGACTTGCGCAACTGCCATTGCTCAAAGGCAGCATGCATACTGCAGATTTAACTGACATAAGTCCAGTTCAAACAGACAGAAGTATATAGAAGCTAGAAGTAACGTTAAGAAAGAAATAGCGACAGCTAAGAGAGAATTTACTGAAACCACTAAAAAACGCATCGAAGCACAAAAATTAGGAACTCGTGACTTCTGGAAAATGTACAACAGTGTAGTAAATAATGGGCAATCAACAATTCCTCCACTAACCAAAAATCACGAGGTTGTTTGCTCAGCAACCGAGAAGGCTAATATGCTTGCCAATTGGTTTGCCTCAAACTCCACACTGGACCTTTCCAACCACCCCCTGCCTGACTTTCCTTTGCGGACAGACGCCATGCTAGACAATCTAAAAATCACCCCTGCTCAGGTGCATGCTATCATAAAAAACCATGACACTTCAAAAGCATGTGGACCTGATCTCATCCCAGTTGTGCTATTAAAAAAGTGCTCAGCTGAAGTAGCTCCAGTTCTCCCCAAGCTCTACAACAAATGCCTTAATGAATCTTGCTTTCCGGGTTGTTGGAAAACTGCTTCTGTGGTACCAGTATTCAAGAATTCTGGTAAAAGAACTGACCTATCAAATTATCGCCCCATTAGCCTCCTCCCACTGTTCCCAAAAATATTTGAGACCATAATTAACCATGCTCTAGTCCGGCACCTTACAGATGCTAAACTTCTGACTGACAAACAATATGAATTTAGACAAGCCCGTTCCACAGCTGACATCCTCACTGTAATCTCTGAACGTATATACCATTCACTGGACAAAGCGGGGGAGGGTAGAGCGGTAGCTCTAGATATATCTAAGGCCTTTGACAGGGTATGGCATGAGGGTCGCCTCAGGAAAATTAAATCATACGGTATCACTGGTAGAATACTTAACATAATTAAATCCTTCTTAGATAAAAGAAAAATCCAGGTTGTCTTCAACGGTTGTACATCTAAACAGTGTGATATAAATGCAGGAGTGCCTCAGGGGTCTATCCTTGGACCTCTATTGTTCCTAATATTTATTAATGACCTTCCCGACAAAGCTGCCTCTGAGATGGGTATATATGCTGATGACACCACACTCTATAACAGGCATGACAGGAAAACAAATGAACACATAACTAAAGAAATGGCAAAAACACTAGAGGATGACCTTCAATTTGTAGTGGAATGGTGACAAAAATGGATGATCACGTTCACTGCTGCCAAGACTAAACTTGTTTCCTTCAATAATTACAGGAAACCTTCTCTGCCACCAATAGCAATGGCCAGTGACTCCCTGTCTGAGAGTACATCTTTCAAACTGCTTGGCCTAACATTCACATGAAACATGAGTTGAAACAATTATATTGAAAACATTGCCAGGGCCGCTGCAAGGAAGGTGGGCTCTCTCTACCGTGCTAGAAAACTACTGACATCTGAAAGTATCCTGTACTTCTATAAGGTCACCATTCGCCCATGTATGGAGTATTTTTGTCGCATTTGGGCTGGTGCATCTGCTGCTAGTCTCTCACTCCTAGACAAGGTTCAAAAGAGAGTCGCCAATCTGATAGGCCCTGAACTGGCATCTAAGCTTCAGCCTCTGTCCCATCGATGAAACGTTGTATCCCTCTGCTTGTTCTACAAGTATTTTAATGGTGAATGCTCTGACGAACTGCAGACACTTGTGCCCCCACGACATAGACACCCTCGACAAACCCGACAGGCAGCTAAATCCCACCCCCACACAGTAGAGATCCTTAGATGTAAAAGATCTTTCTACTCCAGTAGTTTCTTCCCCAGAACCTCTAGACTCTGGAATTCCATTCCAGGTCCCTGCTTCCCTAACTGTACTGACATGCAGAAATTCAAGTGTAACGTGAACTGACATCTTGCTGTCCAAATCCCAACATATTGCCCCAGTAGTTGCTGCCCCTGATAGTAGCCCCCTACACCAAAGTGGCAATGTGCCTTGCTTAGGATGAAAATGTAATAAAAATATATATATATATATATATATATATATATATATATATATATTGCCCGGGTGTTTGGAGGTGTGTCTTGAGCAAAAAAAAAAAAAAAAAAAAAAAAGAAATGGTAGTAGGCAGGCAGGCAGGCTCAAACCCGTACTGCAAAGGAGGAAAAGAATGTGAAAAAAAAAAAAGTGACGTTTTTGCTGTTGCTCTATCGCAAAACCGGAAGTGGCAAAGGTTTAAATTAAGGCTCGTCAATTAAAAAGACTTTCGAAAATATTGGTGAAAAAAAAAAAGCGATCTCTCCTTGTAGAAAAGTACCCAGTTGAGTGTGAAGGAATTAATATTTTTGGCCAATTTTTCAATATTTGTTGTCTAAAGAGTCAAGCTTAAAAATGATACAGATCTTGTGAAAATCCTTTGCCTCTGTCAAAAGTTCTAGGCAGACATACATACATACATACATACATTCAAACAGACAGATGAGATTGATATAATAAATACCATTTGGTATGGACGCGACAATAGGAGAATCAAATAACAAAAAAAATCCACCTTTGATCACCCTTTCGAGCCTGTAGTGCAATAGACAGAGATGTTGAACCTCTACAGTTCTAGATGAGCATTGTTTGATGATAGCCATTTCAATCCTACCCAAAAGCCGGCCAGAGGTGAGATCTATATAATATATTAGAGGAATAATATATTTGTCAACTGCGTTTCATTTGTAGAGTTTGGTTTGTTTTTGTTTTACGGCTTAACACCCCTTTTCAGGTTATTTAATGCTGAATCGAGTAATTTAAGGGGAAAAAATTTTATTTTTCAAATTCTTTATATTTTTAGATATTTATTCATAGTGTTTGGTTTACTTGTTTTATGGAAAAAAGTTGTTTTTGTTTTTGACTTTGCAGAACATGACTGAGTTCTGCAAAGAGAAAGAAAAAAAAAACAATAATTTCAATGTTTGAAGCATTGTTGATCAGGAAGCCAGTATCTTCAGACTGCCACATCTGATAGCACCAAATACCTCAACAGGTATTACCAAGTCAAAATGGATTTAGGAACAATAGTAACTAAGGGGCAACTCCGCTTTCCCTACAGCCCCCAATTGGGGCCTCATCACTGGATATCTTTTAAGGTCATATCCAGGTCAAAACTAAAAGGGTTTTTTTTATACTTTCTGAAACTACGAAATTAGGAACTCATCACTAATACTCTTAATGCCATAGCCAAGAACAATGCATTCAAGATAAAATGAAGTCACAGTCTATCAGTTTGTGTGAAAGTTTAAACAAATACATTTGAGCACAAATTTGTACAAAGAAAAGTTATGATCTGTCACCTCTGTCAAAAGTTTTAGGCAGACATACATACATACATTTAAAATGGAATATATATATCTACTATTATATAAAAGTCACTTTGAGTGTGTGCGTGTGTGAGTTCCTTCCTTGTAGGTTCTGAAACGGCCGAACATATCTTTTGTAAATCCACACAAAGGTAATTCGTATGTCTGGCAGTGTTCTTAGATATGTTTTGTACAGAAATTCATTCGATAACTATCGAAAAAATCCAGTCTTAAAAATAGTCTTTCTCTCTTACAGATAAAAAAGAATTTTTATCGTGGAATACTTTACGTTACACTGGCCAAGGGAAATAATAAAATCTTAGCAAATCATTTTTCTTAAATAAACAGATTTGTCATCTGGAGATATAGCTCAGTGTTAGAGCATTTGACTAGAGATCGAATAAGCCCTTGTTCAAGCTCGAGTGTACTTCAGCATTTTATTTTAATTTTTTCTTTTTATCTAGTTCAATTTATGATAAAAAATGGGTACCATTTAAAATCGCTGCAAACCATTTCTTTGTTTGCATATTTTAAAACTAAACATTAATCAGAAGTAACTTTTCTAGGGCATTCATCGTCAAGCCTAAATATCAGTTGATGTGATATTGTAAACAAGCACAGACGAAATTTGATGAACGACATTATCATTATTATTTTTTAAAAATTGTTTTTGCGGATTAGTTTACCAGGCAACTTATTTCTTGTAATATATTAACAGCAGATTGATTCTATAATAATACACTCACAATCTGCATAAATTAAAATATGGTTAAGTGTAGTGTACAACTGGGTAACGTTGGGTAGCCAGCTAGTATATATACAGCATCGAGTGGCCACCGAGTACATTTTTTATAAATTTCCCCCCCCCCCCCAAATGTTTTTTTTTTTTTTAAATTTTTTTCTTGTTTTTTCTTCAGATTCCTATTCTTTGTATTATTAATATTACTTATAAAATCAACAAACCCATCTATTAAGTATACAGGTTATAAAAAAATATTTTTTAATGATTAAGCATGGAAGAGGGGGTGTCATGAAAAAGTGACCAGTATGACATATGAACAAAAAAATTTTAAATTATTAATTTGAAGTTTTTTTATTTAAATTTTTGTTTTAATAATAATTCTTTTAATCTCTTTACTTGTTTTTTTACATTTTTTCTTTTAATATTTTGTGTGCCAGCCTTTTTTATAAAGACAAACCTTTGTCTCTTTGGCAGCGAATTGTAGAGCTTTGTTATGTAAGAATTCGGGATATTGTTGAATTCCTTATATATATATAATATACACCAAGGAACTTGGATCAATTATAGGCCAATGTTAAAAAACATTGGCCTATAATTGATCCAATTTCCTGGTGTATATTTTCCTAATTTAAATTTAAAAAAAACTCCAAAGATTTTCTATGGGGTTAAAGTCAGGACTCTATGCTGGCCAGTCAACCAACACAGTAATATCATTTTCTTCAACAAATCTAGAACGTTTACAGGTTTGGCACTTTGCTCTAACATAAACACATCCTCATTTTGGTGGGTTGGAAGGTATGTTTCATCCAATATATCTTGATATCTATAACTGTTCAAGTTACCTTTATACAGTTTGATGCATTAGCTTTGATACATCCTCAAATATTAACAGAGGAATTTGCCTGACATATTTGTCCTTCTTACGTAGGTGTGGGGTTGTTTTTACATATATTCAACCCCTTGGATAGAGATCTATCCTACATTCATCTGGGTAGGCAATATTATCAAGTTCTTGTTTTGTTTTGTTTTTTTACATATTCTTTCAGAAATTTTTCCTGTTAGCAACATGCCTCATTTTTAATAGTGTTTTTTTTTGCAAGTCACATACCCCCATAAATTATGCCTCCTTTAGTTCTCTTATATGTAGAAAGAGATATTTACAGACAAATCTGTAATTGCAAAGAGCTTCTTGGTCCCCAATATGGGTGTTTCCTTGAATTTAAGCAAATTCTCCTCTCATCTCTCTGTCAGTTTTCTCTTTTTATAGCCTTTTGGAAAATTCTTGATTGTCCATAGGTTACATATTTTTTCCGTATTTTTTCACTGTTGATCCATGCATTTCAAACCGTTTAGCTATGGAATTAAGGGATTAGCCTTTTCCTTCTTCATAACAATTAATTCTCTTATTTTCTTTGGTATAGTGGACATTTTTAATAATTTCTCTCAAATATGAATTTCAAGAAAACAACGTGGTTAGATGAGTCTAATCATGGAAATATTCCACTAAAGAGGGGTGGACACTTTTTCATGACCCCCACCTTCTTTCCAACATTTTTTTTTAAATATTTATTTTATTTCTATTGTAAGTTACCAAGAAAATTTTTAATGCTTATCATATTTACATCTGATATAACAATTACAATCCAGAAAAAAAAAAAAAAAAATGTGGCCACTTGAAACTGAGTGATGCTGTATAGATAAAAGAGAAAGTTCATGTGTCAGTATGTACACAGACAACATTACCATCTATAGCAACACTTCAAAGGCCAACAATGACCAAAATCTCTGAGCCTCTATTCTCTGGCTTAGAGCATGTGATACAATGGAGCAAAAGGTGGCTAGTTCATTTTTACGCATCCAAAACCATGATTTTATCTTTTTGCTAGAAAAGCTTTGATCCCCACTTGGCCCCAATTGATATGAATAGCTCGTCTTGTCCGAAAGAAGCTCCCTGCTTTGACAAACTTCTGGGTCTGACCTTCACTCCTGACCTGAATTGGAAGATTTAAATCAAATCTGTAGCTGCCAAGATCGCTGGAAAAATGGTAGCGGTAGCTCCAGAAGGTGTGTGTGTGTGTTTATATATATATATATATATATATATATATATATATATATATATATATATATAGCAATTTATAAAATATATATGGCGATTAAACTACACTGAATATTTCGCGTTTCATCCACTCTAGGACTCTTCATGTGCTTAGGTGCATAAGTGCATGAAAAGTCCTAGATTGGATGAAATGCGGAATATTCAGTGTAGCTTAATCGCCATATATATTTTATAAATTACTAACTAGCTCTACCTACGTATTGAGCACTTTTGAAGTAAATACTTAAAGTTTATGCATAAATCTATACTGTCGTATATTAATTTTATGTGAGTAAATTAAGTAGTTATATATATATATATATATATATATATATATATATATATATATATATATACAATAATGTGATTATGTTACACACACAAACACATATATATAAGTACATGGGTTTAATAAAATATGCTGAGATACACTTTAGTAAGAGATAAAAACATATTATTTGGAAAGGAAACACAAATAGAGGTGAAAGTCCTTAATCCGCAGAGTTTTGAAGAAATACTTTCCTTCTCATACAAGGAGAGGAATTAGCAAAATGTGTAAAGAAATTTTGCTTGTAAAGCATTTAATAAAACTAGGTGTGAACTGCATCATACTGGCGTGAAAATGAAGTCGACAACAATGAAACAGATGGAGTGGTATAAAAAGGAAAAATGGTTTCTTGTGAAAGGGTAGTTGGTCAGTAAAAAATCCAGTAAATCCAGGAAATTTGTAAAGTTTTCAGGGTGTTCCCATGGTTAGTGAGCACAAAATCTAGTAAATCCAGGAAGTTTTTAAAGGTAATAGATCCAATTTAAGGTAATCCGAAAGCATATCATTGGAGTGCAGAAGTGATCCAAACAACAAATTTCCATGTGATTAAGCGCAGATAAATCCCATCTGTAAAGTTTATTAATGAAAATGTGATTTGAAGAAAAAGTAGAGAGAATTAGCACGTAGCGAACTGAGTTATTTTAGGGTAAGAAAGATCATTGACCCAGTAACTAAAGCAGTTCAACATTGTAGAGTGAGGAAGGGTGATGATCTGGTTGCCACAACGACTTATCTTTGTAAAAATAGCAATTAAGGCAGTAGGAGGGGGGCAAGATGGAATAGGTCAGTGAATATGGTTTGGTGAGATTATGGACAGAGTTAACAAGGTTAAAGCAAATGTATTTAAAAATTGAGGGCTGTAAACTTTTTGCGAGAAACAATTTATCTGAAAAGTTGGAGAATTTTATTGAGAATTTTTAGTGGATTATAAGGGCTGAGGAAGGATTAAAGGAAAATTAGAGGAGGAAGAAGAGGAAGGCTGATGCCCGCAGACTCTACCATAGTACAAACAACTAAAAAGAACTACACTGAACACCTGTACAAATGCATATCTATATATCTATAAAAACAGATGTGTGTGCCACAGACGATTTCTGATTGGTTAATCCAATAATCACATCTCCTAAAAAACTATGGTTCCTACGTTCTTACCTTTACCATAAAATATTATGGCTTTATTTATTGTCCATCTTGGAAGGGTTTAATTTTTTCATAACTTGTTATTTACAAATTAAAAAAATACGAAACTTACACAATCTAACAATCGAACCTACGACATCACGGCCGCCATTCTGGTGCTAGCCGCAGACACGTACACACAACACGAAAACAATGTTTTGAAAATCTAGCAAAAATTAATTTTCCTGAAATTTTTCAATATTTAAAAATAAATTATGCCGGCTGATAAAATTTTAAAACTTTTTTTTAAAGCTAGAAAGATAAAATTTAAAAATACTTATTTTTATATAAAACGCGCGTTCACTCGTGGTCTTTTCATTTCAGGTTTGTATTACTATACACATAGATTCGAAAAAATTGTCAAAAAACAAATATATAACAAATAAATGTTATTAAAGGCAAGATAAGTTACTTTCTGGATATATTTTTCGTGTTTTTATTCAATGTAACATATTTATTCAGCTCGAAAAACGGGTTTGTATTACTGTACACATAGATTCGAAAAAGTTGATAAGATATGAAACAATATGCATAATATAAACACAGCACGAAAACGCGCACACACGCACACACAATCACGTCCACTACCGTCCTTGGCTACGTCACGTTGTTATGGCAACACGATAAACACACAGTAAATTTGATTTTCTTCATTTCTACGCAAATATTACGCAAATATAAATCATATAGAATATCTGTATGAATATAATTACACGTAATAGTTAAATAAAGATGATCATCGTATAAGAGAACCGAAAAAAAACTAATAGGGAATTAATTAAAAACGATAAAAAATATGCACATTAGCTAGATCTTTTGTAGATGAATGCAATTCCACGACTCATAAATAACAAAGTTGTATTTTCTTTTTAAATAAATAGAAAAAAGGGGTGTTGATAAGACTATCAATACACATAAAAAATATAGATTTATTTTTGGGTAAAGTTCCCTCGGGTTTTCCTTTCACTTCAGTAAATAATGGTCTTTTGTTATATATATGGCGTACTATTATCCTTATATATATGATGTTTATGTTTATATATATATATAAGTGATAGTGTCTGTGTGTATCTGTGCATCTGTGTGCATTTCCCTACGCTAAAACTCTGTCAATTTTAAGCCTACAGATTCGAAATTTGATATACAGGGTACTGAGATTTGGGAAAATCGATGTGATAGGTTTTCGACAGAAATTTGGCGATTATGTGGTCAATATTCAACAATTTGACCTTTGAGAACTCTACCAAACTCCTCCTACAATTTAGGGTCTAAACACGTGATATTTTATATATAGATTCCTTGGCCATGGATCTAACTTATTAACGTTACTTGATCCCTAAACAATAAATGTTAAGAGGTAATAATAGGGGTCAAAGTTTAAAAAAATTGACCGTTTTTTTTTTTTCCTCAGCATACACTTCAAAACACCTGGGCAACGCCGGACACCGATTGCTAGTATACCTATACAAAAGTAGTGTCAAATGCACACATAAATACAAGCATTAGAGCACATATATACATCAAAGCATAGATTCCCAGGTATACACATGTATGTACATTCTAGCAAAGTCCATGAGGGGGGGGCAGCCAACTAGGAAGAAGAAAATAGACTAGGAAATTTATAAATTAATAAAGTAACAAAGTGCTGAGAAAGTGAATGGAAGAGATCTATCATTTATGGTATTGAGTGTTTAAGGAAATTATTTAAAGTTAAGTAATCTCAAATTTAATGTTTGCAATAGGATATTAGTTTGCTTTTAGTATTTGTTATAGTATTGCATTGGGGGAAGTAATTATTGTTATAGCTTCAGATATATGTGTATGTATCAACACACATTAATCACATTAACACACCGATTTTCATTAGATTCCCAAAGTTAAGCAATGATGAGTTTGACTAGTACTAGTTAGGGGGACCATTTGGGAATATTAGGCGCTGTACATATTGTGCTGGGACATAGAAATTTCCAGGTTAGTATCTGGAGGCATGTTTAAAAGCACTAGGAGAGATGCATCCTTAGTCTTTATTAAGACATGCATTTAAGAGAAGGAAAACTTTGGTGTAAAACTCGAGGTCTACTGTCTCCTCTGTGTTGCAAATGTTTGCACCGACTGAGGTTAGCAGTTGTTCCAGAAAGTGTGGATGGTCTTACAGAAAGCCTTCAACACCATAAAAGAAATGATCTGTGTGGATTTCAGACAACTTAGTTGCTTGAATCTCATATGTCCGGGTTTTGATGGGAGAGTCCATTGTATATATATATATATATTTGGGGGTATAAAATTGGTAAAAGGGGAAACCATTCTAAACTCATATTTATGTAAAAATGCACTTACGTATAAATAATTGAATTCATTCAAAAGTATCACAAACAGAAACAAACAAATAACATCTACATAAAACATGATACACCCAGCAGTCACGCAAGATAGCCCAGGGGTAGAGGTTTAGGCTTCTAATCATGGGGTCCTGATTTTGAATCTTGCTAGATTCAGCCACTCTGATGAGTCATAAATGATGAAACATGTGTCAGTGGATAATTATATTCTTAACAAATGGTTTTATTTATATATATATATATATATATATATATATTACACACACACACACACATTCACTTATGAGCTTCCCCAAATTCAACAAAAGTTGTAGTTAATGATAGTTTACATTTTTAAAGTAATAGTGATTGTAAGGGAAGATAACTCATTCTTGTTTAATTATATTTTACAAGAGATTAACTTTCTATTATTCCCACAGAGACATCATTATAGCATTGCTAACTGTTGGTCATAACATCAAATGCTAACTGATCAATACACAATTTCTTACATAATGTTCAAAAGATGACAATCAAATTCAGTTATTAACAATGAAAATCTTATATGAAGAAAAATCAAAGCTGTGAGCATCGCCTCTCAAATATTAATAGAAGAAACAATATACTTGGGAATGGTCATTGATCTTGGAAAGTTTTCAAATGAAGTAATGTTTGAATGATGACTGATGCCACAACCATCTTCATTGTGTGAAGATTTATTTATATCAAACCGTTTAACGTCAATGACAAACGATTATCATGAAAACATTGACGTGAACTTCAATGAAACGTAACATAAAAGAACAGATCAAGGAATTTAATATAGACATTACTTGGAATGGAAATTTAATATAGACATTACTTGGAATGGAAATTGGTCTTAATATCACAGCATATTTCATATGAAATGTTACTGGCAATCTCCATTCGACCATCTGTAAAATTCTAACAGCAAGTTCTGGAAACATATGCCAGAAAGAACTGTTGTAAATAAGTCATGCACTATCCACTATGACTATGCAATCCCTACAGCTACTTACCTAGAAATCGGAGTTATTAAACCTGACATAATGAAATGGGACAAGAAAGAGAAAGAAGCAACCTTAGTAGAAGTCAATATCCCCAATGTTGCTGGATTAAACAGAGCTGAGTGGGCAAAGATAACAAAATACCAAGGTCTTATGTACGACATGAAAAGAAACTGGAATCTTAGGAAGATCTTCATCATTCCAGTAATTATAGAAGCAACTGGACAAGAAAAAGAATTTCAAAAACTACCTGGCAAATATACATAGTAAACCAAGTACAAGAAATATAGACAATTGGGAGGACGGTTAGAATATTAAAACGCTTTCTCTGTTGGAATGTATGAAATAGTGGGTGAATGTCTGGCATCTGGTATAATACCTCATCCCCAGCTAGAATAAAATAAGAAAATTAAAAAAAAGAGAAAAATGAAACAGAATCATAATTTATGAAATAAAAAATAATATAAGTAATTGACAAGGAATTATTTGTGGATTAATGCTGAAGAAACAAATTTACATCAATTTATTGATTTTCAAATGCTTTTCTAAGCTTAGTTTAAAATGAGGACAAAAGTAGCCAAAACATTGTTAAAAAAAAAAAAAAAAAAAAAAAAAAAATCAATATTTTTTAATCCATATCTCAAAAAACCTGGGTGGTGCATGACTGGGCTAATGGATACTACTAAACACTATAGAATCTTCATAATCACCTTCAGTTGCGAAATGAAATCCAACAACCATAAAATGCTCCATCTACTAGTCCTTGTTTGCACAATCCTTTTCTACAGGTGTGAAACTTAGCCCGTACAAGTAGAAAGTCTTTGATAGGTAGTGTTTTAGGTGCATTCTTAAGATTCATCCCAAATGTCACAATCCATGCACAAAGTACTTCTTATCAGGAGACTCTGATGATTTGGACACCCCCTTCTTTGTCTACCAACTAACCTGATTTACAAGGCAATAGCACCAACAAGACTACCGAGATGGCACAAGAAGATGGTCAACAGAAGACGTGGCTCACAATGGTTGAAGCTGACTTGGAAGCTATGACCACCCCTCATGTCTTCAGTGTGTAACAATAGAATTGCAAATGGTTGAAGTATGCTGAGGAGTTAGTATCAGGCAGACTTGGATGGACTGCCTTGATTTGTGATGCGGGAAATTCACTTGGAACTGGCTCAACCCACCTTGGGTGAATACTGTCACAAGTACATTTCCCCAGTTACTAGATTTTGTTGCTCTGTTTTTTTATTCTATTTTTTTTTCTATTGACTTTTTCTCAGATTTTTTTATGTTTTCCTAACAAATTTACATATTTTAACATTTATTTGAATCTATATTTTATGTCTATATTCCTATTGCCACTACTGGCTTACTTTTTATGAAACTGAACCAATATTCACAAAAGATGAAAAATTCTATGCTGTTTAATCTGCATAGAATTTTAAAAATTAGAAGGAAAAGGTTGTTTACTTGAAGCATTGCTGGTAAATAAAATATAAGTGTATTAGAAGGCTGTAGCAATGTGGTTTACTGGTGTGAAAACGTGTGTGGAAAATGAACAAAAATAGACAAACACGTGGAAGTCTTGTAAAATAGTGAAATACTGTATGTCTATTTTTCTAAGCAACATATAACATCACATATAAAATCAGTAAATGTGGGCTTACTGTTTTTTTGAGACCGGGATGGTTAATGTCTTTGATATTTCGGGATAACATCCCTTTGTCAAAAAGAAAAATGATTTCCACAAGTTTGTCCATTTTTGTTCATTCTCCACACTACTTCTCACACCGGTAACCCACACTGCTTTAGCTTTTTTATATTTTAAAAGTTAGATTTTCATTTGTTTATAAATTATGTTATAGTACAGGAAGAAAATGAAGAACATATATACTGACTTGCAAGTTAACATTGAAATAAATAAAACATCGAAAGAATAGAAGGGTCACCAGTTAGCAAGTGCTAACTAAAATATGGATAAAATTTTGTAAATAAAATTTGAGAAAAACAAAGTTTTATAAGAAAAGATTTTTATGCAACAATTTTATATGCATTAAAAAGTTATTTCTTTTAAAGTTATTTTCAATCATTGAATATTCAGAGTGCAAACACTGTGCATGACTGGGCAAATGAATACGGCCAAGTACTATGGAATCAGTTAAGTTCAAATCTAATTGGTTCTTTGTGATAATTTACAAACTAATCGAATGAAATTGAGATTTAAAAATAATAAATATTTGTTCAAACTCCTTCTTGCCAACTCCTAACTTCAACTGTAATCTTCACTGACCATTCTCACTTTCTGTCTCTCTCTCTCAGCTGTCCAAAAAAGAAAACTGCTCTGTGCTTTCCTCTTCATTCTGTTTCATAGCAGTCACTGTCCTCATAAGTAAATTAATGCCATATGTATATCAACAAATAGTCTATAGACAAAAGTTTTAATTTTCTTTCCTTTCATGATTCCATCACCCGACAGGATAGACAGAGGCGGCGGCGCTTGTATAAGTCACGTGTTGCATTACTTTTGCCACACTAATATTATTGGAAAACGTATAAACCCACAATTTCCACATGGATAAAACAGCAACTTGTGTTGATAATTCAAGAACCAATGAACCATTGAAAATATGTATTGGTCTTGGGAAGTAAATAAGCAAAAAGCATTTATATGTCATAAAATAAATATAACAAAAACAAAGAAACTTTATAAATTTGTTTCATTTTTGCAAGAACGTGTCTTTCTACCCCAACTGCAATGTATCTAATTGAACAGAGTTTCTTTTCAAGAACTTTTCCTCTGTGAGACACTTTGCCATGGAACTGTATCTCTGCAGGTTACAACATGATTGTTCATGATGGTCAATATTCAGAGATAATGAAATTTTATTTATCCTATTACTCATTTACAATCTGTGTTCTTAACCTACTAATCTGTTTATCTTGTTAACTCTTGTACTTGAGTTGCTTTTGGACTTAATTATTTTGTTTTTATTCAGTCAAGATAACAGCTGAAATATCTTTGGGAATGATAGGGTTAAGTATAGATAAATATTTGCTATTCATTTAACAAATATAATTTTATGTATAAAAAAACTAGCAAGGTTATCTTGCATTGCCCGGGACTAAAGAAACCTACATCTATGAAAACTTCTATCTCTACATTTCTATCCATCTTTCTATCTTTCTCTCCCGAACACATTCCTCTTTAGTTACACATAACTCTCCTTTATATAATAGACTAGCCTGGGTGCCCGGCGTTGCCCAGATATTTGGAGGTGTGTGTTGACCAAAAAAGAAAAAAAAATAGTAGTAGGCAAGCAAGCAGGCCTGAACTTGTGGAGCGAAGGCGGAAAAGAAAGTGAAAGAAAATCTGACATCTTACCAATACTTCATGCCGCGATCGGAAGTTCAGAACATTAACATTAGGTAAAATCAATCCAACCGATACGATGACTTGCAAAAATGGCTTGCAAAAAATCGACCCCTCCTTGTAGAAAACTGCCCAGTTGAGTGTGAAGGCATTAATGTTTTTGGCCAATTTTTCGATATTTGTTGCCCGAGACGTCGAGCTTCAAAATGATACTGATCTCATGAAAATCCGTCGCTTCTGTCGAAAGTTTTAGGCAGACATACAAATATGCATACATTCAAGCCAACAGGTGAGATCTATATAATAGGTTATTTAATGCTGAATCCAGTAATTTAAGAAAAAAAAATTTATTCTTCAAGTTCTTTATATCTTCAAATATTTATTCATGATGTTTAGTTTACTTGTTTTGTGGAAAAAAGTTGTTTTTGTTTTTGACTTTGCAGAACATGACTGAGTTCTGCAAAGAGAAAGAAAAAAAATCAATAACTTCAATGTTTGAAGCATTGTTGATCAGGAAGCCAGTATCTTCAGACTGCCACATCTGATAGCACCAAATACCTCAACAGGTATTACCAAGTCAAAATGGATTTAGGAACAATAGTAACTAAGGGGCAACTCCGCTTTCCCTACAGCCCCCAATGGGGGCCTCATCACTGGATATCTTTTAAGGTCATATCCAGGTCAAAACTAAAAGGGTTTTTTTTTTATACTTTCTGAAACTACGAAATTAGGAACTCATCACCAATACTCTTAATGCCATAGCCAAGAACAATGCATTCAAGATAAAATGAAGTCACAGTCTATCAGTCTGTGTGAAAGTTTAAACAAATACATTTGAGCCAAATTTGTACAAAGAAAAGTTATGAAATTTGTACAAATCAGAAGAAAGAGAAATTAAAGTGAGTAATCATGTGACCAAAGATAACAACTTTAAGTTTTCATCTGAATATTGTAGGGTTTGGATGCTGAAGAGTTTTATTAAAGAGAGATAATTATGGAAACTAGATGATAATCAACCTTGAAATGCATCACTCAACATAAACTTTGATGCTAAAATTTATCAGCTATGTCTAAAGATAACAGGTCTTCCAATAAAAGAACACTATTTATATAATTAAATATGCATTGATAACACAAAGGAGTACTGCTGCCACATTGGAGAAGGTGCCATTCAGAACACTCCTTCTTGCCTTGATATATATGTATACAATACAAGATCAACTTCACAATCTAGTGGAGGGGAGGGGAATTTCTTCTATATATATAAAAGCGAAAATGTGCGTATGTTTGTATGTAAGTATGTGTGTTTGTATGTCTCGCAAAAACTTTCAACACGGGTCACGGATTTTTGCCAGATTGATATCATTTTAAAGTTCCAACCTTCACCTGACAAATATCGAAAAATTGGCCAAAAACGTTAATTCCTTCACCCTGAAATCAGTTTTCTACAGAGGGGGGGGGCAGCAAAATCCGCCCTCTCATGACGAGTTCGGTTCTATGCATGCGCAAATGACGTCGGAACATGATTTAGTTTAAAGATTTTAAAAAACGACTTAATTTCGTTGACGTCGTCTTAGCTCAGTTGATTAGAGGTCGGCGTCATTATCTAAAGGTTTTGGGTTCGAATTGTGGTGGGGGATGTCTTTTCTTTTTCGATTTTTAAAGGTTTAATATTGAAACAGGGTTATTTAAGCCAGTGTTCTTTTTTTGGTTTTTATTTTTCAGATTTTTTAACGAAGTTTTAATGTTCGTTTTTCTGTTTCGCGTTTTCTTTTTTTGTTTTTCCCATTTTTACATTTAACATTGTTCGTTTGCCTTACGCTATTTTTTTTTTGTGTTTTTTCAATTTTTTAAAAGTTTTAAACTATTTACGTTGCTTATTCTTATGTTTTGATTAACACCCCGCCCAAGCACACACACCTCTAAACACCCGGACAACGCCAGGTACCCCCTGCTAGTGTTTTATACAGTTCCTTTCTTAAGAGACATTTCTTTTGTTTAATGGAAACTGCTCCAAAAAAGTCATGAAGTCACTTGATGCAATGAACTTTAAAAAAAAAAGATACAAAGGTCAAAAACTAGCCAATGATGAGTGTTAATGGATAAATTAACATCTAAAAATCAACAATTCTTGCCCCTTTGTCAGAAACATTGCTCATGTAATTTGAGGACTAAAGGACAAAATAAGGGAAGCGAGAGTTATGAGGCAACCCAAGATCCACTTTCTTTGCTAGTCTTTCTCCATTCTTGCGTCATTTCCATGGAACGTGTTACATTTCCGAATTTTTGAGATGAGGATTGGTTATTCGTATCATTTGGATTCATCGAACTACTGCTCTCATCTTGAGTGTCATTTTCATAACTTTTCGGTTAATGCAATCGCTGACCTTCTTCAGGTGTATATTGTCAAACTTATTTTATCTTTAATACACTTGTATAATGAACTTGTCAAATTTACGAGGGTAGCATGTTCTTATTCTATCAGCCATGATTGGATAGAGGCACTCAGTAATTTGCAATTGTATTTTTCGTCGTCCACATTGAGAATTGAACATTCAACCTTCAGGAGAATATCACTTTTACAATACATTTTTCCAAGTACTCTAACCACTGTACCACAGGTCCTTGCGGACAGTTCTAGTAAGAATTTTAAGAACCTTAAACCTATTTTATTTCTAATTGTAAATATCACTATTTTATTACTAATTATTATTACAATATTTTACTAATATATTACCAAATTCTGGAGTTTGGCAGAAACATTCCCAAATTAGACAAGATACATCTGAAGAAGGTTGGAGGGTAGCATGTTCTTATTCTATCAGCCATGATTGGATAGAGGCACTCAGTAATTTGCAATTGTATTTTTCGTCGTCCACATTGAGAATTGAACATTCAACCTTCAGGAGAATATCACTTTTACAATACATTTTTCCAAGTACTCTAACCACTGTACCACAGGTCCTTGCGGACAGTTCTAGTAAGAATTTAAGAACCTTAAACCTATTTTATTTCTAATTGTAAATATCACTATTTTATTACTAATTATTATTACAATATTTTACTAATATATTACCAAATTCTGGAGTTTGGCAGAAACATTCCCAAATTAGACAAGATACATCTGAAGAAGGTTGGAGGTTACATTGACCAGAACGTTGTGAAAATAATACTTAACATGAGAACAGTAGTCCAATGAATCCAAATAATATGAATGACCATGGAAAGTGTTCGACTGAGCTTCAATTTCTCGTTCCTTCTTGTAGGATATTCGCAATAAGAACTTATCTCTCTACCACAACTGCAAAGAAATTTCTTTTCTTTCTCAACAGAAAAGACGAAAAGACTGCTTTATCGTTATTTTTTTATAGCAAGTGCACATCTGAGCTACGGTCTATGGTTCCCCATGCCAAACTTTCACGAAAAACACTCGTCTAGTTGAAACCACTATCAATAATTTCCATGAACAAAGCTTCTTTCCTGGAACTGTCTGCCTGTGGAACACTGTTTTGCTGACCTGCTTCCCGGTTGAATACAACATAAGTTTCAAATTCAATGTAAAAAAGCTCTTGTTGACTTTTCCCAATAAATAATCAAATTCTACCCAATTTATACCATGAACGATTACTATACTACCACTTTACATTCATTAACACTTATCCTTGAGTGGTCTTCGGGTCTTGATAAGTGGTGACTCCCAAGTAAAAAATTAAAAATAAATAATCACATAGAGGCGAGAAACATACATACACATACACTTGCTCATCATTTAATGAAGATTGGTTTGCTTTCCTGCTTCAGTTGCGAGGAGACTACTAATCGATGATTCATTCTCGGTAATCGGCTTGACAGATTGTTGGCTATTTCCGTAGCCCTGTACCTGTCAGACTGAGGTATTCATCCTGTGTAGTACCTAGGAGGTCCACCCTCCAATGTCCTTGCTTTCTGGCTTTTAAGAGGGATAAGTTCATTGCTTACTATCTGAGGTTCCCTGACTGGGGAATGCCAATGAGGCTGTCCTGGCAATTTTTACTAGGCCAGAGTAGCCCATCTTTATTTAGGGGCTCTAGCTAAACTTTCTCCATGTTCCAACATCTTCCTGCTGTGAGAAGGAAGTAAATATCTAAACAGACAAACGAGAAATGATTATAGAATTTTATGAACATATAAGCATCATACAAAATCAGTATAAACCTTTCTATGCTTAAATGCAGTCTCAACCAGCTGAGCAATTAACCAGACCCTTCCACAACAAAACATTCTAGATTTACCAGTGAAGGAGGAGGGGGGGTACCAAAGAGGATAGAAAGAAAAAAAAAAAAAGAAGTAAATTCTAAGTATGTTTTTTTTATTTTTTTTTTTTTATTATTAAACAAAAAACAAACATTTAAAAGTTGAACTTTTCTCAGTTTGGCCTTTCTTCAATTTTGTTTTAAACACAGTAACTGATATAGCCACCAATTGTTTTCTTTTGTCCTGAACAGACATAGCATACAAACAGTAGTTCAGTTATTGTTTTTTTTTGTTTTGTTTTTTGATGCGCCAGGTGGTGAACAGTGATGTAAACTAGGCAATTCTGTGACACACCAGTTTCGTAACAAAATAAATACTAGCAGATGTCAAGCAGAGTCATAAAGTGACACAGCCATTCATTGGAAAATGTTTTCTAACTTAATAAATTGGAACGTAACATCAAATCAATGTCCGAGGGGTTTTTACTGTCACAAATATCATATTTTACAATATCTCAACCCTTTTTGTGCTATTTAATGAAAAATCCAGTCACTTTTGAAAAAGTTTTTATACATGAAGTTTTTTTTCATCCTCAAATATTTATTTATAAAGTTTGATTTGGTTGTTTTAAGGCATATCAACTCAATTCCTGTTATTTAATTCCAAATCCAGTAATTTCAGAAAAGGATTTTTATTCTTCAAGTTCTTTATATTTTCAAACATTTATTCATGATGTTTGGTGTGGTTACCATGCCTCAGTTCAGTTTTGAAAGACAATGGATACTCCCTGTAAGGGTAGCTGATCATGTAATTTTGAGGCAAGGTTTGTACACACCTCTCGCTGCTTGAGTCCAGTGGCAAGGAGAAGTGTTAGATGAGTGGAAACAATGCCAAAATAACATACAACACACATACAACACCTAGAATTCCCAAATGGTCACCCATTTTAATACTGACCAGGCTCAACATTGCTTAACTTGGGTGATCTAACGAGAACTGGTGTGTCAACATGATTATGTGTGGTTGTTTTATGGTATTTTAACCCTTTTTAGGTTATTTAATATTTTATGCTGAATCCAAAATATGTTTTTATGAATCAAGTTTTTTTGGTTATTTTGTAGGGGAAAATTGTTTTTGTTTTTGACATTGAAGAACATGATTGAGTTTTGTAAAGGAAAAACAATAACATCGATGTTTGGTGCATTTTATGTCAGGAAGCCAGTATGTTCAGACAACCCAATCACCAGGTATCATGATGGAACACACTAGAAATCAGATTAAGCCGTAAGTAAATAATAAGTAGAAACATTTTCTTTAGTTTGAGAAAAACTAAAGCCAATTTGACGTTATCTTCTATCTTCTAACATGCTAGCTTCGTTCAGTCTTGACAGTAAAGGTGCCTGCGCATGAAATATTTGTGGCAAGAGTTACGCAATCTCCAACCACACCTCTCCTTAGTTGGCATTGTTAAATACCAGTAGCAAGTGGAGGTTCAAGACAATTGGAAACAATGCTGAGATAAGCGGAGAGCACATACAGCACCTAGAATTCTCAAATGGTCACCCATCTAGTACTAGCCAAGCTCAACTTTGCTTAACTTCAGTGATCTGATGAGAACTGGTGTGTCCACGTGATTATGCCGTGTATATACATCTTCTAACATATAAGATTATCAAGCTAGATTTTCAAAGTCAAACGCAAATAACAATCTGTCTGATATATCAATATTGGATTTGAACCAACCTATTTTTTTTTCTTTTCATTTCTTCCATTCATTATGTTATTGGCATGGATTTATTTTATTCCACATTAGATTCTTTCTGAAAATATTTATTCCAGAAAAGAAAACTTTTTGTAGAAATGTTTTTATTCATCAACTATTCTTATACATTAAAGGGAAGTAATCATGTCATAAGTTATTTCACTTGACTTTTGAAAAAGTATCTAAAAATATTTTTAAATAATATTAACAGAGAATTGTAGTTTTCTTCGTTTTCTCCTTTCGCCTTCTGTGTTGACTCAAGTAAATAATCCGTCAGGCTTCGACATGGTATGTATGCATGGCTCACCTTAAAATTAACTCCCACATTCTTCAAACAGTTTGCTTGGATGCATATTAACAGTGATCAAGTAGGATAGGAAATCCAAAAGAAAGTATATAAACTAGTCTACATAACCAACATACTTATCAAAAACATTATATTTTGCAAAAGAACGACTACGTGATAAGCACAACCATTGCATTTTAATTTATCTAATTTGAATATAAATAGCAAGAATCCATGTAACTTTTAGTTACTATTAAACATAAAATCAACTGCACGCCACGATTTTGCGTTTCTGAATTTTTTTAGATGAGGATTGGTTATTCATATTATTTGAATTCTTTTGATTAATGTTCTCATCTTGAGTGTCATTTTTACAACATTTTAGTTGATATAACCCCGACCTTCTTTAGGTGTATCTTGTTGAACTTGGGAATGTTTCTGTTGAGTAAGGAAATTTGCATGGAATTTCGAACAAACATCTTTATTTACTTCATTGGGTAGCATACTCTTGTTCTGTCAGTCATGAGTGGATTGAAGTCCTAAGTAATTCGCAATTGTCTTTTTCAGTCGACCATACTAAGAATTGAACCTTCAACTTCCAGGAGAATATCACTTTTACAATTATATATATACATAGATTATATATATATATTTTTTTATATATATAAATGTTAAAAATAATGTTAAAAAATACACATTGTTGGTGACTACTCCCTTATTTAAATATATATATATATATATATATATATATATATATAGTAATAATAATTATTAATAGTGATATTAACAACTAGAAATAAAATAGGTTTAAGGCTCCCAAAATTCATACTAGAATTGTCCGCAAGGACCCCTGGCACAGTGGTTAGAGTACTTGGAAAAATCAATTATAAAAGTGAAATTCCCAAGTTCGACAAAAACATTCCAGAGTTTGACAAGATACACCTGAAGGTTTTTTTTTTTTGGTTTTTTTTTACATAGGCATCACCACTTATCAGGGGCCAAAGACCACTCAAGGATAAGAGTTAAGAGTGTACAGTAGTCAATTGAACAATATAGTAATTGTTAGTAATAGAAATTCGGTAAATTTGTTAACTTAAGTGGAACGGCTCATCAAGAACTTATTTACGTTGGACTTGAAGACAATCAGATTGTAGTCAGCTGGAAAGCAGGAAAATGGAAGACAGTTCCACAGGCGTGCAGTTCTAAGAAAGAAGCTTTGTTCATGGAATCTACATTTAGGTTTAGGCACAGATAAAGAGTGGGGGGAATTATTGATAGTGTTTTCAGCTAGACGAGTGTTTCTTGTGAAAATTTGGCGAGGGCGGACCATAGATTGAAGCTCAGTCGAGCACTTGCCATGAAAATAATGATAAAGCAGAGACAAACTCGCAACATCTCTTCTGTAAGATAGAGGCTGCAGAGAAGAGAAAAGGACATCTCCTACGAGGCTATGAAGTCTATTTTGAACTCTATCAAGGCAGGACAAGTCCTTTCTAGCAGCTCCTGCCCAAATGTGTTTGATGTACCTGGCTCTTATATAGATAGAGAATTGCATCAGCAGTGAGATATCTTTAGGGAGTTGGGTTAGTGCTTTTCGGGCACTCCCTAAAATAAATTATTCAACACAAGCTACTAAATAAACGAACAAACAACTTCGTAAAACTTAACAAGGAAGAGGTTTATTGAAGCAAGTCAGGGTAAGATGCCAAAAATATATAACTCGGATAAAACTTGTCTGCCTTTGCCCGGTAGTTATTCCCAAGTGGGAATCGTCGATACCTTTGTAGGCAGAGAGAGAGAGTGACGAAACAGGTCCGCTCTCTTTGGCGTCTCGCTGGAAAAGGAGGAATTTTTCTCGTCCGAAACGGAAGCAGTTAGAGTTCCTTAGGGGGTAAGGAAGGTCCCTGCGCTATGCCTCTGATTGGTTAGTATGTGCCATATCGCACAGTCAGGGGAGGCACTGACGCACAAGAAAAAAAGATCTATTTGTTTCTGCTACATATCTTCTGGATCGATAGAAGGATCCAACCATTTTTTCAACGGCCTTGGCAACAGATTAATGTACGTGTTCCATTTAAGATCAGGAGTAAAGATCAAGCCCAGAAGCCTGTAAAAACATGAGGCCTCCCTAAGACGAGAGCCATTCATTTCAATTGATGCCAGATGGGGATCAGAACGTTTATGATATAAAGATAGAAGCTTGGTTTTAGATGCATTAAAGGTAACCAGCCACGTCTTCCCCCACTGTACCATGTGCTCAAGATCAGAGGAGAGAGAATCAGAGAGAACTTGGTCGTTTACGGTCTTAGATGTGCTACCATAGATGGTAGTGTCATCAGCATAAATGTCTACGAATGATCTAAGGATGTGATCTGGAAGATCATTAATGTAAATCAGGAAGAGAGTTGGGTTCAGGATGGACCCCTGAGGGACTCCAGCATTAATACTGTGAGCTTCTGATTTCGGCCCATCAACTACTACTTTTATGAACCTATCAGAAAGAAATGATTTAATAATTGAGAAGACATTTCCAGCTATACCATAGCTGGAGATCTTGTGAAGTAAATCTTTATGCCATACTCTATCAAACGCCTTTGATATGTCAAGAGCAATTGCTCTAGAAAGGTTGCCTCCGTCGAGCGATTCGCTAATCCTATGAGATATAACTGTAAGCATATCTGCTATAGATCTAGCAGAACGGAAACCATATTGTGTGTCACTAAGAAGGTTATTTTTGCTGAGATGGTTGATTACCTCTATTTAACACAGATTCCAGGAACTTACTCATGACACACAAGAGAATTATTGGCCTGGACTGAGAGGGAAATTAGCGACCACATGAATTCTTAAATACAGGGCATACTGATGAGATTTTCTAGGGTGATGGGAAGCAATTCTCCTTAAGACAACGTTTAAACAGTTTTGTAAGTATGGGTGCTAGTTCTGGTTGAAGTTTTTTGAGTACTATAATTGAAATACCATCAGGGCCGGTTGCTTTACTGGATTCAAGGTTTTTGATAAGCTTGGCAACATCACGAACAGATATTTGTATATCACATAGCATGTTTTCTGATACAGAAAGAAATATTAGGGGTTGGCGGTCTTGGTCGCAAAGGGTAGAATTAGCTGCAAAGTTCTTGGCAAAGAGTTAATTAATAATTATTGGAAGGTTGGAGGTTACATTGACAGAAACATTGTGAAAACCACATTCAAGATGAGAATAGTAGTCTTAAGAATCTAAATAATTTGTCACCATTTTGGTTTTTCTATTTTTAAGTAACTAAACTTTACAAATTTTGCAGACGTGAGCATTTCTAAGGTAAATCATTTTTACAATTACTATAATTTTCCATATAAAACGATAATAATTTGAAAATATTGCATTAATTTTTAGTTAATCACTGTTAAATTTTAATCTCAACTTGAAATACATAAACAAAAAAACACATTCAATTTTATTTTATTAAGATATTCTAAAAATTATTGTCTTCAAAATCTACGTAGAGAAACACAAATCGATCGGATCAAACAAAATCCTTAATCTCCATTTTTTTAGGTGGAGCAAAGACATTGTCATGAAATTATGGCAGATTTCTTTCTTTTTTTTTGAAAGGAGGCATTTTATTATGAATACATACATGTGTGTTGTTAAAAATTGCATGAAAGAAAAGATAAAAGCAAAGACTATGTTAAATGTGTGTGTGTGTGTGTGTGTGAAAACATACTTGCTCTTGGATATCTAAAGGCATATATATTATTTTATGTATCTACATTAAATTATATATAAATATTTTCAGTATTTAAAGAAGGTGTATGTGTGTGTGTGTGTGTGTGTGTATATATATATATTTATATATATATATGTCTTATATTTTATTTATTTTTAAACATTTAAAAAAATTTTAATTTATATTTTTTATTAGTATATAAATCTAAAAGTTTTTTACTGCAGTAATTTTTAAATCTTAGTTTTGTGATTTTTCTAGCATTATTTTTTATTTTAATTTTATTATTAATGATTTTATTATTTCACATTTTTTTATTTATATTATTATTATTTGTACTCTTTTCCTGTTTCTTTCTTTCTCATCTCTTCCTTTCTTTCTTTTTCCTCAGTTTCTTTTCTCTATTTCAATACAAACTTTAATTTCCCCCTTTTCTCTTTGTCTTCTTCACATATATTAAAGGCCGTTATCTTTTTATTCTGAAAAACACATGATGTAACCTCCTGATAAATTTTTTGTGCTTGTAAACTACTGTAAAATTTTTATGACGGACTAAACTTTTATATAAACAATATCGCCTGGAGAGATCTCTAGTTACTTGTAACGGATTAACCGAAACATGCTCATAAATGTGTAGCGACATATTATTGCTTATGTGAAATAAATAAAAAGTATATCTTGCTCTACTTTGGTATTGAGCACTCTTGCATTAACCTTGTTAAAACTTCATTGGTTGCTTTACCTCTAAAAAATATTAACTTGGAATTATCACAAAATTTAATGTAAATATTTTCAGTATTTACTTCGATACGTAAGTGGAGTTAGGTAGTAAGTTTTGAAAATATATATGGCAATTAAGCTAAACGGAATTTTCTACATTTCATCCTCATGAGGATTCGTCAGGCTATTGCATGGAATTGATGTTGCCTTGTTTTTTTTATATATCTCCATAGTGTAATAATCAGATTCTTAGTTATTCATACACCCATTTATTGTAGCCAATGAGTACACATGACCCTGTTTCTTTGTTGTTTTAGCAGTTTTTTTTTCATTTTTTTTGTGATCAGAGATGATTTAGATTTAATTTGTATGCTTATTTACTATTTTTGTTATACAAGAATATTTGTTCATGTATTTGTTTATTCATTAATTAGTATTATCATTATATTTTTTGTTATTGTTGTTGTTATTATTAGGAGTTCACCATTTATGTCGTTATCCTAACGAAAAGTTTATTTTGTGTATACATACATTTGCTATTTAATTAATTTCTATCTAGTTTTATCCGTTTTTACAAAGATTTTGTTAAAAATTTTGGATAAAGTTAACTTAGGAACATCGCTTAAAACATAGTAAGCACGAATTCATTATTAAACTAATAAAAAAGATGAATAAACTAAGACACTAAATGTGATGGCGAGCGCACTTCTTTCTTAATAAACATGAACATCTAAATACAAAAGAATCCTACGGATTCAAAAGTCTAAAAAATGCAAAAACAATAGAACTCATAATTAACTTTGAAAATGATCTCTTAAATTTAATTAAAAATGTAGAGTTCCACATCAACAGTTTCCAAAAACAATTACACAACATCGTTAGAAACAAACAACTCTTGCAAAAGCCAAATCTACAGCAATAAAACAAGTACCTCTACCAACATGTTCCCCAAATGGAGACAACACACATTGGGGGACTAATGTAGTGAAAACTAGAAGCAGTTACTCCCTCTCACCTGAAGATTGATTATTCGCATTATTTAAATTCTACAGATTACTGTTCTCATTGTGATTTATTTTCACAACGTTTCGGTCGATGTAACCTCCGACCTTCTTCAGGTGCATTTTGTCAACTTTAGGAATCTTTGTTGAACTCAGGAATCTGCATGGAATTTCAAACGGAACCCTTTATTTAATCCATGGGTGTAGAAGGTCAGAGGTTACATCGACTGAAATGTAAAAATAACACCAATTTTAATGACAAGAATTCACTCCTGCAGAATCATGGAATAACTGCTTTAGTCACAGAGGATTGCTGTAGTTGAATGTGGGTGACACAAGGGATGCTTTTGAGCATACAAATATTTTATTTTTCATTTATAGAAATTGCTCCAGACAAAGCATGAAGCCACTTAATGTAAGAAGCTAAAAAAACAATACTAATTCAAGATCAAAAACTAGTCAATGATAAATGTTTGATGGATATATTCCTACCTAGAAAACAGTAATTTTCCCCTCTTTGTCAGAAAGATCTCTTATGGAATATGAGGATTAAAGGACAAAATACAGGAAATGAAAATTACAAGGCTGCAGAAAGTAAACCCAAGGTCTACTTTTTACTCTCCTGTCATTTGAGATAATGTAATAATGTAAATATTAGTATTATTTGGATTTTTTAAGCTACTGTTCTCATCATGAATGTTATTTTCACAATGTTTTGGTTGATATAGCATCCAATATTCTTCAGGTGTATTTTATCGAAATTAGGAATCATTCTGTCAAACTTAGGAATCTGCACAGAATTTCGAATGGAACCCTTTATTTAATCAACAGGGGTAGCATAGACTACAAGGATCCATGGTGTACTATTAAAGTAGTTGGTAAAATTCTGTTGTAAAATTACACTCTTCTGGAGGTTGAAAGTTCAATCCTCAATGCAGGTGACACTCAAAATACAATTGCGAATTACTCAGTTATAACTGACGGAATGAGAGCAATTAAATGAACGAATGGATTTTGAATGGAACTTTTTATTTAATGAATTAAATAAAGTGTTCCATTCAAAATTCTATGCCGCTTCAACAGAAAGATACCAAGTTTGACAAGACACACCTGAACACGGCTAAAGGTCATATTAAAGAATACGAATAACCAATCCTCATCTCAGAAATTTATAAATGTAATTTAAATATGTTCAGCAATCATCAAATTTTTATGAAAAATCTTACGTGTTTGCTTCATAAGGAAACGTCGACCAGAGATGAATATTTTGATCACCAGGAACAACCTGTTGTATATCATGTGATTCACATTTCATGAAAGGTTCCGAATTACGCCGTACGGTTTTAGACACCCTACAAATATAACAACAAAATCAATATATTAGCAGGGCTACCCGACATCGAGTCTTAATTTCTATAAATTGTATAGATAACAAACTATATAAACAAAACTAAACAAGTTGCTTAATAATCATAATTTAAGATTTCTATGTTTATTTTAAGACAAATTTGGAGTAAAAATAGTTATACCTAGGTGAGGTTAGAACTCTCAACCTTTCCTTAAAATATGGCATGCTGACAGTCCGAGCTATCAAATCTATTCTCTATTTTATTGGCAAATGTTGCTTAAAAGCAGAAGAGCTGCATTTTTTCAGCCAAATACAACAAAAAGAGAGAAAAAAGTGATAAATTACTTTTTTTACTAGAATTTTATAGAATTTTCAATGGTGCATTTTTGTCAAATTTTATCTGTTGTAGAAAATGTAGTTTAAAATTATTCAGCTTTTATTTATGCATTTTGCTATTTTGCTATAATCACTTTCCACAGTTAACACTTCAGATAATACAAATGGCAAACTGTTCTGCTGCCATTTTTGATGGCTTAGAATGAACACTCCAACAACATGCACTGCAACTTTGCATCTACGAGGGACTTTCACATTGAATGTATCTTATGTTTTAATTTCTGAAATTAAAATTCTATACCTGAAATTAACTTAAATAAAATAATTCCATTAAGAGAGCTTACACCATCACCCTCACTGAGATATGTTTCTGCTATTTCTCTTAAAGAGTTACAGTAGAAACATATGTAGCCAATAGTTTATATAAATACAATAAAAGTTTATATATATATATATATATATATATATATATATATATATATATACATATACATATATATATAAATACATTATACTCACCTCAAACCTAACAAGAGGAACTTCTATGTAACATTGCTATTTGTGTTTTGTTCGTATTTCATAGATTCTTGTTGTTTGTGGAGATTTTCAAAACAAGGTCATATACAAAATTATCTAAAATCTTCCACACACTTTAAAAGTCTTTAATCAATTGCATAAATACAAAATCAATTATTATTGTCTTTATATGCAACAGAAATCAAGATTACAAAAAAAAAAAAAATGAGTGAAAATAAAATAAAAAGTGAACAGTATTTTATTGATCAAATATTAAATACCAAAAATTAGAGAAAAACATTTTTTTAAATATTTTTTGTTAAAAATTAAGAAAAAGAAAATAATGACCTAAAATCTTTTGTTTCATGGCATGTCAACACATTTCACATTGCTGTAATAAATTTTAAGTTTTAAATTTGTAGGGAGGAAGGGTATAATTGGAAGCTTACCCTGTTCCCACAATAACATAACATAAAAAAACAAATATATTTTCATATATGATGCTTTAATAATACATTATTCTGGTGTTAAATGTTTGTTGCTTTCCTGTATTGTAATGTCCATTCAGCAAGATTTGTGTGTGGTTGTTTTGCTTTACGGCATATCAACCATTTTTGGATTATTTAATGATGAATCCAGTAATTTTAGAAAAAGGTTTTATGCTTCAAGTTCTTTATATTTTCAAATTGATTTTATTGTTTTGGAGAAGAAAAATGATTTTTTTTTGTTTTTGAGTTTGATGAAAATGATTGAGTTTCGCAAAAGGAAAAAAAATAATAACATCGACGTTTGGTGCATTTTTGTCTGTCTCGTCCCAATCAGCCTGATCTATTGACAGGACAGGGTTGAGACAGGTGGAGGCCAGGTGAGATCCAAAAGATGTTGGAAGTGTCGACATCCTCCTACATACAGCACTTAGTATTCCCAAATGGCCACCCATCTGGTACTGGCCAGGCTAAATGTTGCTTAGTTTAGGTGATCTAATGAGAACTGGTGTTTCAACATAATTATGCCATATATACATTGTCTATGTGTTATATATACATTTTCTATGTGTTATTCTTAAGATCTGTGCTCAGTTAAAAGTTTAAGCTAGGCTGACCTTTGATTTAAATAATTAAAATTTTAATTAAAAAAACAAATAGAAATTCAGTGTATAAAAATCGTGAACAAACATTGGAAGGAAGATACTATTTTACATGACTAAATGTATTTTATAATTAAAGTTTTCTAAGTAGTGTCCATAAGAAAAAAAGCATTTAAGCCTTAGATATGATGCCCATGTTTCTATGATCTAATTCTTCACATGATACTATGCTGACCAGTGAGAACTGTATTTTTTAGTTAGTACGAATTTGTGTACAAGTAAAGTAACTGCTATTATGAAGGATATGCACCATTTATCTTTAAGTAAACAAAACAAAAACATTCTAAGCATGCATGCATTACAAACAATAGCTAAATATAGTGTGCAATGTTGTATGAAGTCTGAGTTTAAAACATAGAATTGTAGGGGATGTTTTGTTGAGCTTTAACTGTACATTATAATAATGAAATGAAAATTTCTGTTATTGGGATTATTCACACTACTGTTCTCATCTCCAGTGTTATTTTTATGTTTCATTTGATGTAACCTCTAAGTGATCTTCATCAGATGTATTTTGTCAAACTCGGAAATCTGCATGGAATTTTGAATCAAGCCCTTTATTTAATCCACGGGACCGCATATTTTTGCTCCGTCAGCCATGACTGGATAGAAGTTCTAAGTAATTTGTAATTGTATTTTTGAGTATTGCTTGCATTGCGGATTAAACCTTTAACCTCCAAAAGAATATAACGAACAACTGAATTTTTACCAAGTAATTTATCCACTATATAGTATAGATTCCAGAGTTCAACAAGATACAACTGAAAAAGGTCAAAGGTTACATCAACCAAACTGTTGTGAAAATAACGTTAAAGATGAGAGTAATAGTTCAAATAATCCAAATTATCAATCCAGATCTCAAAAATTCAGAACTATAAAACAAAAAGTTTTTAATCTAACAACTTTTTATGCAACAGAAATCAATTCTGTAAAAAAATATATACTTAAGTACTGAATGACACCTTTATAACAAGTATTGATTAATTGTTAAGCTGTTTTCTAATTATTGGCAGACACAAATTAAGGTGCAACATCTGTGATGAATTATCAGATATTTGATGACTTAAATTTCCTAATGATTAATAAATGCAGGGTTTCAGAAGTCAATGTAAACAGTAAGTCAGGAGAATGTAATCGGAATCTAAGATACGTCACATCACTACTACTTAGCCAAGTTCCATACATAATTGTGGCAACATCAAAGTTTTGCGAATCTTTTAAAGCTAGCATGGGCATAGAACAATTAACAGAGCAACCAGTCAGAATCCATGTAGTACTTGTGACACCAAACTCCATTTAGTGCTAAGTTAGACACATTACAAGACAGATACTTTCATAACACACATGAATACATTTAGTGCCATGAGAGGTTCATATATAAACACTTTTATGTTAACATTTAACCTAGCCTACAGAAATCTAAAAATTTCAAATTTGACCTCAGATTCTGAAAAAGATATGATCCACTTTTTGGCGATCGTTTTTAAGTTCTGGTAATTTTTTATTTTTTATTAAAATTACAAATTACCTACCCTTTTTCAATTTGGGGGACCTAGAAATTAAGTATAGAAAAAAAAACACACCAAGATATATATTTCTGTAAAAGTCTGAGGATGCTACAGACGGCCAAAAAAACGGCCAAGTAGCTGAAACAATAATGTAACTTAACAGAAAGATATGGTAATAAAAAATAAAACGCATATCTGCTCTACAACGGTATTGAGCACTTTCTTCAGTTTTTATTAATTACCATTTCCACTATATATATATATATATATATATATATATATATATAGTATTTCAGTGAAGTAATTATAATTTTTTTTATTTTTTGCAGATTCTTAAACTTCAGATAGAAAACTCCTATTATATTCTTTAATCTAAAATGAGTTATTCTACATGCTGGTTTTTTATTTATAGGTGATTATTTAAAAATGGTTCATATTAACAACTTTTTGAGCCAGGCTAAACATCTTTTTTAAGACTTTCACTTTTAATTTTCAATATTTATATAATTTTATTGAAATGAAGGAAAATGTTATTTTTATAATTAAAAACAAACAGTTATGATTTTCTTCGTTATAAAGCAAATGTTTTGCATAAATAAAGGAATTTTATTTAAACTTTTTTTATTAATTCTCATATTTACTAACATTTGTGTTCAAATTATTTATTAAATGATAATCAATACACAATCACTTTAAAATAACATTGTAATTGTTTTAATTTTTTGATTTACAAATAATTTATATTTTTGAAATATTCTTTAAATGTAAAAGACTATTTTGCTTTACAATTATAAAGTTTTGAGATAAATGTTTGTATTATTTAGATTAATCAGAAAATTTTTTCTCATCTTGAGTTTTATCTGTTACGGTTGATTTAACCTCGCACTTTCGTCAGGTGTTAGTCACCATGTTTTAGCAGGAAAAAAAAAAGGGTAGCTCTGCACTCAAAGGTTTCAAGTTTTTGGATCTGGTTGTAAGTAACTTTACTATATCTCATAGGATTAGTGAATCTCTTGACAAAGGCTTTCCAGGGCAATTGCTCTTAACATATAAAAGGCCTTCGACAAGGTATGGCATAAGGGTCTACTTCACAAGATTTCCAGCTACGGTATAACTGGAAATATTCTCTCTATCATTAAATCATTTCTCTCTGATAGGCTCATAAGAGTAGTGGTTGATGGACAAAAATCAGAGGCCTGCAGTATTAATGCTGGAGTCCCTCAAGGGTCCATCCTGGGCCCAACTCTCTTCCTGATCTACATCAATGACCTCCCCAAACACATACTTAAATCATTCGTTGACATCTATGCTGATGACACGACCATCTACGGCAACACATAACTGACAATCAATTGAAATGGATGGCTCTCGTCTAGGAGAAGCCCCATGTTTTGACAAGCTTCTGGGCTTGACCTTCACTCCTGATCTGAAATGGAATATGTACATCAGGTCTGTTGCCAAGGTCGCTGGAAAGATGGTGGGATCCTTCTACCGCTCCAGAAGATATCTCACTACTGATACAATTCTCTATCTATATAAAAGCCAAGTATGTCCAAGGATGGAATACTGCTGCCATATCTGGGCAGGAGCTGCTAAAAACAGTCTATCCTGCCTTGACAGAGTACAAAATAGACTTCGTGGTTTAGTGGGGGGATGCCCTTTTCTTTTCTCTACAACCTCTCTCCTACAGAAGAGACATCATTGCAAGCCTATCTTTGTGTTATCGTTATTTCCATGGCAGGTGCTCGTCTGAACTCCTATCTCTGGCCCCCCCTTGCCAATCTTTTACGAAAAACACCCGTCTAGCTGAATCCACTGTCAAAAACTTTCCCCACTCTTTATCTATGCCTAAATCAAAACGTAGATTCCATGAACAAAGCTTCTTTCTTAGAACTGCACGCCTGTGGAACTCAATTCCGTCTGCCTGCTTCCCACCTGACTACAACATGGATGTCTTCAAGTCCAACGTAAACAAATTCCTGATGAACCGCCTCCTTAAGTAGACACTTTATTAAATCTCCACACTAACGTACTGTACTTACAATAACCCCTATCCCTGAGTGGCTTCCGGGCCTTGATAAGTGGTGACCACCTTGTAAAAAATCTTTACACAAATTATAAAAATTAATTATCCGGGAACCCTTTGGGAAAGAAAAAAGACAAAAAACGATAACAGCAAAACAAGGAGAGTTGGGTTCTGAATTTTTTGGATGACATATGAATGTTTGTGTTATTTAGATTAATAGGACAATTGTTCACATCTTGAGTTATATCTGCCCAATGTTTCAGTTGATGTAACCTCACACCTTCGTCAGGTGTTAAAATCGCCATGTTTTAGTAGGAAAAAAAGAGGGTAGGTCTGCACTCAAAGGTTTCAAATTTTTGGATTTGGTTGTAAGTTTACACGAATTATAAAGATAATTTAATTTAGGGGAAAATAAAAGAAAAACAAACAAACGGATAACACGCAATTATTTTTATAAATATTATGTTTCTAAGAATTTACAACAGGATCTAATTAAAAATTTAATAAGTTAAAAATTATACCCCCTAGGGTTCCTTGATAATTAAATTATCTTTATAATTCATGTAAACTTACTTCCAACCAGATCCAAAACTTCAAAACCTTTAAGTGTAGTGTTACCCCTTTTTTTCTTGCCAAAACCTGGTGACTTTAACACCTGACAAAGATCTGAGGTTACATCGACCGAAACGTTGTGCAGATACTTTAATTCATAAATAAAATTGTGAATATTATCATCTTAAATAATTGTAATCTTATTTAAGGATTTAAGTTTGAAACAATTTGCTACTTCTCCCATTCTATTATTCTCCCATTCTATTATAATGAAGAATAGTTAATTTTCGTAATTCCATGTTTATGGAATAAAAAAATATACATAAATAAAATATTTAATAATTTAAATTGAAATAATATTAAGGAATTTAATGGGAAAAAAAATTTAAAAAACAAAAATTAGTTTTAGATTTTGAAACCAGGTTACATAGTTCAGAAATTATATGCTACAAAAATGTACAAGAAAACAAAAATAGAATGTGTTGATCTAATTAAATGGAATTAATTTAAAATTGTTTCTTTTACACTCTTCCAATGAAGTTTAATTTGGACGAAATAAATTTAAATGTCGTTAAATTTTATTCATTTATTTATTTTTAACTTTTGCTCATCTCAAACAAGGCATATTGCTACTTGAATGTGAGGGCTACTACTTGGGATCATGTCTACACTGGCACTAAGCAGGAAATTGAGTAGTAAGATATTCTTTCACATTACATTTACATTTCTGGATGTTACTATAGTCATGGAAGCAGGAAACAGAGTGAATTCCAAATTTTAGCAGTTTGAGAGTAGAAACTATTACAGTAGAAGGATTTCTGGTATCTACGGACCTCTACAATGAATGGGTTAGATTTTGATTTTTGTCGAGTTAGTTGGGGTATTTATATCGAGGGAGGTACAAGTGCTATATTTCATTAAAGCACTTGCAAAACAGGCACAAAGACGTCATATTGCGGCAATGGGACAAGGGTTGGAGATTGTTTGATAGTACAGAACCTATTAGATTGGAGACTTTTTTGGATCCTGTTTAAAAGGCAAAGACTAGTGGTAGTTGCACCAGCCCAGATGTGGCAACAATACTCTTTGTACAGATACAGAGATGACAAATGTGAATAGGTTTTCTAGCATGGTAGAGGGAGCTTACGGTTTGTACAGCAACCTTGTCAATGTTTTCAATGATTTTATTCCAATTCATGTCGCCTGTAAATGTTAAACCGAGGAGTTTGAACAATGAGCTCACAGATTGAGTGTTATTGGTCATGACAATCGGTGGCTGAGAGGATTTCTTGTAATTGTTAAAGGAAAGAAGCTTAGTCTTAGTAGCATTAAATGTTACTATCCACTTACATTACCATTCTGTTATAGACTTGGTCATTTTCTAAGATTTTTATCCTTACCTCAAATATGTGTACATTTATTTTTCCCTCTCTTATGTTAGAGAGTTGTTATAGTGTCATCAACAAATATACCCATCTGGGACACAATTTTATCATAGGTAATTTTGTTTTTGATTGTCAAACATATTAACATGTACCTTTTTTTTAGATAAAAACCAATTATTTTAAAATCAAACTGACAAAAAATTACAAATCAAACCATAACATAATATTTATCAGAATTAATTTTCCGTGTCAAAATATGAATTAAACAAATACAAGGTGCGTCTGGTGTTTGAGAACATCACTTATTTTACCAATTCTGTTGCTTATGTATCAATATCATTTTATTTAATTACAGATGTGTTATTGTTCACATTTTTATTATCCTTAAAAATCTAATATATGTTCCTGAACACTGGACGCACCCTGTATTGTGTTTTCGCAACATGAAATATTTTTGGTGTTGTATAGATTTGTTAATGATTTGTGGACTTTTATTTTCTTAGCTTTGATGTAGTCAAAAAAAGGTTTTTATTGATAAAATCTTTTTCTGAAGTTTTGAGATAAGGATTAATTATTCATATTATTTGGATTCTTCCGACTATTGTTCTCATCTTGAGTGTTATTTATGCAACATTTCAGTTGATGTAACCACTGACCTTTTTCCTTGCAAGGACCTGTGGTGTAGTGGATAAAAGATGTAGTAAAATTTAATTTTAAATTACACTCTTCTAGAGGTTGAAGGTTCAATCCTCAGTGTAGGCGACACTCAAAATACAATTGCAAATTACTTAAAGACTTTTATCCAGTCATGGATGACAGAACTGTTTGAAATTCTGAGCAGATTTCTGAGTTTGACAGAAAGATTTCAGAGTTCAACAAAAAACACTTGAAGAAGGTCGGTTGGAGGTTATGTCAACCAAAATATAAAAATAACACTCAATTTGAGAACAGTAGTCCGAAGAATCCAAACAATATAAAGTAACAAATATAAAGCATAAGACTCCAAATAATATACATAAAATGTCATAATTTACAAAATTTTAGTAGGAAGTCTGTGTGTGGGGATGAGGAGAAGATTACTTACCCAACTCTCTAAATTAATAAAAAAAAAAAAAACATCAGTATCACTGAAAGTGCATGACTTACTTTCCAAATGGATAATAAAGTTTGAGGTTCTGATTTTTTTCCATTTCAAAAAGAGGCACACCACATTTAATTCAGGCTGGAATAGAAAAAAAGGAAAAAAAGTTATATTTCTGAATTTTTTAGATGATTAATGATTCATATTTGGATTATTTGAATACTGTTCTCATTTGAAATTTATTTTCATGTTTCAACTGTTGTAAATGCCAACCTTCTTCAGGTGGGTCTTGTTGAACTATTACAACATAGTGGACAAATTTCAGTTATATGTGATGATACTCTTCTGGAGGTTGAAGGTTCAATCTTCAGTATGGGCAATATTGAGAATACAATTGTTAATTAGGATTTTAATACAATAGTGGCTGGCAGAATGAGACCATGCTACCCTTGTGGATTTAATAAAAGGTTCGGTTTGAAATTTTGTGCAGATTCCAGAGTTCACCAGAAAGATTTCTGAATTCAACAAGATACACCTGACGAAGGTCAGAAGTTACATCAGCTGAAATTTTGTGAAAAAAATGCTGAAAATGAGAGCAGTAGCTTGAATAATCCAAATAACCTGAAAAAAAGAGATTTTTATTAAACAGATTTACATTTCTATATTTTAAACTTATCTGGGAGTCTACACAAAGCTGATTTGACAACAGAGTCAGTTATTTTTTTTGTTAACCGAAATAAGGCATAGTACCATTTGGAATGCAAGGGATTACTGTTTGGGATCGTGTCTAATAAGGGACTGTGGGGAGTCGAGAAGCAAGATGTCTGTTCACATTAGATTTAAGTGTTTGCAGGTAAGTACAATTGGAGAAGAAAAATAGAAAAGGAATTCCAAAGTCTAACAGTATAAACTTTCCGGCATCTACGGACCTCAACACTAAAGGAGTAGGCTTTTGATGCTTGTTGGGTTAGTTGGGGTATGTATGTTGAGGGAAAACAAGTGCTATGAGTTTATCAGAGCACATTTCATTAGAGTACTTGTAAAACAGGCACAGAGATGCAACATTATAGTGATGAGAGAAAGCTTGGCCGACAATACAGAATCTATTAGATTTAAGACATTTAAAAAAAAACAAAAAAAAACGTGCCTATGAGTGAGAGACAAATGATGGATACACTAGCCGAGATAGGGTAAAAATATTCAATGCATGGCCGAATTGTAGCTTTGTAAAGATATAGGATGCTCTTTGGCATGAGTAATTTTCTAGCATGGTATAACAACCGTTGGCAATACAGATTGTTGTCAGAGGCAAATACAACAGCCAGCCAACGAAGTAGTAGCTTGACAACATCAAGACTAACATCCGAATTCTAGGTTTCACTAAGAAAATAAAGATAAAATTAAAAGAGAAAAAACATTTTCTTCAAAATGTACAACCCAAAAGTGACATAATTTATTTTTTTTACATTGAGTCTTCGGTGATCAGGAGATCCTATTTATTAAGGAGGATATAAATTGATAACATACAACAAACATAAAAGTAGTGTATCTATATACTAATTTAATGTTGGTAGTATGTTATTACATCTTACTCTCCTTAGGATCTCCCGATCGAATCTGAAAACCTTGACATGTGCATACATTAAAAGTACTACGGTATTAATATATAGATTATCAATCCTCATCTCAAAATATTCAGAAGCAGATGATTTTTTGAGAACATCTCAGATAACCATGGAAATTCTTTACAAATTTTTCGACAAAATTGCGATTTGGAAAGAATCATCATCATCATTTAATGTCCATTTTACATGATGGCATGCGTTGGACAGCTTTTATAAATTGAGTACCTAAGTAACCTATATCTGGTCAGGGCGTTATTTATCCTTCTTTCTCTCTAATCTATTATCAATCAATTCCATGTCTCCCTTGTCAACTGACCTTGCTACCTCAAATGTTCTACATCTACTAATCTATGTGCTTTCCTCCATTTGTTTCAATATGACTTAAACAATAAAGTCTACTGTTCTGCACACATCTCCCTATATTCTCCATATTTGATCTTTCTGAGATTTAAGCATGTCTTTTAAAATTCACATTACACACTCATCATATCATCCTCATATCATTTCCATAAAACAGAAATTATTTATACAATCCTAAAATAGCATTTATAAGTTTCTTAAATAAATTGCTAAATTTTTGACCCTTAAATAAATAAAGGATTATTTAGACTATTGTTCTCAACTTGCGTGTTATTTTCACGTTTCAGTCAGTGTAAACTCCAAGTTTCTTCAGATACATCTTGTCAAATTCGAGAATCTTTCTGCAAGGACACATGGCATAGTGTATAAAGCACTTGGTAAAATTGAGGTGTAAAGGGAGTTTCTTAGCCATGGTGAAAGTAATACATCTAGGAAAGATGGTTATGTTGAAAAGCCAAACTGGATAGAAAAAATCCATTAATCCTGTAAAGCAATCTTCTATTGATGATGTCAAAGGTTAATGATGGGTTACCAAAAGTTTGCTGCTTGTAGTGAAAAGGAGTTTGCTGCTGGAATGTTATAACATGTAGGTGGAATTATACTAACAGAGGCACCAGTGTCCACGAGGAAATTCCAATGAGAAAGTGCATCAGATATATAGAGTAGGCGAGACAGCTGGAGAGATAAGATTACTCTTACTTGTACTTGAAACGACATTCACCCTGGAGGAGTTGAGTCGGCTTCATGAAGATGCACATCTCGTACTACTGCGGCCCAAGCCCGGCGATCGGAGGCAAGATCCCGAGTGAGCAATAGCCAGATGAGCGGGCCCGAAATAAGCTCAGCGTCGGCTTTGATAGTCCCGAGCCACGTTCTTAGCTGGCCACCGACACTTTTTTCCAGCTGGGTAGAGGACGTGGGGAGATAGCCTTGTGGATAAAGACCCCCGCATCACAGCGAGAGGCATGGCCGAACCATCGAAGGCATCGGGCCCGCAGTAGGTCAGTAATTGCCTGGAGATTGCAGCGACACCGGACTTCTTTGTTGGCGACGAAATCTAAGGGACGGACATGTAGAATGCGGCGGAGATTGTAGTGGTCGAAAACTTCTACGCGTCGCAGATCCGCTTTCCGTATGGGCCAGGTCTCACATCCATACAAAAGTATTGAGCGATAAGATAAGATGGAATTACACTACTGATTTAAATGGTCTGGAGTCTTGAATGAACAAAGTTGTACACATTTGCGTACCTTTTCAGTGATATGATGGTGGTAGTAGCACCAAAAAGCATGTGAGGTTGATCGTCGACGTCGCAGTGGATGTCTCATGAGTTACGTCTGTTGATGGAGCATGACTGTTATGAATGATCTAATTGCTTTGGTGATAGCTGCGATTTCTCCCGAGCTGGTATTGCCTGTTGAAACTGGAGCAGACTGGTTCACAACGGTTGTCATGGCTGGAGTATGGTGATAATTATCAGCCACATGGTCAGTGATTACTACAAACTGAGCAAGGTCTTTATCACTGACATACATGAACAGTGTGTGGGACATTTGCTGCGGTAATTTGTCATCCATTGAGTGGTTCTCTAGTAAACTTTTCATTTGTTGGAGAAGTTATGATGGCTTTCAATCACCAAGAGACAGTTCAATGAAGAGTTGTTTCAATGTGCTGGTCTGATCCAGTAAGGCTTGCTTCAGCGTTTCATATGGGATATTGCCAACAGATGTGCCTAGAATGTCTTCCGCTTCTTCAGCTATGTCAGTAGTTTGTGCTTCTACTACATAGAAATACTTTGCAACTGAGGATGAAACTTTCTGGTTTATGAAAATAGCTTCCATTTGTACAAACCAAATATTTGGTCTATGTGCCTCATAGAGAGGCATACGAAATGAAATTGTTACGATTAGGCTTGCTTTTGGCCATGACAAACAGAAAAAAAAAGAACAAAATCTGAGCTATACAGTTCATGGAGAAAATATATGTGAAGAAGAGAAAAAAGATTTGTGTATCTTTCATATATATATATATATATATATATATATATATATATATATATAGATAGATAGATAGATAGATAGATACCTCTTATTTTTTTTTTTTAATTTACTATAACGGAAAAAGTTATTTGTTCCCAGTTTTTTTTTGTTTTCAACTCTTGCACACATGGCACGCGTAAAAAAATGGCGGACAGAATAAAGTGACACACATGGTAGTGAATGCAGGGAAAGGGTGTGCTTGCAGAGAGATGTGATGAAAATATTTCTTCTTTTTTTTTTTGTTACTGCAGTTTTGTAAAAATTCCTTTTTAAGGTTGTATCAGCAGTGTAAATCATTTTCAAAAATAAAAACTATTCATAGCAACACTAGCAGTGTTGGTTACGATGTTGCAGTCGAGCGTCGGTCGGCCACCAATCATGTAGTGGGCGAAGCCACCCGCTGTTGAATAGAGGATAGGAGGAAAAGTTGCATGGTCCTCTGAGTCAAGAATAAATACACAAAATTTGCCGAATTATATTTACAACCAATGTACATTTATTTACATTAAGTTACATACGTAATGAGAAACAGTTCAATACCGAAGAGGTATTGGAAAATGTTACTTGCATGAGTCTTTTGAGAGTCTCTTTGTGAGAATACAGACGTCTTTTACTTGTGCAATATAGGACCTTGGTCTTGACACATCTTCATGGTCCTGTGTCTAAGGGAAAAGAGAGCGAGAGAAACAAAGCAGTTTGTGGCAAGGAATGATATTGTCAGAATTAAAGGGCGATAATTATGTTTACCTTAATGTCACAGGTTTGTGCCTGTGTGTTTGTTTGTGTGTGGAAACGTGTTCCCACAGTGAGGTGAAGAGAGATAGCTTAGTGAGAGATGGGTGCCTTAATCAGTTAATTACAAATTACAACTCCTTATAAAGAAATTTTACAAATCCTAGAAATAACAAATATTATAACATGCATGTTTTGTCATTAAAATACGAGTAGCCTTAAATAAGTTTCTAGACTTTTTTTTTTTTTTTTTTTTTTTTTTACAAAGGCATCACCACATTATCAAGGCCAAGAGGCCACTCAAGGATAAGGGTTAAAGAGTGTACAGTAGAAATTGGTCAATATAGTAATCATTAGTAATGAAAATTTGGTAAATTTAATAACTTATATGGAACGGCTCATCAAGAACTTATTTACTTTAGACTTGAACACAACCATATTGTAGTCAGCCGGAAAGCAGGAAAACGGAAGACAATTCCACAGGCGTGCAGTTCTAAGAAAGAAGCTTTGTTCATGGAATCTACGTTTAGGTTTAGGCACAGATAAAGAGTGGGGGAAATTATTGATAGTGTTTACAGCTAGACGAGTGTTTCTTGTGAAAGTTTGGTGAGGGGGGACCATAGATTGAAGCTCAGTCGAACACTTTCCATGAAAATAACGATACATCAGAGACAAACTCGCAACATCTCTTCTGTGAGATAGAGGTTGCAAGGAGGAGAAAAGGACATCTCCTACGAGGCTACGAAGTCTATTTTGAACTCTATCAAGGCAGGACAAGTCCTTTCTAGCAGCTCCTGCCCAGATGTGGCAACAGTATTCCATCCTTGGACGTACCTGGCTCTTATATAGGTAGAGAATAGCATCAGCAGTGAGATATCTACTGGATCGATAGAAAGATCCCACCATTTTTCCAGCGGCCTTGGCAACAGATTTGATATACGTGTTTCATTTAAGATCAGGAGTAATGGTCAAGCCCAGAAGCTTGTCAAAACTTGAGGCCTCCTGAAGACGAGAGCCATTCATTTCAATTGATGACAAATGTGAATTAGAATGTTGATGATGTAAAGAGAGAAGCTTGGTTTTAGATGCATTAAAAGTAACCAGCCACTCCTTTCCCCATTGTACTACGTGCTCAAGATCAGAGGAGAGAGAATTGGAGAGAACTTGGTCGTTTACTGTCTTAGATGTGGTACCATAAATGGTAGTGTCGTCAGCATAAATGTCTACAAATGATGTAAGGATATGATTTGGAAGATCATTAATGTAGATCAGGAAAAGAGTTGGGCCCAGGATGGATCCCTGAGGGACACCGGCATTAATACTGTGAGCTTCTGATTTTTGCCCCTCAACTACTACTCTTATGAACCTATCAGAAAGAAATGATTTAATAATTGAGAAGACTTTTCCAGCTATACCATAGCTAGCGATCTTATGAAGTAAACCTTTATGCCATACCCTATCAAAGGCTTTAGATATGTCAAGAGCAATTGCCCTAGAAAGATTGCCACCGTCGAGAGATTTTCTAATCCTATGCGATATAACTGTAAGGACATCTGCTGTAGATCTAGCAGAACGGAAACCATATTGAGTGTCACTAAGAAGGTTATTTTTGTTGAGATGGTTGATTACTTCTGTATTTAACACAGATTCTAGCAACTTACTCATGACGCACAGGAGACTTATTGGCCTGTACTGAGAGGGGGATGAGCGATCACCTGAATTCTTAAATACAGGGCATACTGATGAGATTTTCCAGGGAGATGGGAAACTATTCTCCTTAAGACAACGTTTAAACAGTTTTGTAAGTATGGGCGCTAATTCAGGTTGAAGTTTTTTTGAGTACTATAATTGGAATACCATCAGGGCCAGTTGCTTTACTCGAATCAAGGTTTTTGATTAGCTTCGCAACATCACGTACAGATATACGTATATCACATAGCGTGTTTTCTGATACAGGAGGAAATATTGGGGGTTGGCGGTCTTGGTCGCAAAGGGTAGAATTAGCTGCAAAGTTCTTGACAAAGAGTTTGGCTTTGTCTGATGCTGACGAGATTACCTCAGGTCCATTGATAATAGTTGGGATGGAGCACACGCTTCTGTTCAGGATTCTGTTTGCTATTTGCCAAAACTGGTGGGAACCAAGCCGCTGCTCAGCTACTTTGGACTTAACAGATTGAGCATACAACTCTCTTGCGTTCCTTATTACTTTCTTACAATGGTTGCTGGCAGTCCTGAAAACGGCTTTAGTTTCCATACATCTATTACGTTTGAAGCAGTGGAAAAAGTGATTTCTGTGCGCAATGGCAGCAGCACATTCTGGAGAGAACCATGGCTGGCTGTTAGGTTTTTGCTGAAACTTTTTAGAGGGTATGAAATGGTCAATACCTACAATTAACCATTCAGTTAGGTCTAATACTATAGAGGACACATCCTTTTTAAACATGGAATGCAGAGGTAGATCAGATATAAATGTACGGAAGCTATCCCAGTCAGCCTTAGTGTATCGATATACTGTACGATGAAGAGGTACGTCTGGGGACTTATTACATTTCATTTTTATCTTAATTGATACAACAGAGTGGTCGGAAGATCCAAGAGGCGACAGAACAGAAACTGAACATAGTTCAGGGCAAGTTGTGAGAAAAAGGTCTAGTAGGCTCGCATACTGGCCGTCATTATCGGGCACACGGGTAGGTTCCTGAACAATCTGAGTGAGGTCATAGGCAATGGAGAAATCATGACAGAACCTCCCCTCATCATCGGTCTTGTTTGAGTGGGTCAACCATTCGACGTTGTGAACATTGAAGTCTCCACATACGTGAATGTTAGCTGAAGGATAAGTAGAAAGGACTTGGTCAATTTTCTCAGATATGCTTTGAAAGATAGTAACTCCGCTGTTGTGGGGGCGATAGAGAGTAAATATAAATGCAGTAGTGTGAGCTAAAGCAACCCGGAAGCACATATAGGGTAAGTTAGGATCTTCCCTGGAGATGTCCCTACCACATGGAAAGCTATCTTTAATATAGGCACATATTCCATGCCCATGGCGATCTTGGGGGTCAGATTTAGAAGTTAAGTTAGAGTATCCTGAAATTGCAAACTCATCTAGGGAAATAGCCTGTCCAATGCCAGTTTCACTTAAAAATAAAAGGTCTGGTTTAGTCTCCTGTAATTGGGTTTCAACCTCTGGAAGGTTAGAACGAAGACCCCTGATGTTGGAGAAGGAGACATGGTAGTAGGGGTCTACGTTGGAAGTTGGAGAACCGGGTTTAATCGTGTATTTTTTCTTGAAACTTGTCATGATGAAATTTTGGAATTTGTGAACTAGGTCGACAGATTTACTTAGAGCAGGACAGAGAGGGGAAACTAAGAGAGAAAAAGAAACGAAGAATTTTTTTTTTTTGTAGCACATAAGGTAAAGCCGTAACAATTACCCACTAGTATGGCATCGAGAGGCCCCACCAGAAGCTACTGCATGGTCCAGATTCCATTCACCAAATGGCAATACAGCAGCCCCAGTACTTTGCACCTGCTGATAGGACAGCCTCCTTAGTGGTTAATCCAAGGTTCGGGTCCCTGACTATCAGGCGGATAACGTCAGCCCAGACAAAACGTTTACCTCCAGCACCCTTACTAGTGACATGGCTACAAGGATAGACATAGAAACAGAAAATTTCCACCAATTCTGCCAACTGTTCGCGCAAAAATACTGCCAACCTAGAAAACAACTTTTTCTTCTCCCTTTGTCAGAAAAATCACTCATTTAAAAAATGAGGACTGAGGGACAAATAAGAAGAAGCGAGAGTAACAGGAGCTGCCGATAACGCATCCACAATGCGTTTTCTACTCTCCATTAAAAAAAAAAACAAAAAAAACTATTAAGTATTGTACTTAATAAAAGTCCAACGGACGTGTTTAAGGGAAAGTATGGTGATAGATTCCCCTCTCACGAACTAAAAATGAGTACAATTAGGTAATCTATTTTTGCAATCAACTCGGTAGATGAATAAACATTTATGGACGAGAAAAAAAAGCTAGCATTTAATACAACAGAAATACATAAATTAAATACTGAAATAAAATGTAGTTATTAATATTTGAATCTAAAAATAAAAAGTGCGAATTAGTAGAGAAAATCACTTATCACAACAACGCTTCCGTCTCCAAATTGCAAACTAGTGAAGAATTTAACTTTTAATAGCGTTCAGAAGATTTTTTTTTTTTTTTGTATAGGCATTTAAAATTGTCATAGACTCTTGAACATTCAGTATGTTATTGCTATGTATGTGAGACTGGCCAATTTTTATGATTTCAAGTTCAAATGAACAACTACAACAGGGATTGGAATACACGCTACTAAAGCCTGATTGTCACAGCTGGTGAATTTCAAAAATGCAATCTGGATGTGAGAACACTTTACAAGAATGATATGCGATAAAATTCTGGTTTGGTTGTTTTGTTTTCTGGCATATCAACCTTTTTCGGGTTATTTAATGCTGAATCTAGTTATTTTGGAAACGGTTTTTATGCTTCAAGTTTTTGAGTGGTATAAGATTCAAGGAAGGGAGGAGAGGTGTGAGAGGAGTAAGAAAGTCAGAATACAAGAGTTCATTGGCTAAATAAAAAGTTTCATGGATCAGGACCATGGCGTCTAGAGACAATAAGTTTGATGCCAGAGTGGAAATTGTACACACAATTATTTGCAAAGAAACTTAAGATGCTGAAGATTTGCTCGAAATTTGTCCTAAGGATGCTCAGAGAGCATCATCCTTGTCACAGACTATTTGACCAAGATGGGCATCAAGGCAGTTCCTCACCCTCCCTATAGTCTAGACCTTGCTCTGTGATTTTTGCTTATTCCCTAAGCTCAAGGAAACCCTTAGAGGCTGTTGTTATGAGACAATTGAGATGAAAGAGGTTGTGATGGGGGTCATTGATATGCTCACACAAGAGGACTTCATGTGGTCTTCCAGAAGTTGTTGGAACAGTACAAGTGCATTGCAGCTGGAGGAGATTACCTTGAAGAGGACTAGAGTTTCATGTGTGTACTATCAATAAAAGCGCCGATATGAAAAAAGTCTGGAAACTTATTGAAGGCACCTTGTATATTGGATTATAATTCTTAAACAGATTTAATCAGAAAATGTGTATCCATTGTTCTTATTTTTAAGTGTCTTTAACGTCAATTCAAATAAAATTATAGACAGAATTTTAAATAAGCATTTATCTATGATAGGATTTATGCTAGTCATCTCTAGCACTGTGAAGTGGCTGTAGGTTCTGAGTTCTTCAATTTAGCCATTATTAGTATCCGCATTCCAATCTGTGAGTCAACAATGTTCATTGTGTTTGCTGGAGGCTGATCGTCTGTTAATCTATTATTATTGGTTGCAACCGCATCACTTTGATCTTTATCTTCTTAACAGCTTCTCAATTGGATGGTTAGTTGCCTTCAGGCCGAAGAGAAGCAAATTGCTGCAACTTATGCACTCTTACTCTCTCGCTTCCCATTCTGTAAATAATCATTACTGTCCTAGTTATCCGATTGCTTGGAGACGATGAGCGTGCTTTTAAATTACATTTGATGAAATTGAAAACATTCTCACATATTACTTTTGTAGAACGGAAAATAAACTTACTTGGCAACAGTCGCCATCTGATCGTTTTATTGGTGTTAAATACCCTCACATAAATGTCAAATTTAACAAGTCACATGACGCCATACTTAAATGGATGCATAATCATTACCTTATTAGGCTTTCTTTTTTAGTTTAGTTCCAACAATTTCATGACATGTAAATAGAAATATTAAACAATTCAGAGACAACATATAAACTTTTAGGAAATTTTTGTTGTTGTTTAGTAAAGTTAGACATTAGTCATGAGAGAAAACTTTCAGTGAAAATTTTTTCTTTGTAATGAAAAAAAAATGTTATAAAAATCTAAGAGGATTCCTCCAATTACGAAATACGAGAAACTTATATTTAAGTTGTTGCAGTCGAAAGATTGTATAAAGAAATGACGACTCATTATTTTCTTTTGTAAAACATAAAAGTGTAATAAAAAGACCTCAGGCTTACGTAGATGGAAGATTTAAAACAGATTTGGAGTTCCATTCAATTAATACAAAGACCAACAGTTTATTCTAATTGCAAGTGTTCATTTTTCTATAGACACATTCCAATTCACAGATGTGCACAGTTATTTAGTAAGAATTAATTATGCATAAATGAAAGAAGTATTCTTAGAAAAATAATAGATCTATTAGAATTTTAGTTTTATAATGATACAGCATAATCATGTTAACACACCTGTTCCCATTAGATTGCCGAAGTCTAAACATTACAAGTTGCCAGCCCGACGTTGCCCGGTTCTACAATATGCTTAAACATAATATTTTAATTTATGCAGATTACGTCTGTATCATTATAGAATCAATCCGCTATTGATTATTATATATTACGAGGAATAATTTGCCCAGTGCAAAACAATTTTTTAAAATAATAATGATAATATAGTCCATCAAATTCCATCTGTTTTTGCTTACGATATCACATCAACTGATATTTGGGTTTGACAATGAATGCCCTGGAAAAGTCACTTTTGATTAATGTTTAGTTTTAAAATATGTAAACAAAGAAGTGATTCATGGCGATTTTAAATGGTATCTCTTCTTTTATCATATATTGAACTCATTAATATGAAAAAATTAAAATAAAATGCTGAGGTACATCTGGCTTTAAACAGGGGATTATTCAATCTTTAGTTGAATGCTCTATCACTAAGCTATATCTCCAGATTTTAAAAAGAAATAATTTGCTGAAATTTTATTATCTCCCTTGGCCGGTGTAACAAAATATTCCCCTGTAAAAATTATTCTTTTTTTTTTATCTATAAGAGAGAAAAGCTATCTTTAAGATCAGATTTTTTTTTTATTTTGATACTTATCGGATAGATTTCTGTACTATACAGATCTGAGAACATATAAATGTCTTTTGCATGAAATTTGCAAAAGATAGGCTCAGTTGTTTTGGAACCTATGAGGAAGGAGTTCACATACACAAAGTGACTTTTATATAATAGTAGAGATTTACACTGGTCAGTCCTAAAACGGGTGACCATTTGGGAATATCAGGGGCTGTATGTGCTATCCGTTTATCTCGGTATTGTTTCCAATCATCCTGGACTTTTTTTTGCCACTGGAATCAAGCAGTGCTTACTCCACAGAGAAGTGATTAGAAATTGTGCAACCCTTGCTTCACAATTCAGTGTGTGTCATTCATAATCTTTCCAGGATGATGAATGACACACCAGGGTGATCAGATGATCATCATTCCGACGAATGAACATCATCCAGTTCTTAAATAGTGCAAAAATACAATGTTGATTTTTTCTTTTTTATATTTCCTAAACAGAAAAATTAAAAACAAAATTATTAAGTGAAAATAGTTGCATTTGTTTTCACACATCACTCAATATGTTCTGGGCCTAACATAAATGACATCACAAATAAAAAAAAAACATGATTTTGATAAAGTACTAACCTTCAAATGGCATGTGTAAAATTGTGCCTCAATCAGATTATTAGTTAAAAAGTTATTTACGTGAAGCTACTGTTGCAAATTTTCTAAGCAATGAAAATAATCTATATTTTGTGTTAATAAAGCATTGCTTTCTGATGCTGAAAAATACTGCTCAAGCAAAGCAATGGCATTCTAAGTGTTATCCGGACTGGTTTATCAGAAACAACTGTAAAGAGATGCTATGTTGACTTTAAACGTGGTTGTACAGACACAATTCGGCAGTTGTCCGCATAAAACATATTTAAACAAAAAAAAAACAAAAAAACAATGATCATAAAATGTGAGATAGCATAGGAGTTAAAGATATCAGAAAATGTATTTAATATTTTGTATGAACATCTGTCAATGAGAAAGCTGTTTTAAACATGAGTGCAGCGTTTTATCACAGTCGATAAAAAAGACACCATGTCAATGATTCAGAACATTGCTTTCAACCATTTCAATGCAACAAAAAGTCAATATGTAACAATGGGTGAAACATGAATCCACCCTTTCACTCAAGATTCAAATTGGAAATCCTTGAGAAAAAAAGAACCATTAATAGTGAATAGTATTATCTATGCATTTGAAAAAAAAAAAGAACCATTAATAGTGAATAGCATTATCTATACCATTGAAAAAAGAAATCACCAAAAAACAGCCACAACTAAAGAAGAAAAAAGTGCTTTTTCACTGAGATAATGTATCGTGTCATAAGTTGATTACTACAATGGCCAACTTACATGATTTGTACTCAAAATTTGTTAGGAGGATAACATGGTCAAAAGGAACTCTTTTCTGTAAAGGTAAATTTTCCTCCCCTGCTTTAACTCTGAGATAGCAGTTATCATGTATTCACACGAGAGCAACACAAGACCACATGCGAGCAGCCATCTTGATACAGAGCAGCGACACCACATGCCACATGTAGACAATCTGACTAAAACTAAATTATACGAATAGACTTAAGAACCTTTTCCAACTTACAAATAAAAAAACTTAATTCATACAGTAAGTCCTAACAGAACTGTTTCTGCACGTTATTTTCCAGATTTGTTTGCTCCCAGCGACTATATTGTTTGCAACCTCAAAAAAATGTTTCAGGGAAATAGTGTTGCCTTCAATGAAGAAATGATATTGGAAAATTGAGGTGCATTTAGAGGCCAAAGACAAATTGTTTTATAAAAATGACATTTAGTTATTAGAGAAACATTGGAATCTGTGTATTACCGTCTAAGAAGACTATATTAATGAATAAAGTAAAATTTTGTCTAAAAGTGGTTTTATTACTTGGTTCAGGATTTAGTGAATGATGTGTTATTTCTATTAGAAAACAGAAATAAAAAACTTATTTCAACTTGGAACCAAGATTTTATCAAATACTATGCTCTATTTGCAGTGATAAGTATCAAACACCAGAATTCAGATGCTTAAAACTTAGGCTAACATTATACTATCATTATACAATTTTCCTCAACTTTTAATAAGTTTAATAAATTCTTTTAAGAGGTTAATGTAGTTTGCTTGAATTATTATTTAGTGTCTATAAAGGAAATTTAAATTCATAGAAGTAAAATAAATAAAAGCGTATATGCATACATATTTTAATATGTAATTAACCATTACAATAATTATCTCCCCTTAACTATTGACAAAGTTGTCTCTTTAATAATTAAAATTTAAACCAACCAATCAACTGATCACAGAAATATCAAACAAATGAGAATTATCAACTCAAAAAATAAGATAAAATATTAAAAATAAAATAAATAATATTAAGTATTAACACAAGCTCTATATTATTAAGTTTAAATAATTAATACATTTACAAGACGCACATGCGTGGTCCCCCTGTGGTGCTGCATGTGAGATGACGCCACAAAAAATCGTGAAGAAATGATGAATGTGAGAAATGTGATGGTTGATTTAGTCCTAAAAACATATTACTTCCATCATAGTTAAAAATTGTGTGATTTGATTTGAACTTATCACATTTTTTCGCTCTTTTTGGCCCAATCATGGTGCCTGGGTGTCCTAAGAAATTACGATGCTTTCAGGGTACTTCCCCAACCACTTCTCACAATTGAAATTCAATCGTCCCAAGCAACATGCTTCTCCCTGTTGGATTCGTCAACATTGGGAACACCTGTTTCTTCAATTCTGCGATGCAAAACTTTTCTTGTGTCCCCTTTAGAGCTCCTGGGAATGCTGAATCCCAGTGAAAATGGACTAATAGCGCAGTTTCACGCCTTAAGACATGTATATTTAAATTCAGTACCATGGAAAAACCACTATATAGACATACATATCAAGTTTTTGAGTAATATGAAAAAAAAAGCTCCAAAAAGCCATGTTTTTTTAGTCCTAAAAGTCCCAGAATTTTGCCAGGGTCACCCATACTAAATTTATATTAAGAACAATGGCCTCCATATTTTGGCCAAGTTTCAGGAAAATCTAATGGATGGATCAAACCACATCCACCAAGATACAGAAGGCCTGTTAACTGAAAAATGCCTGCAGGCAATGCAGGTAAGATTTGTCATACTGTCAGTTGGTACTATATGAGGGCATTTTTAAAAAGAGCATTAAAACATGTTAAAATAGAAAAGAAAGGAACATAATTCGATTAATAATGAAACTGAACTTTATTCAATATAAAATATATATATTATCTATGTAAAATTATATAATTTTAAAGCAATATGCAATCTAATACTGATAAAACTGAATTATGAATTTAGGGAACAAAGAAACATTAAACACAAACAATTCCTGACCTTCGGGACAAGATCACAGTGTAGCATCTGTTCTGATGCTACACTTCACCTTTTCTGTCCTCGGTTGGTGGAGGAGAAATCCGTCATGATTGAAGCAATTTTTATTTTTGTTTCTATCCAGACTGCCTCTTATTGGGGAGCTGAATTTTCCCAAAAAGATTATATGTTGAAATATTTAAATAGATTATTACTTTAAATACAGAAATTATATTAAAATTTTAGTTTTCTGTTCTTCTATGTTCATTTTTTCCCCACGTTTTTCATCAAAATGTGTAGAGTATTTTCATCAGTTACATGGTTAGGAATCCTATACTCCGCTATAGTCTTCATTTTCATATCAGTGCAGAATACATGAATATGGAAATGAAGTTCACGTCACTACTAAAAGACAACCATGCCATGATGTGAACATTGGTTAAAAACTAAGAAAATATAGTAAACATCTACGATATTAAATCAGAGTGGTGGTGAATTTGGTAGGGGGACATTATTATTATTTCACTCACTAGAAGTTGTCTCATAGGCCATCATCAGTGATCGCTCACTAGCAGTAACCTGTGGTGTTCCTTGGAGACTGAGTGACAAATCTCTCTAGATTTCCGGTTTTCTCCACCTCTTGACTATTCGTGCAGATGATTGCACGTTATCGCAACATCCGTTTGCCATTGATTTCACGTCGGTCATTGGTGTTTCCTGGAGTTTAGGAGACAAAATGCCTTACCAAGGTACCAAACTTGAACTGCACACTTTCAGTGGAGATCTGGTTAGTACTCTCTCACCTCGGTCTTTCCATCCTCCTTGACCTTTCACAACTAGTTGGTGTGGTGCCAGTCGATGTCATCTTTCTTTTTTTTTTACATAGGCATCACCACTTATCAAGGCCAAGAGGCCACTCGAGGATAAGGGTTAAAAAGTGTGCAGTAGAAATTGGACAATATAGTAACCGTTAGTAATAGAGATTTGGTAAATTTGTTAACTTATATGGAACGGCTCATCAAGAACTTGTTTACGTTAGACTTGAAGACAACCATATTGTAGTCAGCTGGAAAGCAGAAAAACGGAAGACAATTCCATAGGCGTGCAGTTCTAAGAAAGAAGCTTTGCTCATGGAATCTACGCTTAGGTTTAGGTACAGATAAAGAGTGGGGAAAACTAGCGATAGTGTTTTCAGCTAGACGGGTGTTTCTTGCGAAAGTTTGGTGAGGGGGGGGGGGAACCATAGAATGGAGCTCAGCCGAGCACCTGCCATGAAAATAACGATAACGCAGAGACAAACTCGCAACATCTCTTCTGTAAGAAAGAGGTTACAGGGAAGAGAAAAGGGCAATCCCCACTAAGCCACGAAGTCTATTTTGAACTCTATCAAGGCAGGATAAGTCCTTTCTAGCAGCTCCTGTCCAGATGTGGCAACAGTACTCCATCCTTGGATGTACCTGGCTCTTATATAGATAGAGAATTGCATCAGCAGTGAGATATCTACTGGATCGATAGAAGGATCTCACCATTTTTCCAGTGGCCTTGGTAACAAATTTAATGTATGTGTTCCATATTAGATCAGGAGTAAAGGTCAAGCCAAGAAGCTTGTCAAAACATGAGGCCTCCCCAAGACGAGAGCAATTCATTTCAATTGATGCCAGATGGGGATCAAAGCGTTGATGATGTAAAGATAAATAAAATAATAAATAAAACTACACCATATTATTTTTTTTAATTATTATTGTTATTATAATAATAATAATAATTATAATAATAATAATGGTGCTTGTGCAGTGTATGCACCGTGCTATATTTTAGATAATATTTCCAAGTTAAATTAAAATTTTATGGTTTCTTTTTCTTTTTTAAATTGTAAGGTGAAAATGCAGAATAGTTAGAAACCCATGTTTAGAATGGCTTTCTGAATGATAATGTTATTATTTCAGTACGGTGCGTACACTGAAAAAGTTCCAAAATAAGAACATTTATTTATAAGATAAAACACAAGAAATATGTTAACTAAAATTTAATGTCCTCTTTATTTTTAGTTCATATAAAAACTTTAATTAAAACTGATTAATTAATAAATTTTTAAGATGAATTTGTGTTCGTGTGTCTCTGGAGAGAATAGAGAATTTCCTATTTCAGTCATGTAAAATATTTATAGTTAAAGTGTTGTAAAACAAACAAAAACTTTTACAGGTTTTAAATATATTTCAAAGAAATAAATTATGCCCGGTGCTAAAATATTGAATTCATCAATCGTTTTAGTAAAAAAAAAAAAAAATTGTTGTGGAAAATGCTGCTATATTACAAAACTGAGCGTATGGAAGCAAGAAAGTGACAAACGAAAAGGTTGAATTTAAAAGTTTTATTTAAAGTTTAAACGATCGTGAAACGAACTGTTTGATGTGTCAGGATAATTTGGCAGCGTCAGTAGGAATGCTGGTCTTGTGTTGATATGAACTCGGCAACGATCTAAGTTATTGTCAGGCTGAGTTAGGAGGGAGGAGCGATGGCAGGAATGTGGCTTGCATGTTCTGGCGTCTGGAATATGTGCGCGGTGGCGGCGATGACAGAAATGTGGCTTAGCGTTTTGGTATCTGGGATACGTGTGCGGCAATCCTTAATAGCTGGTGTCACTGGCGAGGGGTTGATGGCTGTGGAGCTGTGGTGATCTGGTGGTGGCCATGGCAGAAGAGGGGTGATCTTCAAAGCTTGCTGTCCAGTATCACGAGTGAGATGGCGGCAGTGGTGCAGTAATTTCAGTAGCTGGTGTCGCTGGTGAAGGGTTAACTGCTGCTGGCTGCTGATGGAGCGAGATTCATGGCTAACACGCAGGGGCTGATCTCTCCGCTTGTTGAAAACGCTGTCATTTTTATACTTGCGATGCGGACGTAGTAGCACACAAAAGGCGGCTTTAATCGCTTGGTCATCGTTTTCGCTTTTTATTTGTGTTTGTTTTTTGTGCTTTAATGTGTTGTAGGGAGTCGTCCGTTTGGTGTTTGTATACATGTGTTATATCGATTTAAAGCTAAGAAAGTTGTGAATGTGTTCTAGTAGGTGTTGTACTGTTGCAGTGTTTTGTGAAATAATTATTTGTGTTTATATGCTGCCGGAGTTGCGTCTGCGTTGATGTTTGTGTCATGTATTTTTCTTTTTCTTTTGATGTACGGCTTCCTCTGGCGGTTTTCTTTGCTGAAGTGCGAGTTATTCTGCTGATGTGTGCACATAAAAAAATAGGCTTTGAAGTTGTCGTGTGTGTTTAGTGTGTTCATTTATGTTGGATCAATGAACGGGCTTTGTCTTAGCGTCGCCATTATTGTCACTGTCGCTGCTCCTGCTGATTTCTAATTTATTCATGTAAATATGGAGGGATATTGTGGGGTGTATTCGAAAGGAAAAAAAAGTACCGTTTAAGGCTAGGTTATGGTTAGAAACAAAAACAAGAAAAATAAGTAATATATGACGCACCAGGCGTATCTGCATCGCTCTTTGGGAAAGAAAAGAATGACTAGCTCATTTATATACCCGAAGGGCATCTTGGGAAGGCAGTGCATGATGGGAGAAGCTATTTTTTTATTTTTTTTTGAGAGGAGGATATAAAAGTCGAGAAAAATTCCCTGGAAGGAACACAAAAAGAAAAGAGCCATGAACATCTCTTGAAAAGTATTTCGTGTTGCTGGCGTTCAGATTGTGCAGTGAGACATTGATGGCGAGAGGCCAGGTGTGGTCGATTGGAAAAGAAGAGGGCAGAAACGTGCTGTTGTCGAGCGAGTGACTCACTCTTTCCCGAACCCTAGAACTGAATCCTGATTGTAACCTCACAGATATGCTATATAACAATGCTTTAAAATATTGGAAATACTCAATGAAAATTTGTATTTATTATTAAAAGAACAGACTGAAAATATTTCCATATCAAAATTGTTTGTTTTGCAGTTTAAATAAATAAAATGAAATATTTGACTTTCTACAATAGATATCTGAGAAAAATTCAAAAACAGCTTACTGCTATATTTTGTTAGATAAAATTATCCCTGTCAATGTGCAATTATATAATTATCCAAATGGAGAATTATTTTTTCTCCATAGCCATTCTTTAACAAAACGAAAAATATTTTTTATGCCTGCTAGCATGGCCACATGGTTGAACACAGGCAGCTTTTACCTACATGTCGCTTTAGAAATGACATCACTCGTTCATGTACCCCGGTCTCCTTCTATATCTCAGTGGTCATGATCTAATGCTATGAGGCAAAGTATCATTTTTGGCCATTTTGGAGCATTTTTTTACCTCTTTTGAAACCCTGAGGATGCTGATCCCAGTGTAAATGGATAATGGTGCAGTTTCATGCCTTAACACATGTATATTTGAATTGACCACTGTGTGAAACCACTATATAATCAGACATATTAAGTTTTTGTTGAGAAATATGAAAAAAGAGACACAAAAAGGGGTGTTTTTTTTTTTTTTTTTTTTTTTTTAATTACATTTTCACCCCAAACAAGGCAAATTGCCACTTTGGTGTAGGGGGCTACTATCAGAGGCAACAACTACTGGGGTACTATGTAGGGATTTGGGCAGCAAGGTGTCGGTTCACGTTACACTTGAACTTCTGCACGTCAGTACTGTTGGGGAAGCAGGGACCTGGAATGGAATTCCAGAGTCTTGCGGTTCTGGGGAAGAAACTATTGGAGTAAAAAGATCTTTTACATCTAGGGACCTCTACAGTGTGGGGGTGGGATCTAGTAGCCTGTCGGGTTTGTCGAGGGTGCTCGCGTCGTGGGGGCACAAGTGATTGCAGTTCATCAGAGCATTCACCACTAAAATACTTGTAGAACAGGCAGAGGGATGCAACATTTCGTCGATGGGACAGAGGCTGAAGCTTAGATGCCAGTTCAGGGCCTATCAGATTTGCGACTCTCTTTTGAACCTTGTCAAGGAGCGAGAGACTAGTAGCAGATGCACCAGCCCAGATGTGGCAGCAATACTCCATACATGGGCGAATGGTGGCCTTATAGAGGTACAGGATACTTTCGGGTGTTAGTAGTTTTCTAGCACGGTAGAGAGAGCCTACCTTTCTTGCAGCGGCCCTGGCAATGCCTTCAATGTAATTGTTCCAACTCATGTTTCCTGTGAACGTTAGGCCAAGGAGTTTGAAAGATGGACTCTCAGATAAAGAGTCGTTGGCCATTGCTATTGGTGGTAGAGAGGGTTTCTTGTAATTATTGAATGAAACTAGTTTAGTCTTGGCAGCATTGAACGCGACCAACCACTTTTGTCCCCATTCCACTACAGATTGGAGGTCTTCCTCTAGTGTTTCTGCCATTTCTTTAGAAATGTGTTCATTCGTCTTCCTGTCGTGTCTGCCATAGAGTGTAGTGTCATCAGCATATATACCCATCTCAGAGGCAATGTTGTCGGGGAGGTCATTTATGAACATCAGGAACAATAGAGGTCCAAGGATAGAACCCTGGGGCACTCCCGCATTTATATCATATTGTTTAGATGTGCGACCGTCGAGGACTACCTGGATTTTTCTCTTATCTAAGAAGGATTTAATTATGTTAAGTATTCTACCAGTGATACCGTAAGATCTAATCTTCCTGAGGAGACCCTCATGCCATACCCTGTCAAAAGCCTTAGATATATCTAGAGCTACCGCTCTGCCTTCCCCCGCTTTGTCCAGTGATTGGTATATACGTTCAGAGATCACGGTGAGGATGTCTGCTGTGGAACGGGCTTGTCTAAATCCATATTGTTTGTCAGTCAGTAGTTTAGCATCTGTAAGATGATGGACTAGAGCATGGTTAATTATGGTCTCAAATATTTTGGCAAAAAGTGGGAGGAGGCTAATGGGGCGATAATTTGATGGGTCTGTCCTTTCGCCAGAATTCTTGAATACTGGTACAACAGAAGCAGTTTTCCAACAGCCCGGAAAGCAAGCTTCATTAAGACATTTGTTGTAGAGTTTGGAGAGAACTGGAGCTACTTCGGCTGAGCACTTTTTTAATAGCACAGCTGGGATAAGATCGGGTCCACATGCTTTTGAGGTGTCAAGGTTTTTTATGATAGCATGCACCTGAGCAGGGGTGGTTTTCAGATCGTCTAGTGTGGCGTCTGTCCGCATAGGAAAGTCAGGTAGGGGGTGGTTGGAAGGGTCCAGTGTTGAGTTTGAGGCAAACCGACTGGCAAGCATGTTAGCCTTGTCGGTTGCTGAGGAGACAACCTCGTGATTGTTGGTTAGTGGGGGAATTGTTGATTGCCCATTATTTACTACACTGTTGTAGATTTTCCAGAAGTCTCGAGTTCCTAGTTTTTGTGCTTCGATGCGCTTTTTAGTGGTTTCCGTAAATTCTCTCTTAGCTGTCGCTATTTCTTTCTTAACGTTATTTCTAGCTTCTATATACTTCACTCTGTTTGAACTGGACTTATGTCGGTTAAACCTACGGTATGCATGCTGCTTTTGAGTAATGGCAGTTGCACAAGTCGACGTAAACCATTGGGGAGAGTGGGGCTTACTATAAAATTTCCGCATGGGAACATGCGCTTCGATTTTAACACTAAAAGTCCCCAGGGACACAAACCAGAATTTTGCCAGGATCACCCATACTGATTTTATATTAAGAACAATGGGCTCCATATTTTGGCCACGTTTCAGAAAAATCTAATGGATGGATTAAAAGTTATGGAGCAAAATGTGTCATTTTTGGCCATTTTGGAGCATGTTTGACCTCTTTTGAGCCCCTGGGGAAGCAATGGAAATTTTTTTTTTTTTTACTGTACACATCTATTTAATGAAATATAATATTAGCATTGCAAGTTGATTTTTTCTTTTAAGATAATGGTTATTTTATCAACTTGCGTGAAAAGAGCTATGTAAAAGATGCTTAAAACCGTTTAAATTATGCAAAGTAGTTCAAAAGTTATGAGAATTTTAAGTGCCAAAACTTAGGCTTTTCCGTGGACATTTTTCTTTAGAAAAAGTGGGCTAAATTATGGACCTCAACATTTCAAGAAATTCAGTAATTTCGCCACCATTTATTTATTTTTCAAGCTATTTTTATGAAACTTGGCAGTCTTATGTAAAATTGTGTGCTTTTTCTGATGATGCAGTCAAATCTGATGTATCTCTTTACCATAAGCCATGAATTATAAATTAAGATGTACAAATTTCAATTTTTTTTAAACTGGCGCATGGTATCATACAGTGGGTGTCTATTTATGAACAAAACTAAGTATTATAGTAGTATTTAAATATAGCTTTATTGAGAATAGACATTTTCTTGCCTCCTCACCAAAGGAGAGCTTAATCTTGGGTGTAGTCATTGAATGCCTAAAGAGCATTCATGGCCGGTATTTACTACTCCCTTCAAAGAAAAAAAAATTGAGTAGATATGAATTAATCTCAGAAATAAATCAAAGAAAATTTTTCATATAGATTTTGGATTTCTGTAAAAGATGGAAATTCCTATAGTCGACCAGAACTTATGCATTTTGGGACTAGTCCAATTTTCAGTTTTGTAAATTCTCTCTATCTGGCCCAAAATATACCCTTATTTTCTAAGATGCAACCCTAAATCGTACTCTACATGAATCCTCAATATAACTTTCACAGTACCAGGATACCAGGAATCCTGATAAACAACTATATATTCACCAGTTGATGGTATTTTTTGTCATTTCTATTCCGTTGTTTTACTAAAAATTCAATCATGTAAACAAAGAAATAAAGCAATAATTTTTTACCCTGTTTCCACCTTAACATTTAAAATGATTACTTTTAGATATTTCAGGGTATACTGAAAACGAACATCGCATTTAAATTTTTTGCAAATAAGTTGTTTTCTGGATATTAAGCAATGTCATTTATGTTATCGCTAGTGGCCATCTTGGTACGTGCAAGTGTACAAATGCAACCCCAAGAAACTATGCACAAACGTGCATACCAAGATGGCCACCAGCAATAACGTAAGAAGTGACATTGCTTAATATCCAAAAAGCTGCTTATTTGCAGAAAATTTCAATGCGATATTCGTTTTTAGCATACTCGAAAACCTTAAAAGGTAGTGATTTTAAAGAAAAATGTTAAGGTAGAAACAAGGTAAAAATTTACAAAATGCATCGCAATGAAATTCTTTATCGAACCGCCTAATTATTATTATTATTTAGATATCCTCAGTTTAAAAAAAAAAACGGGTTTGTTTTACAGATTTGAAAAAATGGTCTTGACAATGAGTTAAAAATAAATTCAAGTTTCACAATATCTTTTTTATTTAATTGTTAGGTGAAAGTACAGAATAGTTAACAAAACACCCTTCCTTCACCATGTTAAGAATGGCTTTCTAAATAACATTATTTCAGCATGGTAGCATAAGTGCACAAGTACCTTTTATTTGTTATATGTTTGTTTTTTTTACCACTAAAAAACACAACTCTACCTTAAGTTCAAGTAAAAAGTTATAAATAGCATGAGAACAGAAATGCATGTACTTAGTACACTTTGTTGTTTTTTAATGCTTTTAGTACATGTGTACTAAAAGCATTAAAAACAACAAAATAGTATTGTTTGGAAATCAAATTTTAAAAACTTGAAAATAATTTTTTTAGATTGAAAAACTCAGAATAAAAAGTCAAACTGATTTTTCTGCTTTCATTTTGAAAGCAGAAAAAGGGGTTTTATTTTTAAGAGAATACATGTCCAAGGATGGAATACTGTTGCCATATCTGTGCAGGAGCTGCTAAAAACAGCCTATCCTGCCTTGACAGAGTACAAAATAGACTTTGTGGCTTAGTAGGGGATGCCTTTTTCTCTACCCTGCAACCTCTCTCCCACAGAAGAGACGTTGCGAGCCTATCCTTGTTTTAGCGTTATTTCCATGGCAGGTGCTCGTCTGAACTCCAATCTTTGGTCCCCCCTCGCCAATCTTTCACGAAAAACACCCGTCTAGCTGAATCCACTGTGAAAAATTTCCCCCACTCTATATCTGTGCCTAAATCAAAACGCAGATTCCATGAACAAAGCTTCTTTCTTAGAACTGCACACCTGTGGAACTGTTCCGTCTGCCTGCTTCCCACCGGACTACAACTTGGATGTCTTCAAGTCCAACGTTAACAAATTCCTAATGAACGGCCCTCTTAAGTAAACACTTCATCAAATCTCCACACTAACGTAATGTACTTGCAATAACCCTTATCCCTGAGTGGCTTCCGGGCCTTCATAAGTGGTGATCACTGTGTAAAAAAAAAAAGAATACACACGAAACTCGTTAATGCACTGACTTTAGTCAGCTGAGCGCTAGTCAGCACATGGGCGCATAGTGAGCTGTTTTCCCCATTAATCGTATTTGAATTTCTATAAAAGAACATTTTAAAGAAATTTCCACACGATTAATAATTATCAAATATTTACATATTATACATGAAAATAATTCTGAAACTTATCTAAACGAAAATGGATGGTATAAGTATATGAGTAACGATCTGTTCAGCTGTGTCAAAATTGAAACTTTCGTCAGGTGTTTTACTAGCAACTAAACTCGTTGTCAAATGCTACCAAAAAACGCTCAACTGTTATCAACTGGACACTGTCGTAAAATGTCACAAAAAACTTCCTACCATCATAAAATCATAGCCACCCTCCAAAGCACCTGCAAACCAACTCTAATATATCTACATTCCTTATTCCAACATTTTGTTAGTCATTGCCACACTTTTATTAAAATCCAACCTTAGCTCTCTTTTGTCTGCGTTAAGAAACAAATTCTGATCCCATGTCTACTGAAAACCCTATTTCCTATTTTGTCTATATATCTATAAAATGAGAATGTGTGTGTATGTGTGTGAGGACACTTCTTAACCTATATACTCAACTTTTTTATCTACAGACTTGAAATTTGGTATGTATGGTATTCAGACATGTGGAAAATCTTTTAATCGATTGTCAAAATTGAAAAATTGGTACGTGAGAATCATTGGATTTTTATCCGCTTGTCAACTGTTTCATGAATGCGCATGTGTGAATAGTTCCCATGATAGATTCCTTATGTTAACAATACGTAGGTTTGAAAACACTTTTTATAGATCATGTCAAGCTGGCCTAATGGTTATCGTGCTTGACTCACTGCCTTTAGGTTTTGATCTCAGCTTGAGTATTTTTTTTTTATTTATAAAATTATTTATACTTACTTTGTCTTATCCACATTAACATAAAGACCAATGTCATTTGCAGACTTTTTTAGCTCACGTAAAAAAGCATAGGCGGCATTGGATAAGTTGAAGTCAGTATGGACTTCTAAGTTAACTGACGAACTGAAAAGGCCGTTCTTCAGAGCAGTGGCAGAGTCTGTCCTTGTCTACAGTGCTAAACCTGGACACTCACAAAAAAATTGGAAAGAAAGCTAGATGGCATGTACACCCGTATGCTACAAACAGTGTTATATATATCTTGGCAAGATCATCCCACAAAGCAGAAACTTTGACAATCTACCTGCCATATCTACTACCATTAAGGAGCGAAGCTTACAATTTGCCGGTCACTGCCAGAGGAGCAAGCAAGAGTTGGAAAAAATGTATTGCTATGGACTCCACGGCATGGACGACTCAGATCCATGAAACATCCAGCAAATTGCACATTTTGTCAACTGTGGTCCTGAAGATCTAAAGAAGCTGATAGAAGACAGGGAAATCTGGAGAGAGAGAGAGTCACATTGATCCGAGCAAGGAGCTCAATCAGATAGATAGATAGATAGATAGATAGATAGAGATTTATATGAAACTACACTTGCCTTATGCCCTCATTTTGGAGAAGTTATCGAACATAGCTAGTTATTATGTAGTAACCAATTTTTTTTGAGGGGGTGGAGATCAGCCACAAACGTATTTGCATTTGGGTAGGTGAGTAACTAATCCTGACCAATTTCTTTTTCATTTCTTGGACTTGTGCAGAATAGTGTGCAAGTCACTTTTTACATAATTTTAAACTTATTTTGTACTTGCTTTTTTAAAGGCTTTGAGTATTGTTTTTTTCCCCCCTTTTGAATCAATCAGAGTTTAAAGACCGCAGCAGATGGGGGAAACAAGAGGAACAGCTTTTGGTGCACACTAGTTGATCTTGAGCTTTCCATATGCACATATATTCTGTAGACAAAAAAAAAAACGAGTTGTTTGGTGTTTTGCCAGCAGAATTTTTTAAATGCATGATGCATTATTTAAAAAAAAAAAAAGCACAAAACTTTTTAATAAAGCTATTAAAACGTTGATTTCTATAAAGCTATTGAAACATGACTTTTTAATAAAGTAATTGAAACATGACTTTTTAATAAAGCAATTGAAACATGACTTTTTAATAAAGCAATTGAAACATGACTTTTTAATAAAGCAATTGAAACATGACTTTTTAATAAAGCAATTGAAACATGACTTTTTAATAAAGCAATTGAAACATGACTTTTTAATAAAGCAATTGAAACATGACTTTTTAATAAAGCAATTGAAACATGACTTTTTAATAAAGCAATTGAAACATGACTTTTTAATAAAGCAATTGAAACATGCCGTTTTAATAAAGCAATTGAAACATGCCGTTTTAATAAAGCAATTGAAAAATGACTTTTTAATAAAGCTATTGAAACATGACTTTTTAATAAAGCTATTGAAACATGACTTTTTAATAAAGCTATTGAAACATGACTTTTTAATAAAGCTATTGAAACATGACTTTTTAATAAAGTAATTGAAAAATGACTTTTTAATAAAGTAATTGAAAAATGACTTTTTAATAAGGTAATTGAAACATGACTTTTTAATAAAGCTATTGAAACATGACGTTTTAATAAAGCAATTGAAACATGACTTTTTAATAAAGTAATTGAAACATGACTTTTTAATAAAGCTATTGAAACATGACTTTTTAATAAAGTAATTGAAACATGACTTTTTAATAAAGTAATTGAAACATGACTTTTTAATAAAGTAATTGAAACATGACTTTTTAATAAAGCTATTGAAACATGACTTTTTAATAAAGCTATTGAAACATGACTTTTTAATAAAGTAATTGAAACATGACTTTTTAATAAAGCTATTGAAACATGACTTTTTAATAAAGTAATTGAAACATGACTTTTTAATAAAGCTATTGAAACATGACGTTTTAATAAAGCAATTGAAACATGACTTTTTAATAAAGCTATTGAAACATGACTTTTTAATGAAGCTATTGAAACATGACTTTTTAATAAAGTAATTGAAACATGACTTTTTAATAAAGCAATTGAAACATGACTTTTTAATAAAGCAATTGAAACATGACTTTTTAATAAAGCAATTGAAACATGACTTTTTAATAAAGCAATTGAAACATGACTTTTTAATAAAGCAATTGAAACATGACTTTTTAATAAAGCAATTGAAACATGACTTTTTAATAAAGCAATTGAAACATGACTTTTTAATAAAGCAATTGAAACATGACTTTAATAAAGCAATTGAAACATGACTTTTTAATAAAGCAATTGAAACATGCCGTTTTAATAAAGCAATTGAAACATGCCGTTTTAATAAAGCAATTGAAAAATGACTTTTTAATAAAGCTATTGAAACATGACTTTTTAATAAAGTAATTGAAACATGACTTTTTAATAAAGCTATTGAAACATGACTTTTTAATAAAGCTATTGAAACATGACTTTTTAATAAAGCTATTGAAACATGACTTTTTAATAAAGCAATTGAAACATGACTTTTTAATAAAGCTATTGAAACATGACTTTTTAATAAAGCTATTGAAACATGACTTTTTAATAAAGCAATTGAAACATGACTTTTTAATAAAGCTATTGAAACATGACTTTTTAATAAAGCTATTGAAACATGACTTTTTAATAAAGCAATTGAAACATGACTTTTTAATAAAGCAATTGAAACATGACTTTTTAATAAAGCAATTGAAAAATGACTTTTTAATAAAGCAATTGAAACATGACTTTTTAATAAAGCAATTGAAACATGACTTTTTAATAAAGCAATTGAAACATGACTTTTTAATAAAGCAATTGAAACATGACTTTTTAATAAAGCAATTGAAACATGACTTTTTAATAAAGCAATTGAAACATGACTTTTTAATAAAGCAATTGAAACATGACTTTTTAATAAAGCAATTGAAACATGACTTTTTAATAAAGCAATTGAAACATGACTTTTTAATAAAGCAATTTAAACATGACTTTTTAATAAAGCAATTGAAACATGACTTTTTAATAAAGCAATTGAAACATGCCGTTTTAATAAAGCAATTGAAACATGCCGTTTTAATAAAGCAATTGAAAAATGACTTTTTAATAAAGCAATTGAAACATGACTTTTTAATAAAGTAATTGAAACATGACTTTTTAATAAAGCTATTGAAACATGACTTTTTAATAAAGCTATTGAAACATGACTTTTTAATAAAGCTATTGAAACATGACTTTTTAATAAAGCTATTGAAACATGACTTTTTAATAAAGCTATTGAAACATGACTTTTTAATAAAGTAATTGAAAAATGACTTTTTCATAAAGTAATTGAAAAATGACTTTTTAATAAAGTAATTGAAAAATGACTTTTTAATAAGGTAATTGAAACATGACTTTTTAATAAAGCTATTGAAACATGACGTTTTAATAAAGCAATTGAAACATGACTTTTTAATAAAGCAATTGAAACATGCCGTTTTAATAAAGCAATTGAAACATGCCGTTTTAATAAAGCAATTGAAACATGCCGTTTTAATAAAGCAATTGAAAAATGACTTTTTAATAAAGCTATTGAAACATGACTTTTTAATAAAGTAATTGAAACATGACTTTTTAATAAAGCTATTGAAACATGACTTTTTAATAAAGCTATTGAAACATGACTTTTTAATAAAGCAATTGAAACATGACTTTTTAATAAAGCTATTGAAACATGACTTTTTAATAAAGCTATTGAAACATGACTTTTTAATAAAGCAATTGAAACATGACTTTTTAATAAAGCTATTGAAACATGACTTTTTAATAAAGCTATTGAAACATGACTTTTTAATAAAGCAATTGAAACATGACTTTTTAATAAAGCAATTGAAACATGACTTTTTAATAAAGCAATTGAAAAATGACTTTTTAATAAAGCAATTGAAACATGACTTTTTAATAAAGCAATTGAAACATGACTTTTTAATAAAGCAATTGAAACATGACTTTTTAATAAAGCAATTGAAACATGACTTTTTAATAAAGCAATTGAAACATGACTTTTTAATAAAGCAATTGAAACATGACTTTTTAATAAAGCAATTGAAACATGACTTTTTAATAAAGCAATTGAAACATGACTTTTTAATAAAGCAATTGAAACATGACTTTTTAATAAAGCAATTGAAACATGACTTTTTAATAAAGCAATTTAAACATGACTTTTTAATAAAGCAATTGAAACATGACTTTTTAATAAAGCAATTGAAACATGCCGTTTTAATAAAGCAATTGAAACATGCCGTTTTAATAAAGCAATTGAAAAATGACTTTTTAATAAAGCAATTGAAACATGACTTTTTAATAAAGTAATTGAAACATGACTTTTTAATAAAGCTATTGAAACATGACTTTTTAATAAAGCTATTGAAACATGACTTTTTAATAAAGCTATTGAAACATGACTTTTTAATAAAGCTATTGAAACATGACTTTTTAATAAAGCTATTGAAACATGACTTTTTAATAAAGTAATTGAAAAATGACTTTTTCATAAAGTAATTGAAAAATGACTTTTTAATAAAGTAATTGAAAAATGACTTTTTAATAAGGTAATTGAAACATGACTTTTTAATAAAGCTATTGAAACATGACGTTTTAATAAAGCAATTGAAACATGACTTTTTAATAAAGTAATTGAAACATGACTTTTTAATAAAGCTATTGAAACATGACTTTTTAATAAAGCTATTGAAAAATGACTTTTTAATAAAGTAATTGAAACATGACTTTTTAATAAAGTAATTGAAACATGACTTTTTAATAAAGCTATTGAAACATGACTTTTTAATAAAGCTATTGAAACATGACTTTTTAATAAAGCTATTGAAACATGACTTTTTAATAAAGTAATTGAAAAATGACTTTTTCATAAAGTAATTGAAAAATGACTTTTTAATAAAGTAATTGAAAAATGACTTTTTAATAAGGTAATTGAAACATGACTTTTTAATAAAGCTATTGAAACATGACGTTTTAATAAAGCAATTGAAACATGACTTTTTAATAAAGTAATTGAAACATGACTTTTTAATAAAGCTATTGAAACATGACTTTTTAATAAAGCAATTGAAACATGACTTTTTAATAAAGTAATTGAAACATGACTTTTTAATAAAGCTATTGAAACATGACTTTTTAATAAAGCTATTGAAAAATGACTTTTTAATAAAGTAATTGAAACATGACTTTTTAATAAAGTAATTGAAACATGACTTTTTAATAAAGCTATTGAAACATGACGTTTTAATAAAGCAATTGAAACATGACTTTTTAATAAAGCTATTGAAACATGACTTTTTAATAAAGCTATTGAAACATGACTTTTTAATAAAGTAATTGAAACATGACTTTTTAATAAAGTAATTGAAACATGACTTTTTAATAAAGCTATTGAAAAATGACTTTTTAATAAAGCTATTGAAAAATGACTTTTTAATAAAGCTATTGAAACATGACTTTTTAATAAAGTAATTGAAACATGACTTTTTAATAAAGTAATTGAAACATGACTTTTTAATAAAGTAATTGAAACATGACTTTTTAATAAAGCTATTGAAACATATTTAAGAATTCAGGTGATCACTAATCTCCCTCTCAGTACAGGCGAATAAGTCTCCTGTGCTTCATGAAGAAGTTGCTTCATTCTGTGTTAATAGAGAAGTAATATATAGATATATACACACACACCTGATCAAAAATGTATGATCACTTGAAAATCTTTCAAAGGAAACCTTTTTTTAAGGATAGATTTTAAACTCCTCTCACTTGCAGACTCTACCAAACTCCTCTGCCAAGTTTGGGTCTAAACACTTGAAATTTTAGACGTAGGTTACCTGGACACGAGTCAAACTTTTTAACATATGCACATAAAGTTATGAACAGTACATAGGGCTCTAGCACAGCTGGGTTGAACTGCTAGTAATGTTATAAGAGTAAAATTCATTATTTTTCAGAAATTGTTGAACCAAAAGAAAAATTAATTATATGGCTTGAATGCTGCATTGCTGCATAGAGAGCAAAAATAAAAAAAAATTACAAGAAAATAAAAAAAACAAAAATAAAAAATAATGATTGGTAACTACTCCCTCCGTACAAATTGTAGCTATGTAAATAAAAACAAAATATAAATATAAAAATAAACTAAAAAAAAAGTTGCACTTTTTTCTTTTTCTACAAAAAATTTCCCCAAATTGGTGTTCAAAAAATGGGCGATCACTTTACGCTGAATTTATATAGTGATCCCCTTCTAAAATATAGGCTTATAAAAAAAATAAAAAATAAAACAAAATTCTGTACAAAGAAAGAAAACTTTGGTCCATAAAAAAATGCCAAAACAAACAGTGAATAAAAAAAAAATGGTGCTTTATTAAACAGCGCTTTTTTTTTTTTTTTTAAATAGTATTTTTCGAGTTAAATTAAAGTTTTACGATGTCTTTTTATTATTATTAAATTGTTCCTATTTACTGGCCTCCACACGAGGGCAGAGCTAGACACATGGTTGTTTTTTAAATGTGGGGAAATCCCACTCCCCCAAAAGGGGCATTTTGGATAGGAACAAAAATATAAATTGTCTCAGTCATGAAGGATTTATTTCCCACTGACCGAAGACAGAAAAGATCAAGTGTAGTATCAGAACAGATACTACACTGCGATCTTGGCCCAAGTTAAATTAAAGTTTTACGATATCTTTTATTCATTAGCCTTATTAAATTGTTAGTTGAAAGTTAAGAATAGTTATAAAACACCCTCCTCTCTTTTTGTTAAGAATGGCTTTCTAAATAATAACGTTATGATTTCAGCACGGTTCAAAAAGTGCATAAGTACCAAAATAATAAATATTCAATTATTTACAAACCAGGAATTTAAATTAAAAATTTTCTCGTTATAAACTTGAGTTATATTGAATATCCAGCCCTCTTTCTCAATATTTTTCTAATATGATTTTCATGTAGGAATTTTACGTATACAATTAAACTTGTTGATATATATATTTTCATTATTTCTTACTAAAACATGCTTTAAGTTCAATAATAATTTTTTAAAAATAAAAAAAAAAACTTTTTATCGGAAGACTACAGAAATCCATTTTAATTCTAAATAATTTACGTGACTGAAATAGGAGTTACCTTAACAAAAATGTTGTACAAGAATTTCAAAATATATTTTGAATATTTTAAATTTTAAAATAAATTTATTTTTAATTTCCGATGTACTTAGACGTAATTATGAAATATGATCGTAAAAAAAAAAAAAAAAAAAAAAAATTGAATTTAAATTAAATCGATTGTTTTTGTTTGAAGTTGATCAAAATTGAAAAATTGCTCAACCATTTCCAGGGAAAAATGACAGAGCCAACATTAAAATATTTCTTAAACTAAAAAATAATAATAATCTTGAGTAGAATTTTGTATTTAATTAAAAAAAAACAAAAAAAAAAACAAAACATTCGTGATGTTTTAATCCACAAAAGATTCAATTTTATGTAATATTACCTGCAATTAATTTTTTGACTTCGTATCGTCTGTTACTTTTCAAGTTGGACAATCATATTCTTGGTATTTTATTATTCTTTGTGCCAAATATCGTTTTCTTCGGGGAAAAATATGCCAATTTCTTTCCTATTAAAACTGCTTTTATTAATACAAATTATTTTTTGTATTATAAAAAGATACGAGTAGTATTTTTAAAATCGAGAAGTTTAAAAATAAAAAATAGAAATATTTTTAACCAGAAGTTCATTTTGCCGGAAGTTCTTATTAACTCCAGTTTTACTTTTTAAAAAAATAGCGGGAAAACAATAATAGAAACTGCTGCTTTATATATAATTTGAATACTAATTATTTGTTTTAAATTTTGAATTAGTTTTAAAGTTTACTTTTTTTTTAGATGGAGTTAAGGGGGGGGGGGCTTTTGCAGATTGCGGTTATAACAAATGAAGAGAGTTGACCTTGTGTAAGGTTTGCTTTTCTGTACTTCCGGTGGGTGTTGACAATAAATGTATACGTTTCGTTAACGAAGATATCAACATCGCCATTATTGCAACATATTGAGGCAGAGTTAATTAATTACGACCCTTTAAACAAGGGCGCTAAAGCTTGCTTCCTGTTGGTTTGAATTACACAACTAAAGAGAGCATTGAGCAGCCCTTTTTCGGTCTTAACCACAGCTGTTTTTTAACCGTATAGATTTGGTCTCATGTGCCTCATTCATGCAAGGTGTTACCGCTAGAATATAATAATCACCGTCAAAACTGTGGATTTGTGGCACCCTCACTGCATGTAGGGAAACGCGTGCCTTACTTGACTAGCACGTGTGCATGATTCAAAGGGTCGGTCGTGGAGAAGAAAAGAAAAAAAAAAAACAAACAAAAAAAAAACATGGCGAGACAGTTTGTTTTATGGTGAATAATCACGTGACTGTGAATGTTTATGTAAATGAGACTGGTCTATAAAACCGGACGTGAAGTGAGCATGAGGCAAGTTGAGAGAAGACATGTTACTTAGGCAGACGTGTGGAAGTTAGCTGGAAAGGTAGTTGCCTACGGAAGTTTTGACAATAGTGTCGAATTTAACCGAAAAATTGGTGATTTGAAGTACAGAATAAATAACACTTGAGTTATTTAATCATAAGCTATTTCGGCCCTTGATAAGCAGTGCCTCAAAAACAGAAAAAGAAAAATATGGACAGATTTGACTTTCGCTTGATACCTGAGTTTGATGGACCTACCAATGGGTTGAGAAGACTGAGAAAATCTGTAAACTGTGCAAAATTAAAGAACCAGCCACAGTCCGTGTTTGGCGCTTGTAGACACGGGGTGTTCCCAGTCTATAGTTAGTGCACATTGCTGTCAAATGTGGTGGAAACAACCAGTTGGCATTATGACCATCAATGTCTTATCCCGAGCATATAGGTGTAGGGACCGTCACAATCTGTACTGAGAAGGGTGACAAAGCAAAAGTTGACGTTCTGGTGATACAAGAAAAACCCCTTGGCTATAACATATTAATTGAAATTGATGCAATACAAGCACTAGGAGGCTGGAGGTGTAACGCTTGGTGAAGGGAAAGTCTGTGCAACTATTGAAGAAAAGGACGTCTATGCTATGTTTGATGACAACAAAAGGGTGTGAAGTGGAAGTGGACCATGAGCCAGGCACCAGATCAGCTGCAGTATGCAGTTTTCACCAAGAATAGGGCCGCATATGAAGAACTTCAAACGTGAATTGATAACGGTTGGTTAATACCATACCCACAGAAACGTCTGGGACTACTCAAAGGATTAATTCGGCTTATGGCTGTTGAACAACTGACTAAACACAAAATTCGACCTGTAATGGATTACCGAGAATCGAATCAACATGTTGATGTTTTCACTGAAAATGCAGATGTGTGAATTGCTAAACTAAATGGCGTTAGAAAGGGAATAATGTAGCACTGCTGGACTTAAAGAAAGTCTACCTGCAGATACGTGTTCATGAGTCATTATGGCCATTTCAAGGGAAAACGATATTGTTTGACACGTTTAGGCCAAAACCTAAACATAGCACCCTTAATAATGACAGCTATTATTAAAATTGTTTTGATGCAGGATGAGACCACAGCAAAAGCTGCTTCAGCTTACATTGACAACATCTATGTTAATGAGGACATAATGTCTGCAGGTGCGGTTTGAATGAAACTGGAATCTTTTGGTTTAATAAGTAAAGACCCTAAGCGCCTAAAGGATGAGGTGCCCGTCTTAGGCCTTGAGGTCTGGGATGAGGGCAATATTTTGCGATAAAAGTGATGGAGCCTGCTTCCAGAGTTACCCAGTGTATTGACAAGGCGCATTGTGTTTTCTATTTGCGGTAAATTAGTAGGACATCTACCTGCCTGTGGATGGCACTGATCGGCAGCAGGAGTATTAAAAAAACGAGTAACTGCATTAACCAAAAAATGGGACGACATGGTGGATGATAATTCTCTCGAGCAAATGATGGCCAAAATATTGACTAGAGTATATAGGAATGACCCTGCCTGGGATAAGTGGCATGTATCTAGAAACGAACTGAATGTATAGGTTGACGCAAGTTCACTGGCTGCAGGTGTTGTGTTGGAACAATTGGGTACTGTTGTGTAAGATGCATGCTGGCTTCGTCCGAAAAATGGTGCCCAGCATATAAATTTGGCAGAACTTGATGCCACACTAAAAGGCCTTAATCTTGCATTGCAATGGCAGGCCAAGGTTGTGCATCTTCACACTGACTCATTGTATTTACGACTGATTGACTGACATCTTGACTGGAAAGGCTCAGGTTAAACTAGAGCTACAAGTGAGATGTTAGTATGAAGGAGACTGGCAATAATAAAGCATCTAATACAGCTTGCAGATGGACATTACCTTAGTTTCATCAGTGCAGAATTTGGTTGATAGCTTGACTCAAGTACCAAAGAGGTGGATTGATGTAATGAGGCAGGAATCTGATCCTCCACAACTGACATGCATGACCATAACAGATCAATTAACACCTGATCAGATCCGTATAATACATCAGCAGAGTGGGCATCCCGGAATTCGGAGGACAACATATTTTGTCTGAAAAGTGTCATGCAACCACAAGAGCATCAATCAAGGCAGCCATATGCTCGTGCAAAGAGTGTCAGCGAATTGATCCAGCATCGTCCCAATGGCAAAAAAGGGAAGCTTGAAGTGGAGGACAACTGGTGTCGAGTAGGGATGGATGTAACGCATTATGAGGGCAAGCATTTTTTTACCTTAACAGATTGTGGCCCGACACATTTCACGATATGGCGCCTGTTGACACGACAATATGCAACTAGCATTATATGACAGTTGAGAGCTGTCTTTTTTGAACATAGTGTCCTGCTTGAAATCCTGACTGATAATGCCACTACATTTCGATGTCAAGAATTTTAGAAATTGACACATGAATGGAGGATTAGAACGTGTTATTGATGTGCATATTCTCCTGAAGGTAATGGTATAGCAGAGTGGTGTCACTACACCATCAAAAGAATTGCAACCAAGACATAGTGCTCGATTCCAAAAGCAGTGTACTGGTACAATGTGACACCCAAGGACGATGCAACACCAGGAACTGCACCAACCAACTACAAACAGTGTATAAAAGGAATAGATGTCACACCATCAGTGGTTAGAGTTGTTAATATATAGTGGGAAACCGTGTTTGGGTAAAACCCTTGAATGCTGGATGCACAGCAAAATTTTGCAGAAGACAAATAGATAAAATCATAAGTCCTCAGACTGTTGATTAATGGTGTACTACGTCGTATGAAGGATATGTGCCCCTGTCATGCCTCTTCTGAGGACGATGAGGAGGATCACATACAGTTCAGGGATGATCCTGGTCGCTTACTGCCCCTTCAGGTGATCATAGAAACAACACCTACAGAACCAGATAAGGGAATAATGGTACATACTGGTGGCGATAGTGATGAGAAAGATGGACACGAGAAAGTGATACCTCGAATTCCTCATCAAAGTACCCGAGAAAGACGAATACTGCCCACCCCCCTTGATTCTGAAACACTGCCTATAGAACCACGAGAGGGGATTATGGAACATACTGAGGAAGATGGAAGTGATGTCTCCGACTCTTCGAAGTACCCAACAAAGACGACTGCCCCCTGCCCTATTTGTGATCATGAGATCAGGGGGGAGTGTAGGGAAACGCTTGACCTACTTGACTAGCACATGTGTCTGATTAAAAGGGTTGGTCGTGGAACGAAACGAAAGGAAAACCTAACATGGTGAGGCAGTTTGTTTTATGGTGAATAATCATGTGACTATGAATGTTTATGCAAATGAGATATGAAGTGAGCATGAGGCGAGTTGAGAGAAGGTGTGTTACTTATGCAGATGTGTGGAAGTCATCTGGAAAGATCGTTGGGTTTAGAAGTCGGAGGTTTTGACAAGTGTCGAATTTAATTGATAAATTGGTGATTTGAAGTGCAGAATAAATGACACTTGAGTTATTTAATTATAAGTTACAAGTCAATATGTTCATAGGTTATTGAGCAGTGTGGCATTATGTGTGTGTGTTTACCTTTGTTCATCATATTTTGTGTAAATGTGTATGCATGATGAAAGGTGGATACATGAGTCATTGAGTTCTTTCGCCTTGCTGTTGCTGACTAACGGCATAAGGTGCAGTGTTCACTAGTTCCTTTTGTTCAATCGGCTGGTGGAACCTGTGAAAACTGATTTGCTTGACTAGAATAGAAATTTCTAAGTTTATACTGGTTATTTACTTTCACATGTATGTGTTACTTTCTGGGCCTGGAATGATTTTGAAAATTCTTTAGAGTTAACAACATGTTAAAAGTTCTTAGCTTTAACAAGGCATATCGCCACTTGGACCTAAGGGGCTACTATTTGGGATCATGCCTAGGAAAGATTAACAAAATATTGGTTTATGTTACATTTAAACTTCTGCATATCAGTATAGTCAGGGAAGCAGATAACAGAAAGGGAATTCCATAGTTTAGCTGTTTGAGGGAAGAAACTATTAGAGTAGAAAGCTTTCTGGCATTTAGGGACCTCAACAATGAAGGGGAATGCTTTTGTTGCTAAGTATGTTTGTTGGAGATATGTACATCGAGGGGGAACAACTGCAACGAGTTCATCAGAGCATATTCCATTAAAACACTCGTAAAACAGGCACTGGGATGCAACATCACAGTGATAGGACAGCTTAGTTAACAAAGTGAGGCCTATTAGGTTGAAGACTCTTTTTTTGATCCTATACAAGAGGGAGAGACTAGTGGCAGATGCAGCAGCCCAGACGTGGCAACAATACTCCATGTGTGGGCGAATGGTGGCTTTGTAGAAGTACAGGATATTCCTAGATGTGAGTAATTTTCCAACATGATAGAGGGAACCAACCTTCTTTGCAGCAGCCTTTGCAATGTCCTTAATGTATTTTTTCCAGTTCATATTGACTGTGAATATTAAGCTGAGGAGTTTGAAGAAGTAATTCTCAGGTAGGGTGTTGTGCATATCGGTGGTTTGAGAAGTTTCTTGTAATTTTTAAAAGAGCAGCTAGCATTAAATGTTACCATTCCACTACCGTCTGGATGTCATTTTCTAATAATTCTGCAACTGTCTTAGATTTGTGTACATCTGCTGTTCTTTATTGCATGTTATAGAACGTTCTATCATCAGCAAATATACCCATCTTGGGCACAATATCATCGGGGGGGGGCATTAATGAATATCAAGAATAATAGTGGTCCAAGGATCAACCCCTGAGGCACTCCCGCATTAATGTTATGCTGTTTGGACGTACATCCATCAATGACAACCTGAATGGTCCTATTGCCTAAGAAGGATCTAATTGTATTTAGTATACGTCCAATTATACCGTACACTTTAATTTTCATTAGCAGCCCTTCATGCCAGACTTTGTCAAAGGCCTTGGATATATCAAGGGCTACAGACCTGGCTTCACCTGCCTTATCCAGTGCACGATATATGCATTCAGTGATGACTGTTAAAATATCTGCAGTAGAACAACATTGCCTAAATCCATACTGTTTATCAGAGAGATTAGCTTTGGCGAGGTGGTTGACTAGTGCTTTATTAATTAATGTCTCAAAGATTTTAGTGAAGAGGGGGGGGGGAGACAGATATGATGATAATAGAGATCAGTCCTTTCACCAGAAGTTTTGTATACTTGTAGCACAGAGGCCATCTTCCAGCTATTGGGGAAACAAGATTCAGCAACGTTGTAAAGTTTTGAAAGTACAAACGAATGGGAGAATGAAAGAGGATAAACAATTAGAACCATTTGCGTTTTAGCATTTATTCAAATCGCATTTCATGTATAATCTACTATAGATTTAAAGTCATGAATTAACGTTTTCTCATCTTCAGTGACATTTTATCAGGTAATATTTTGCCAGCCTTCTCCAGTCTTTTAAAAGTTTGCAGATTTGCTATGGATCTTCCTTGGTTGCTAACTTCTCCAAATGGAAGATCGGATGTTTCTGCTGGCACATAGAACTAGGTGATAGCAATTCTCTGATTACAAACTCTTGCCCAATTACAGCAGTTAGATCGTTCCCAGGGAGAGTAAAGTGTGATTTTAAAGGAGCTGGGCATGTGGATTGAGCATGTGGGTGAATGCAAGCTCGTTGGCTGTGGGAGTAGCTCTTAACACTAATGCAGCCATTGAAGATCTAGCTAATTTGCATTCTTTTAAACATTCATTTTAAGTTATTCCCTATTAGCTTTCTCATGGGCTGATCATCTTTAGTTAACTATTACGTATAATTATATTTATGCAGATATTCTACATGATTTATACTTGTGTAATATTTGCGTCAAACGATTATAGTAAACACAAACCTCTTTCTATATATATTTATGTATGCACATATATATTTGTTTAAAAAAATTTGCCTAACAAACTCCTCTGTTAGTTTTTGGTTTACAGACATGAAACTTAATATATAGGATATTCGAACCCATACAAACTTTTATATTTGGGTTTAAGCCAGAGAAAATTGGTGCAAAAGTGTGAAAATTAAAAAGTGGAATTTGCCGGGTGGAAATTAGCTAAATCTTTTGCAGATGCATGTAATTCCACGACCCATATATAACAAATTTGTATTTTCTTTTTACATAAATAGAAAAAAGGGGTTTCAATATGAATATTAATACACAAAAGAAAAACAAATTTATTGGACTAGATAAATATCTCGTGTTCGTCTGTTAAACAATGTTTTTTTCTGTCATTCAACTTTCATGTTTTTCCATGTTTTTATATGCATGTACTCCTTTCCTAATGCTTTTATAACAATTTAATTGTCAGCATAGATTTTAGCATTTTCTTGATGGTAAAAATGTGTGTGTTATCATTTTGTCAGAGCGTGAAAGTCTGTGTATTAGTGTGTGAGTTGAGAACAGATTAGGCGTCCTGAACTACTTTGGGATGTGTAAGCATGTGCGGGTGAGTTGAAAATGGATTGTAGCTCCTCGAGTCTCAATAGGGATGATAGAGTTCTAAATCTTGTCCTCCTGTTAACTGTGTGCTGATTTTTTTAAACTTTTTTTTTTCAAAATTCTAAGCTTAAATTACATATTATTGGCTTGCGGTGCATGGTTTTATCTTAGTACGAAATAGATTTTAATTGCAGAGGGGTGGTGGACGTAGTTGAAAGCATATAACAGCCATTTTTGATTTTTCACTGAATATGCTATTGAGAGCCAATTTTTGTAAGAAAAATCTTATTACTTAAATGTTTTTGTGGGTATAGCCTGTGTGTTTTTTTTTTTTTGTCTTACCCACACTATTTGTCAGTTAATATGATCGGATTGGGTTACATGTCAGTCCTTTAATATTTATTTGTTTTTTATGAATTTTTGAGATGAGGATTGATTATTCATAGTATTTGGATTTTTCTGACTACTGTTCTCAACTTGAATGTTATTTTCACGTTTCGGTTGATGTAACCTTTGATCTTTTTTAGGGGCATCTTGATAATTCATTCAGTTAAACTCAGGAATCTGCATGAAATTTCGAATGGAGCCCTTAATTTTAATCTACGAGAGTAGCATGCTTTTTTTCTGTCAGCCATGACTTGGTAGAAGTCCTGAGTAATTCACAATTGCATTTTAAGCATTGCTTGCACTGAGGATTGAACCTCAACCTCTAGAAGAGTGTAACTTACAACTGCATTTTACTAAATAGCTTTATCCACTACGTTATGGGTCATGCGGATGCTTGAGTTTGACAAGATACACTTGAAAAAGGTTGGAGGTTACATTGACCGGAACCCCCATGCTTCCGTTCAGTCTTGAAAGACAAAGGATACCCCTTAGAGGCAGTAGCGCATGTAATTGTGAGGCAAGGGTTGTGCAATCTCCAACCACATGTCTCTGAATCGGCACTGTTTGGGTCCAGTGGCAAGAAGAAGAACAGGACGACTGGAAAAAATGCTGAAATAAGCGGAGAGCACATACAGCACCTGAAAGTCCCAAATGGTCACCCATTTAGTACTTACCAGGTTCAGCATTGCTTAACTTCAGTGATCCAGTGGGAACCGGTGTGTCAACGTGATTATGCCGTATGATCGGAATATTGTAAAAATAAAACGCAAGATGATAACATTAGTTCAAAAAATTCAAATGATACAAATAATTTTATTTTTGTTCTCATGATTTTGTCATGTTTCGCTTTTTTAACGAATCAAATTCTTTTGGCAAACAAACTTATCTTTAAATTAAAAATTTGGCAAAGATATAATTTCTGTTAATTATACCGTGGTTGTCTTGATTATTACCGACCTGCAAGGCCATAGTACTAGCCACAACAGATTCGAGACTTACGCAACATTAACAAACTATTATTATCGCAAAAATTACACTTGAGAATATTTTCTTTATGTAAAATGTGTATATTTGCATATACATAACACCTTTTTAATTTTTATACCTGGTTTTTATATTCCTTATTTCTTGTGTATTTGAAAGCATTTTCTCTATAACGAATCAAAAAGTCTCCCTTCATTAAATGAGTTTCTCATCAGGTACTTCTACTGCACAGATACACACATAAACTTATATTACACGCATACATACATATACTTCTACTACACATATACACATAAATTTCTACTACACAGATATACACATATTCTTTCATTACAGATATACACATAAACTTCTACTACACAGATATACACATATACTTCCATTACACAGATATACACATAAACTTCCACTACACAGATATACACATATACTTCCATTACACAGATATATACATAAACTTCTACTACACAGATATACACATATACTTCCATTACACAGATACATACATAAACTTCCACTACATAGATACACACATAAACTAAAATAAAGGATTTTGGAATTGGAGCTTTTAAATTTCAGCAGGGAAAATCAGTCAAATGTTTGTAATATCGATTCCACAGTCCTTTAGAAATCTTAAAATATAAAGATTTTTTTATTGGAAATTCTGTATGAAGTCACCTGTGTATGGATTATTTAAAAACACTTTTTATTTCAACGTTGCAGGGTGAGAATCCGGTTTTCTGTACCTCACTAAAAATCAACTTATTGTATCCTATTATTTTTTATTAAAAATGAAAAAAAACATTTTTTTATTCATCTCAAGCAATGTAGTTTTTTTTATTCCATTTTCACCCCAAGCAAGGCGCAGTGCCACTTTCATGTAGGGGCTACTATCGAGGACATAAGTTGCAGGGATACTATGTAGGGAGATGAGCAGCAAGATGTCTGTTCACATTACACTTGAACTTCTGCATATCAGTACAGTTGAGAAAACAGGAACCGGAAGGTAGTTCCAGAGTTTAGCAGTTCTGGGGAAGAAACTATTGGAGTAGATGGCTTTCTTACATCTAGGGATCTCTACTGTGTAGGGGTGGGATTTTGCTGCTTGTTTAGTTTGTCAGGAGTATTTATGTAGAGAGGTACAAGTGCTTGTAGTTCGTTGGAGCATTCACCATTAAAATACTTGTAGAACAGGCAGAGGGATGCAACATTTCATCGATGGGACAGAGGTTGAAGCTTACATGACAGTTCAGGACATATCAGGTTGGCGATTCTCTTTTGAGTCCTGTTCAGGAGTGAGAGACTAGTAGCAGATGCACCAACCCAAATGTGACAAAATACTCCATACATGGGCAAATGGTGGCCTTATGGAGGTACAGGATACTTTCAGGCATAAGTAGCTTTCTAGCATGATAGAGAGAGCCCACCTTCCTCGCAGCGGCCCTGGTAATGCTCTCAATGTATCTGTTCCAACACATGTTCCCTGTGAACTTTAGGTGGAGGAGTTTGAACAAAGTACTTCAGCCATTTGCAGTTGAGAAGATTTCTTGTAATTATTGAAGGAAACAAGCTTTGTCTTGGCAGCATTAAATGTGACCATCTATTTTTATCCCTATCCCACTACAGATTGGAAGTCTTCCTCTAGTGTATCTGCCATTTCCTGAGATATGTGTTCATTTGTTTTCCTCTCGTTCCTGTTATAGAGCATGGTGTCATTAGCAAATATACTCATCTCAGAAACAATTACATCAGGGAGGGCACTGGTGAATATTAGGAATAATAGAGGTCCAAGGATAGACCCCTGAGGTACTCTCGTATTTATGTCATATTGTTTAGATGTACGACCGTCGAGGACAACCTGGATTCTTCTCTTACTTAAGAAGGATTTAATTATGTTAAGTATTTGTCCAGTGATACCGTATGATTTGATTTACCATAGAAGACCATCGTGCCATACCCTGTTAAAAGCCTTACCAATAAGACGCAGAGGACTACTGGGAGTTAAAAGTCATATTTATAGGGAGTTGTGTGGCAAAAGGTTTGTTCACATTACATTTAAATTTCTGTATGTTGGTACAGTTGGTTAAGCACAGGGATGCAACATGGCAGAAATGGAACAGGGGCTGAAGCTTGGTAGACAGTGCAAGACTTATTAAGTTATTCGTATTATTTGGATTCATTTTACTACTGTTCTTATCTTGAGTGTCATTTTCACAACGTTTTGGTCGATGTAATCTCCGACCTTCTTCAAGTGTATCATATCAAACTCGAGAATATTTCAACTCGGGAATTTCGACGGAATTTTGAACGGGATCCTTTATTCACGGGGTTAGCATGCTCTCGTTCTGTCAGGCATGATTGCATAGAGGTCTCATAGCACAGTGGTTAAAGTACTTTAAAAAATCAGTTGTAAAAGTGATGTTCTCCTGAAGCTTGAAGGTTGATTTTTCTGTGTTGGTGACTGAAAAATACAATTGCGAATTACTTAGGACAACTATCCAGTCATGACTGATGGAACGAGAGCATGCTACCCTCATGAAGTAAATAAAGGGTTTTTCTCGAAATTCTGTCCAAATTCCCAAGTTCGACAAAAACATTCCCAAGTTCAACAAGATACACCTGAAGAAGGTCGAAGGTTACATTGACAAAAACATTGTGAAAATGATACTCAAGATGAGAACAGTAGTCCGATGAATTCAAATAATATGAATAACCCATCCTCATCTCAAAAATTAAAAATCCTAGTAAGTTAAAGACTATTTTTTACACTCTGTCAAAGAAGGAGAGACTAGAGGCTGCTGCACGAGCTCAGATGTGACAACAATAGTCTATGCATAGGTAAATAGTGGCTTTGTAGAATATAGTATACTGGTAGATTTGAAAAGTTTTCTATACTGAGAGAACACTTGGTATTGAATTGTATCTTTTGCAGCCAAGAACTGATATGATATAATCATGCTGACACTGAAGTTAAGTAATGTTGAGATTGGTCAGTACCAGATGAGTGACTATTTGGGAATACTAGGCATTGGAGATAGGAGAACATTGACACTCCCTGCAAGAACCGCAAAAACTTAACATCGTTATCTCCCTTAACTAGAATATACTCGGACTGCTTGTAAATTTAGCATTCCCTTGACACTTCCTTCTTTGGAGGAAACCAGTTCAGCAGTGGCATATATATATCCTTGCTAAAACAACAAAGAAACAGATGCCCGAGCACTCATTAGCAACATTAAATGGGTGTGTGAATAATTAAGAATCTAATTGGCTGATTAGCAAACTCAATACCACAGGGGGGGGGGACACATAAAAACACAAAGCAACATCAATTCCATGCAATAGCCTGACGAATCCTCATGAAGATCAAATGCAAAAATTTCTGTGTAGCTTAATTGCCATGTATATTTTTTAAACTTACTACCCAGCTATACTTACATATCAAGTAAATCTCGAATTACATATCAAAGTAAATACTGAAAATATTTGCATAAATTTTATGTAAATACATCAAATAATAATTATATATAGATATATCTATTTATACTCCTATAAATTCGTTTTTCTTTTGTGTGTATTAATATTCATATTAAAACCCCTCTTTTCTATTCATTTAAAAAGAAAATACAATTTTCTTATAATTGGGTTGTGGGATTGCATTCACTTGCAAAATATTTAGCTAATTTGCATATTCTTTTAAACATTCATTTTAATTAATTCCCTATTAGTTGCTTCGGTTTTCTAATGGGATAATAATCTTTAGTAAACTATTATATGTAATTATATTAATGCAGATATTCTACATGATTTATACTTGCATAATATTTGCGTAAAAAGTTTACAGTAAACACAAAATTGTTTCCATATATATTTATGTATGATTGTTGAGCTGGGTTAAATCCGACGATATGAAATAAAATGGAGGTGGAAGGACCTGGATACTCAACGTTTCGCCCGATTTATGCGGGCTTCTTCAAGAGGGATGGTCATTGATGAGAGAGTCGGAGAATTGGGCTATATATAATGATGGGGGAGAGCAACGTGTTTTCCTTATGTAAATTAGATATCATATGTACATATATATACATTTTATGAGAGAAAAAAAAAATTAGAGTAAACTAGTGTAGTGGATTACGTCTAAAAGTTAGAATATCGTAGAGATTAAAAAAAAAAAATTGTGTTTGGAAATATAGCGGTGATAGATTAAATAAATAAAATGACACGAGATTACGAAAGAATATTTATTTTATTTTATTTTTTTAAATTAGAAATAATTGAATTGGGATAAAATAGCGTAGTAACTTAAAAGATGGTGTCTAAAAATAAGAATAGGAGGTGATAAAATGGAGTCTAAAAATAGATAATGATAAAATAAAATACAGTAAATAAGTAAAATAAAAATAATAAAATTAAGTGAAATTACGAATTTTTTTTTTTTAATCTATCACCGCTATATTTCCAAACACAATTTTTTTTTAATCTCTACATAAATCGGGCGAAACGTTGAGTATCCAGGTCCTTCCACCTCCATTTTATTTCATATTTATGTATACGTATATATTTTTGTTTAATAAATTTTGCCTACCAAACTCCTCCTAGAGTTTTTGGTCTACAGACATGAAACTTCATATATAAGGTATTTGAATCCATGCAAAACTTTATATTTGGGTTTTAGCGCGGAAAATCGGTACAAAAGTGTGAAAATTAAAAAAAAATGAAATTTGCCAGGTGAAAGTCGAACGCCGGCATTACGAATGCATAACATAGTAGCTATTGGTTCATGTTTTAATTTTTAGCCTTGCAGTAAACATGTTTTCATAGCCCAGTCATTGACGGCAGAAGAAAAATAAATTGTGAGCTGAACGTTTTGGTTTCGATTCTCGGTGGTGGCGCATGAGTCTTTTTTTTTATACTTTTTAAATCATTACTATATATTGCATCCAATCTATCTATCTATCTATCTATCTATCTATCTATAAAAGTGAACGTGTCTGTGTGTGTACATTTCCATATGCAATAACTCTCAATTTTCAGTCGACAGACTCGAAATTTGATATACAGGATACTGAGATTTGGGAAAATCTTCGTAATCCGTTTTTGGCCAAAAATTTGTCTGTTAAGGGATAAAAGTTCAACAATTTGACCTTTGAGAACTCTACCAATCTTCTCCGCCAATTTTGTGGTTTAAATACTTGAAATTTAAGATATAGGTTCCTTGGGCATGGATCTAACTTAATAATTTGATTTAAGCCCAAAACAATAAATGCTGAAGGGTCATAATAGGGGTAAAATTTAAAAAAAATTGACCGTTTTTTTTTTTTTTTTTTTTTTTTTTTTTTTACTCAACATACACCTCCACACACGGGCAACGAAATGCTAGTATATCTATAAAAGTGCACGTGTCTGCGTGTGTGTCTGTGTGTCTGTGTGTCTGTGTAGATTTCCCCATGCAATACCTCTGTCAATTTTAAGTCTACAAACACGATATTTGATATACAGGGCATTGAGATTTGGGGAAATCGTTGTAATCCATTTTCGGCCAGAAATTTGGCTGTTAAGGGGCTAAAAGTTCAACGATTTTACCTTTGAGAACTCTACCAAACTCCTCTGACAATTTTGGGTCTAAACGCTTGAAATTTTAGATATAGGTTCCTTGGGCATGGATCTAACTTAATAACTTGATTTGAGCCGAAAACAATAAATGTTAAGGGATCATAATAGGGGTCAAAGTTTAAAAAATTGACCGCTTTTTTTTTGCTCAACATACACCTCCAAACACCTGGGCAACGCCGGGCTGAAATGCTAGTATATATATATATATATATATATATATATATATATATATATATATATAGCTGAAAGCTGAACGAGTTATAACCGTTCGACGATGGTTTATTATTTGCGTGGAATAACAACTCGACAAGTACAAGGATCAATGAAAAAGATGAAGAATAAAAAAGTCAAGTGAAAATAAAGAATGAACTCAAAATTTAATCTCGCTTTTAGCCATTGTGTACGACAAGCATTTGCTGATGCTTTATTTGCTCGAGTTCTTTACAAATAAGAAATTGATTACCTATATATTTAAGGAAACACATAAACAAACCGTATATACGATGCGATATACTCCATAATAGCATTAGGTGCAACGATGTTTTTTATGTCTTTCAGAAGAAATTCATTTCCATTCTCGTTTTGTTCAAGAATTCTTTAATTAATGATTTTTTACCAAAACCTAATTATTCCAGTTTTTCCTTAAATACGTTTTATTGATTTTTCAGGATTTTATTTCCATCGTTTTTAATGAGCAGAACCAAATCGGTCTTTTCTTCTTGTCATACTTATTTTTCATCGTTATTAAAACATTTTTTTTTTCGAGAAAATCTCCATCTCTACTTTATTATATGAAAGGAACTTTGTGCGTCTCTATGTTTGTATGTCAGTGAGTTCGTTCCCTATGGACTCGAAAACGACTGAGCCGATTTTTATGAAATTTCACTTCATGTGCCTGGCAGTGTTCTTAAATAGGTGTTGTATCAGAATGTCTTCGATAAGCATCGTCAATGGATAATTGAAATAGTCCGATAAAAGAAGGAACAGGTAATTTGAGCCAAAGTTAACACCTTACGCAGCCTAACATCACAAGTGCATTTGAGAAGTTTTATTACCATACAAGCTGAAAGGTGTCGTGATAATACATACTTTGGAAGCATTGATAAACAGACTCGAAGGTGGTGTAAAATGCGTTCTTTATTGTCTAGTAGTAAACGTTGCACTGAGAAACAATGACGGACGAGATTCATACGTCACGGGCCAAGGGGCATAACTCTAGGCGACTAATAGTCTCTTAGCCTATATTATGACATCCCTTCCCTTCCATATATATGTATATAGTCCAAGGGCGATATTTAGCCTTTATCTGATTAAGGGATAACATAGTCTCTAATATATTATTTAGCTTGTCTCCATTGTTCTAGGGTAATGGTATTGTCTCTTTTTTTTAGGATAGTGTAACCTATAAGTTCAGTTTCTGAGGAGCATTCACTCGTCTCTGAGATCTTCTTAATTCGGGGGTGAGTTTCTCAGTTCGGGTGTGAGGCGTGCCGCTGGAGTGTTGTTCGGTGGTCGGCTGTTCGATTTGTTTAGGGGGAGGACCTTCCTTCTGGGTGGGATCCGGTGGAGAGTCGCTGGGGCGAGGTTGGTCGGATCTATTTGCGGTTGTTGATCTCCTCCCAGCTGGTCTGAGGAACTGCCTGTTCCTTCTATAGGTGTTACCGTTCTCAGATTCAACTATGTAGGATCTGGGTGTCACGCTGGAGCGCTGAATTTTTCCAGGCTCCCATATCTTTGCTTTTTCCTGCTGGACATAGACGTTCTGTCCTGCATGTAGGTGGGAGTGGTGTCTGTTATGTTTCCTGTCATAGCAGACCTTAGACTGATCTTTCTGTTTCTGTATGGCTGTCCTAGTCTGCTCATCGCCAAGTTGTTGCTTGGATACTAGGGGTGTCCGTATTTTTCATCCGTTGAGTAACTCTGCCGGGGACTTAATGTCTGATGACAGTGGCGTGGCTCTGTAAGCCATCATTGCTAGGTAGCTGTCTTGACCAGTTTCCCCTGCCTTCGTCAAAATTTTCTTGCATATTCCCACCATTCTTTCGGCGAATCCGTTAGACTTGGGGTAATGTGGGGACGATGTCCTGTGTTGGAAGCTGTACGTCCTGGCGAAATCCTTGAAATCTTTACTTGTAAATTGTGGACCATTGTCCGAGTACAAGATTTCCGGCACTCCTTGTTCCTCAAATATCGTCTTAATACTTCTAATAACGGATATTGATGAGGCGGACGGAAGGCGTCGTACGAAGGGGTTTCGGCTGTATTGATCTGCCACAAGCAGATATTCTTTCCCTGTCAATGTGAACAAGTCTGTGCTGACGTACTGCCAGGGGTACGTAGGGGTTTCGTGCTGGAGTATTGATTCGGGCGGGATACTGGCTTGGTATTTCTGGCATGTGTGGCACTCTCGGACTATATCTTCTATGTCCTTATTTAACCCTATCCAGTACACCGCTGAACGCGCTCGTAACCTCGTTCTCTCTACTCCTTGGTGTGAAGCATGCAGCTCTTCCAGTATGCCTCTTTGCAACGAGGCTGGGATAATGATTCTCTGGCTCTTGAGTAGAATTCCATCCTGGACCCCAATCTCATCTCTGAAATTCCAGAATGGCAGGAGAATTCCTGGGCAGTCAGCCCGGTTAGAAGGCCAGCCGGTCAATACCATGCTTACAAGTTGCTTTAGGAGTGGATCCTGGGATGTTTCCACTCTTATATCTTCAACTCTCGTCGGCGCAAAGTTGAGGTATGAGATCATGCTATGGACGTTGAGATCGATCCCTTCAATGTGCCCACTGGGTCTGGGTGCTACTCGTGACAAGCAGTCTGCAATTGGAACTGTTTTTCCTGGGGTATATTTTACAGTAAAATCATATCCCTCGACCTTCAATAACATTCTAGCCAGTCTTGGGGGTGCTTGTGCTAGATTTTTCAATGCTATCGACTCCAATGGCTTGTGATCCGTATGAATTGTCGTTTTGTGGCCCCAAACGTAACTGTGAAATTTCTCCAGGCCAAAGACGATAGCCAACATCTCCCTCTCTATGTTTGAGTAGCGTGTTTCTGGTCCGGAAAGTGCTTTGCTCGCGAATGCTACTGGTCTGTCGTTTTGTAGCAGAGCCGCGCCTATACCCATTGAAGACGCATCTACCTGTAGCACTATTGGTTCTTTAGGGTCGAAGTATCGGAGTGTCGTATGATTTCCGATCTCTTTTTTGATTTCTTCGAATGCCTGTTGCTCCTGTGAAGACCATGTGAAGTCATTCTTCTTCGATGTTAACTCACGTAGGGGTTTTGTCAGTGTCGCGAGTCGTGGAGAGAATTTGTTCAAGTAGTTCACCAGGCCTAGGAAGCTGGTGAGCTGCTTTGCATCCTCGGGGGGTTGCATCTGTGTGATCGCCTCTATTTTCCGGGGATCTGGCTTGACACCGTCTCTTGAGATTATGTGGCCGTAGAAAGGGATTTCGGAGGTTTTCACCACAAATTTCTCTGAATTAAACCTGCAGTTTCTTTCCCTTGCTCTAAACATTAGCTGCCTCAGTGCCTTGTCATGGTCACTGCCGTCTTCCTCGAATCCGTACACTACTATGTCGTCGCATATGGATAGGACATTTTCGAGGTCTCCGAAGTTTTCCTGCATGGCTCTTTGGAACTCATCTTGGGCAGATTTGACTCCCATGGGGTACCTGTTGTACATGTATCTGCCATGTGGGGTAATGAATGTTGTGAGACGTCTCGACTTTTCGTCCAGTTTCAAATGCCAGTAGCCGGACTTGATATCGACTTTTGTGAACCATCTAGCGTTGTCTAGTTCCGCAGTGATGTCTTCGAATGTCGGAGTCGCATAGTGTGGTCTGTGCACTGCTTTATTTAAGTCTCGGGGGTCGAGGCATAGCCTGACCGATCCGTTCCTTTTAGTGGTACAGACGAATGAGTTTACCCAGGGCGTCGGGTCCTTTACAGGGGAAATTATTCCCTGGGCCTCTAAGGAGTCCAACTCCAATTTCAACTTTCCTTTTAGGGATATTGGGACTCGACGTGGTGGGTGGACAACTGGTGGTACTTCGGGGTTTAAATGGATGGTGTGTTCACCTGGCAGACAACCAATGGAGTCGAATACGTCTGGAAATTCCTCAATGATTTTCCTCCTTTCTCCAAGGTTTCCCATCGTACATGGTTCCTGCACGGGGACCGGTTTCATGTCGTGCGGGGGAGTAGGCCGGGATGCTTTGTCCGTCACATGAGTTGTGTCCGTTTTTATAGCCAAGTTAAGGGTGACTAGCCCTAATTCTCTTGATGTTTGGATTCCTATTAGTATAGGGTCTCTTGATTTCACCACGTGAAAGGTCGCTTTAACGAACTTGTTGCGGGATCTGACCCCTAAACGACAGGTCCCTTCTTGGTCTATCGTTGAGCCTCCAAACGCAATTAGCCTTATAGCTGATTTTTCCAGTGGTACTCCTTTCAGTTCCTTGAATACCTGTTTAGGTAACAGGTTGCTCATTGCACCTGTGTCGATTTTCGCGTCAACCTCTATTTGGGCTTTGCTGTTGCCTATCTTCAGTTTTGTGAAAGCTTCTGTGGTCGCTAACGGTAATTCCTTTACTGTGTGAAAGTACAGCTCCTCTGTGGAACTGTCGTCGTTGCTACCCATATGTGCTGCTGCCATGTGGATTTTATTCTTATTATATTTCCTCTGTGGCTGGAATGACTGTCTGCGTGTGTGCCCCTCGTCTCCCATTTTAGAGTGGCAAACTTTAGCAAAGTGTCCCTTTTTATTGCATTTTAGGCAGTATTTGCCTTTAGCTGGGCATTTATATTGATGGTGTTTTGTGCCACAATTACCACATGTGGTAGGTCCACTGGGCTGTCTGGCTCTAACTGCGAGTGTAGAGCTGTCTTCTACTGCTGTTGTACGTAATGCTTCCATTTGTTTACACGTGGCTTCTTCTGTCTCGACGATTCCGAGTGCTTTCTCGATCGTGAGATCGCTTCCTTCTCTTATTAGGGACTTTTGTGCAGACTGTAAATAAATACCGAATATGAATAGGTCCAACACAATGGTCTCTTCCACTGTCCGACCGTATTCACACTGTTTGGCTGTCTGACGCAGCCGACTTAGAAATGCGTGTGCCGATTCATCCGCGTTTTGTTTACATTTTAGTAGGTTGTGTCTAGCTACACGAAAGTTCGATCGCGGATTCGCATATTCCTTAAAAAATTGGATATATTTATCCAATTTCCTTTCTTCTCCCTGTCGAAAGGGAAAAGTGTCACTTATTTCCTGGCCCTCGATACCAGACCATATTAGCAAGTAATTTAACTTTGTGTCTGAATCTACGTCTTTCATTGGGCCGTCGAAATATAAATGAACTTGCCTGATAAATCGGTCCATTGATTTGGCCAAATTTGAAGTGTTCCAATCGATTGTTGGAGGTGGTAGTTGCGAATATGTATTCATCGTCGATTGCGAGAAAAATACCGACACCACGTGTGTTTTGTATTAATTTTTTTTTTAGATCCCGAAAATGTTCGTTTTTTTTTTGTTTTTTTTTTAGGGTAATATTGTTACTATTCCTTTGATTCTTTAGAGGATCCCACTTCTGACACCATGTCGTGATAATACATACTTTGGAAGCATTGATAAACAGACTCGAAGGTGGTGTAAAATGCGTTCTTTATTGTCTAGTAGTAAACGTTGCACTGAGAAACAATGGCGGACGAGATTCATACGTCACGGGCCAAGGGGCATAACTCTAGGCGACTAATAGTCTCTTAGCCTATATTATGACAAAAGGCTCGACATATAAAATCAATAATAGGTTCTTTGATATGACAGGGGCGTTTTCGAAATGAATGCTTTTGTTTAGAGCAGAATTGAAGTATGATGCTTGACTGTTTGCATTTTAAACTTTTGTAGCAGATTGGTGGTATATTATATATATCCCCCAGTCGTACAAAATAGGAAAAATGAATTCGGTATGAAGTCGACAGCTCCATGTTTATTTTTCTTTGCCGAGTCTGATGAGGGGTTTCGCCATTGTTGTTCATCCGCTGTTGGAGAAATTCTCTTTTTCCTCACCGTCTGTATACCCAACATTGCTTGTGTTTAATCAAATAACGGGGTGATGCGCCGGTTGTCTGAAAAGGAAAAGAGTTCTGGAAAAACGGGATCCGTTAGCGTGAAGAGGAAAAAGGGGGTTCAATGCCATTGTTGCTTGTTGAGATTCTTGTCGGTAGTAGTTCACTTGTTTTTCTTTGTTGAAGAGTTCATTTTTTTTGTTTATCAAATAAAACGCGCGTCTCGCTCAAGACAATTCATTTAAAAAAAGTAGGGCCACCATGAGTGTTCGTTTCAAATCGGTCAGTCGCCGATTTGTTGCGGGACTTGTGGCATAGAAGGAAATGCGTCTTCATCTCACGTTTGGGTGTCATCAGTTTGTTGCGGACTAGGGTATAGAAGGAAATGTGTGTTCATCTCATGTTCGGGTGTCACCAGTTTGTAGCGGATTGGGGGTATATTATATATATCCCCCAGTCGTACAAAATAGGAAAAATGAATTGAATTGAGAAAGAAACGAACAACGTGTTAAATTGAAATAAATGAACTAGAATTTATTTCATGAAGAAACAAATAAAAGAAAGGGTACAGCCCGTGTTTAGTTTGGCATGTGTCCCTCACTGTTACCTGGTGAGAGGGAAAGTCTATTGTTGTAGAGAGAGATAGAGTGAGAAAGTCAATCCAGGCCATGGAGAGAGAAAGTGTGTAAGGTGTACGTACTGTCTGTTGGCTCTTGCCCCATACGTAGTAGCAGGGGGCGTGAAGCGCGCCCCGAAGAAAGCGGTAAGTCTGTCGACCACTCAGGTCAGGAGCCTAATCGAAAAAGGAGGAAAAAGCTTAGGTCTCTTGCTTTTGTAGTTGTTTCCGGTGTCCATTGCGCATGCGTGGATTTCCTTTAAAGGGAAGTGATGTAGCCCATGTGTGCGTACGTGGGCGTATGTGTGTGTACATGTGTATATGTTAGTGTGAGTGTATGCACATGAATGTTAGTGTATGTACGTGAATATGAATATATGTACGTGTGTGTATGTGTGTGCGTATGTGTGTGTGTATGTGTATGACTAGAAAAGTGGCTTGAAATGTGAACGCGTGTTTTTGTGTAAGACTAGAAAATGCTTGTACACTAAAACTGTTTAAACAAGCTATACCTCATTTGATTGGCCTTTTATTCTTCTATGATTTTACCTGTTCATATTTGACTTTTAATTGAAATATTCTAGTGCTCACGTCAATTAAAAAAAATAACTTCGAATTGAGGAGGCAAAAAGAAACGGCCTTTGCTGTTTTGTGTGATCTCAACATTGTGAGTCTATTCATTTTTTCCAAGTATTTAAACTTAATATCGAAAGGTCTGAACCAGAATCTAATTGCATTTTAATTTCTTTGTCCGAAATTTTAACTGTCACATATTTGCGTGAACCTTCTTCATGTTTTCAGTTTCTGTCAAATGCACCCGAGTTTTATTTTTAATTTCATTTCTGCAATTGGAACTTTTGTGTCCTATTTTTTTTACATGCCAAACATTTTTATATAGATGGGGACAGTGTCTGACTCAATGCAGATTTTCACATCGATTACAAAGAGAAGGAATTTGTCTTTCTGAAAATTCTTGCAGATATCCATGGCCATTTTTCCTGTGTTTTATTTGTTCTGTGTATTTTAGATTGTTTGGCTACTTCTTTTATATGCACGATGTTCTTCGAGTCTTTTTTTTAATGATTCCTATTTTCTGACAGTCTTCTGTTCAGTTTTGTTAAACTCGGTTCATTTTTTAATTTTGTTAGAACACGCCTTCTGATTTCTGCATATTCTATCAAACACTAGACATTTGAAATTGTGATAGATAATAACATTGTTAAAAGTTACATTAGTTATTATTGATCTATCTATCTGTCTATCTATCTATTTATCTATCTATCCAGTGATATTGTTAAAATAGTTTAGATTGGGAGTTATTTCTTGTTTAGCTGAAGACGTTTACATAAATTAGCTAAGTTAAATAAGCAAAATTACCTTCAACAAGGCACACACGTCAGGAGACATGTGCTTTTGATGATGACGTAATGGAACTGACAGGTCAGGAGGTCAAGACGATTAGATTGAAGAGTTTGCGTTTGGTCACAAAAGTGCTTCAAAGCTGGGAAAAGGAGCTGAAGAACAAGCATGTAGACATGTAATGCAGACTCCTTGTGAAAACCACTGAGACAGATGAAGTAAATTTATCTTTTAAAAATATAAAATGTTGTTCTGTAGTTTCACAAAAGAAGAAAAAACAGGTGTCTAAATTGGTTATGGTGTTGGTCGTTGCATTTTTCATCACAGAGCCGAGCAATGAAGACAGAAAAAGTCATGGATAAAGTATGAAGCATCTTAATCTTATCATCTTCTACAAAAATATATATATTCTTATAAAATATACCTTTATGTAAATACGAACTGTAATATATTCCCATGTGATACCCCACTGTATAGCATATGTCTAGACATCGCAGTTCATACGTGGCTATGCAACATGACTCAATTTACGCGTTTATATCATCCTATTCTGGTTACCCCACAATGTAACAATTGTCCACACTGAGATGTGATAGTTTAAATTTATTAACCACGGCCGCATAAGTTGCAAAATCATCTTCATCGTTTTACACAAGATGTAAGCATTTCCATCGTTCATGTAATAAAGAGACTTTCAGGCTAAAGAATTCTGTAAGAAGTTTCACCATATTGACAAAAGATAGCTCTGAAGTTTTATGTGGTAAAATGAAATTCACAGATTTATTATGTTCAGCAATTTGCATAATAGCAACCAAACTTTTTTCTGCTCGGACCAATGGTGACAGTCTATATTAAAGAAGTCCTAGTATCTTCTGTAATAAGCTGAAAACGACTTATTTTCTGGTGCATGGTAAAAGTTGTCAATCGCATTCCATATTGAACCTTGTAAAAATGCGGTATTATCATCAGCAGACGCATTATTTTTACAAGTTGATTTTCATGTTGTTGAACCTGTAGTCTTATTAGTAGTAGTAGTAATTGTTGTTGTTGTTGTTTTTGTTGCTTTTGCTGTTGTTGCATTTTTAATTTCACTAGTTGTTCTATAGCTGCCTGGTGCACTTTCATTTTTTATATGATGGTATTTATTTGCTCCCCCACTGAGCAAATTAGGCACAAGGCCGTTTTTAATGTGAGGTAAAAACCAGCTCCCCTAAAAGTAGGCAAAAAGGGGGCACTCTGGTTACCAAAAATAATAATTGTCCCAGTATAGAGGGTTTCCCCTCCATTGACCGGTACAAATTATCTTAAGTGCAGCATCTGCCGGAACAGATGGTGTTTATTTGCTCCCCCACTGAGCAAATTAGGCACAAGGCCGTTTTTAATGTGAGGTAAAAACCAGCTCCCCTAAAAGTAGGCAAAAAGGGGGCACTCTGGTTACCAAAAATAATAATTGTCCCAGTATAGAGGGTTTCCCCTCCATTGACTGGTACAAATTATCTTAAGTGCAGCATCTGCCGGAACAGATGGTGTTTATTTGCTCCCCCACTGAGCAAATTAGGCACAAGGCCGTTTTTAATGTGAGGTAAAAACCAGCTCCCCTAAAAGTAGGCAAAAAGGGGGCACTCTGGTTACCAAAAATAATAATTGTCCCAGTATAGAGGGTTTCCCCTCCATTGACTGGTACAAATTATCTTAAGTGCAGCATCTGCCGGAACAGATGGTATTTATTTGCTCCCCCACTGAGCAAATTAGGCACAAGGCCGTTTTTAATGTGAGGTAAAAACCAGCTCCCCTAAAAGTAGGCAAAAAGGGGGCACTCTGGTTACCAAAAATAATAATTGTCCCAGTATAGAGGGTTTCCCCTCCATTGACTGGTACAAATTATCTTAAGTGCAGCATCTGCCGGAACAGATACTACACTTTGATCTTGTCCCCCGTGCCGCCGAAGCGGGGGGGGGGCCTTTCATTTTTTATATGATTGGTAAAGATAAAGAATGTACAGATTTTTTAACCGTGTTCAGTTTGACAAGTTTTAATTGTATAGAACAACTGAGGGGGAAAGCAGTAATTTTACACTAAAAAACAAAACAAAAAAAACGTTGTACTTAGTTGTACTTACAGTTTTAATTTCCTGCTTCAATTTGTAATCCTTCCGTAGTGTATTGTAGTGTAATTTAAACAAAAAGAAGAAAGACCTTATCAAGGCTTTATTCAATTGACTTGTACATAATTAATTTAACTGATACAAGAGGCCAAAAGAATATATACAAGAATAAAAAAGGTGTATTTAAATAAAGAAAATCACGTAATCACGTGAGCAAGAATCATAACATTCTTTTTTTTAATGAAATTATAACACTCTCCCCCACTTTCATAAAACCAGCCACTGGACTCGTTTGCACATTTTGTTAGAACAGCGGGAAAGTAGCTCATTACTGGAATCTCAGGGTTCTGATTTAGCACATTTTCTGTAGATCTTACATCGCTTACATCGGGTAGAACATCGTCAGCAGAATCTTGAGGTCGATCCAAGCATGGAAAGCGAGCCAAATGTCTCAGTGCTACTTGAATCTTTCCAACCATCACAATGTTGGATTTTCACATGTTTAGGATTGTCTTTGAGTTCCACTACCTCAGCGATTAGATCATACTTGCTTCTGCCACCAAATGGTTTTAATAAAACTTCTCCAGGCTCACAGAGACAAACAGGTAATGCAGTACCAGTGGAAAAACGCCTTTCAAAATTGAACATGCGCTTGTGAGGAGTGACATTAGTGGCCATGCATATTAGAGAGTAAATAGCAAGTAAAACATCCTGTAAAACGTTCTGCCAAGTGTCAATAGGTGACTGTCTAGATTCCAAAGCTAATAAAATGGTGTTTCATATTATGCCGTTATAACGTTCACATTGGCTATTACCTCTTGGGTTATACGCGGTAGTGTTGCTAGATCCAATCTTAAGCCACAAAGAATTGTTTGAATTCCTCCGGCATAAACAAAGTCCCTCGTCTCGGAATGGATAAATAAGAGAAGTCTGAAAATAGAAAAACTAGACATCAAGCACCAAATCACAGTTTTAGACGCGCAATCACTATAAGGGAAAGCAAAAGGAAATCGACTGTATTTGTTGACGACAGTAAGTATGTAACGGCAACCTGACGAAGTTGTCGGGAGAAGTCCTTTGTAATTAATAGAAAGACGCTGAAACAGAGCAGTAGAACAGATAAGAATACTATTAGGAGAATTAAAAAATTGAGGTTTTATTTTTGCACAAGTATATCACACGCCAGACTTCATCGATTGAATACGGCATATTTTGTGACCTTACAAAATGCCAAAAGTGTTGTACTCTTGATATATCAAAGAAATATTTTAGTTCCTCCAAGGAAGAAGCAGCACCACCATATGTTCGGGATAACATATCAGCAATAACATTTTCATTCCTAGGACAGTGTTTTATTTCATATGAAAGGGAAAAAACTCCATTTGCCATCATATAATTTTATCGTTTTTAATTTTTCTACGATTAGCAGTTTAAACATGAAAGATACTGCTTGCTGTATAGTAGTGTTTTCCAACAATGAGATCTTTCCATTTATGAATACATTTGACAATAGCATACGCTTCTTTTTCGACTATATGAAATCGCGTTTCAAAGAAGTTTAATGATAAAAAAACGCTACAGGTCTCCCAGTTTGAAAGAAAGTCCCTCCAATTGCCTTTTCTGAAGCATCGGTTTCTATAATAAACGGTAATTCATAATTATCACTTGTACAGAAAATTCAGCAATGTCTTTCTTGAGTTTTTCGAAAGAGTTTACAACTATGAGAGGCGTCGGAAAGGACGAATTTTGTATGAATAATTAGGTATTCATTTGACATCGTAGGTAAACATACCAAAGCAAAAGCACCTTTTTAAAGATTTAGAATCAAAAGGAGAAGGCATTTGTAAAAGAGGTCTCAAATATCGAGTATGTTTGAGGAGTTCCGTCGCAAATTTTATAACGAAGCATGTTAATAGAACAAAGTGAAAACTGATTTTTCCAAATTTATTTCGAGGTTGTATGTTGATGCAGCTTTTAAGAAACACTCCAAGTTAGTGTCATCCTCCTCCTGATTTTTATCACACATAGTTATGTCATTTAAATATAAAAAGGTTCCAGACAATTTGTTATTGGAGATAAAAGAGTTTATAAAACCTTGAAATGCAGAAACACGTTTGTGACACCCATGTTTATTTAAATTGATATAAGCGATTTCCAGGTTGAAAGGCCGTATAGGGGCGATCTTCAGGGCAAATTTCAACTTGGTAGTGTGCTTTAGATAAGTCAATTTTGCTAAAGATATGATACTTGGCTATTTGATTTACGAGATCTTCAATTCATGGTAATGAGTATGCACCAAGCAAGATGAAACGGTTAATAGCTTGAGAGAAATTAACTACCAATCGTTTGTTTTTTAAGTTAAGAAGTCACAACGAATTGGGCACGCTACTGAGAATGACTTGTTTAATTATATCATCCACAAGCAGTTGTAGAATTTCTTTTTCAATGAATTGAGTATCCTCTCCACTGTAATTCCGAGATTTAGTAGCAATCGGTTTACAGTTAATGGTCAGGTTTTAGAATAATTTAACGGGAGTACAATTGATTTTAGTTACAGTGCAGATTATTAGACTATCCTGCAACTTGCCAAAAGAAATTGTAGGAGCCGAAACTTGGTACAATCACAGACAGGAGCTAAATCTCACGAAATCCACTTTCTCCCTGGCTTGCTCAATCACACGCCAGCTCTCACTTATGTGAGTACATAAAAGGCGAAATCTGACACTCTTAATCCTCTTTCCTCCTGGCTTCAGCTGGGAGCACACATTAGCCTGGGGCTTTGGTCCCCAGGCCGAACGTGAGTACAACAAGCTAAAATAGCGACCTTCTAACTCCAATTTATTCCATATGCAGTACCCAAACGAAATTCTTTATTATGCTGAAGAACATACACCGACACACACACACACGCTCCCACGGCATATGCACTGAATACCTTTCTCTTTCTTTTTCTTTCAACCGGCCTGATTATTGTCTAATCTTCATCTCCACATCACAACTACTATAAATACAAGCGTGCATGAACACAAGAACTCTTACTAACCTGTTTCTCTTCTACTAAGGCTGCTAGCGAAGATGACAAATAAAATTGTTTAACTCCATTTCGTTGTCTCATGTATAAAATACTATTACCCCAGTGCATTTTTAATATCCATGCATGAATTAAGGAGTATCATAAAGTCAATGTCTTTATACTTGAAACCATTGAATGTAATATTCTCAGTGCAATATTCAGATAGTTTAAGGGAAAGAGCAGATGATGCCATAGAAATTACAGAATCCCGTTTCCGAGTAGATAGGTTCAAGGTTTTAACGAGACTAGCACAAATAAAATCTCGGAGCTGCCTGTATCTAAGACCAATGATTTTACCATTTTAGTAACAGAAGAAGAATTATCAGCACCATTAGCATGGGTTACTCTAACAGATGAAGTTGAATGTGAAGGTGTAGGTTTAGTAGAACGGCAAACTTTGGCAAAATGGACGAATTTGCCATATTTTTAACATATTTTATCAAGGAAAACTATAGAATGAAATATTGAAAGAGGTGAAATTTGAAAAAGCAGGAAAAAAGTCAAAAGGATCACGAGGAAGTTGAGGGAAACAAATAAAAGATGGAGTGGCAAGTGGGAAATTGTTTCAAATCTGGATGAACTTCTTGTTTTTCCCATTCTAGCGACACTGCAAAGACCTGACATTGTAATATGGAATGAGAAAAAAAAGGTTGTCCACCTACTAGAGCTAACATTACCTTGGGAGTCCAATTTGGATGTCGCAGGGGAGAGGAAAGAAAGGAGATATGAAAGCTTGATTGAAAGATATGAAGAACAAGGGTGAAAAGTAAGTTTTAGTCACTTAGGGGTTGAAGTGAGAGGATATGTTGATCGGATGTTTCTTCATCTTTTCGAGCAGGAACTGGGTTTCTCTCATAATGAAATTAAACAATTGAAAGAAAATGTGCAAAGAACAGCAGAGAAGGCGTCACTATTTATATGGCTCAAGAGGGATGATAACACCTTGTTAGAAGGACGTCTCTAAAAGGAAATAGGCAAGTAGCAGTACTGCACACCATTAGGTAGTAAAACAAAAAAAGTTTGCATCAGTGAAGAGATGACTGCGAGTGGAATGGGCTTGCCACGGCTACACACTGTAAGGAGGAGAGAACCTGAAACAGTATGCTATGGTCCTCTTCTCATGATCTCAAACCCATTGGATCCAACTGTGGAGCTGTGGGCGTGAGAGCACTGGAAGGGTCAGTGTTTATCCGAATTCTCAATCTACCCTCCTATTCCTTTATTTTATAAGATTTTTTTTGCCATTATTTCTGATTGCTTATTCTATTTTTCCTTCAATTTAATAGAATATCTCTGGAACTCATACCACCTAATGTATCATGGCAAACCTCCTAATCCCATCCATGCCTCTTATATTCAATCAGGTTGATAGTCCAACTTTCCTTCCTCCATCTCTATACTATTCATCCTTTATCCTAAATATCCGAATATTTCATTCCTAATGTGTCTATCGCATTTCTTATTTCTTCTTTAGCATCTGTCTCCTCTTCTGATGAGAAGTATTAGACTTTGAAATACCTAGGTATAAAGCATTCATATTCCTTATTCCTAATGATGTAATTTTCTTATTGAATGGATGATTAAATTTATATGTATTAGTATATATTTTTGTATTGCCGACTTTCCCTTTCTAATTTTGTATGTAAGCTCCACCTTATATGTTGAGCTTTTATTATCCCAAGTCTCCATTTAAAGAATTCTTCTCATTCTTGGTTTCCCCTTTATATATATCATATCTAGTATATATTATATCATTCATAAACATATATATATATATATATATATATATATATATGTTTGTGTTTGTGTGTGTGTGTGTGTGTGATGAACAGCTACTTCAAAGGAAGCTATCAGAAATATCTTTAAAAACATCAAAGAAAAGAAAGTTGAAACAAAAATTTCTTTGCAAAATAATTTTTTTTTAAATGTGCAGAGAAATTTAAATATTTAATTGAATACAATTAAATAAAATTTTGTCAAAGACTAAAAACGTAATTCCTTTAATTTCTTTTGCAGTTTGCAGATGAAAGAAACATTTTTTTAAATTTCCTAAATCGGATCTTAATTTATTATCAGTAATGTGAGAAATGATATGTAATATACAATGAGTATTCCAAAAGTAAAGCCTGCTATTTTTTAACTCAAAAAGTTGAAGAGCTATGAAGACGGGGTGGTACCATTAAAATGATTGTGCTCCAGAATTTATTTTTCTACATAGTCATCACCATTCTCAATGCATTTTTGCCAGGAATTCAATGATGCATCTCTCCTTCTGATGCACATTCATGATAAGAGTTGCTTTCTTAGAGTCTTACACTGTCAATATCTGTAACAGAGAGATGAAACTTTTACGCCATGAATGCATGAATGCGTGAGTTCAGTCATCATAACAATATAATTTGCAATCCCCTTTGACCCATAAAGATGGAATTAAAAAAAAAAATAGGAGGCATTACTTTTGGAATGCCCCTTGTAATACATATTATGTCTTTGTTTTAATATCTATATGTGTAAATAACTATAGCAAAAAGTGGAGTAATTCAGTATATATTAAAGCAAATGCAAGCATCAGACATGAAGATATTTTCATAAAAAACTGTACTGTTCTAGTAGAAACGGTGTAAAATAATGGACTAGAAATACTTTTATTATAATGCAAAGCTTTCATTAAAGGATTTGAAATTAATATTAATTTACTGAAATTTTGGATATCTATACAATTTAATGTAGGTTGCATGTTAAATAAATTTCTTTTTCTTTTTTTTATTACATAGGCATTACCACTTATCAAGGCCAAGAGACAACTCGAGGATAAGGCTTAAAGAGTGTACAGTAGTCAAAAAGACAATATAGTAATCGTTAGTAATGGAAATTTGGTAAATTTGTTAACAATTCTATAGGCGTGCAGTTCTAAGAAAGAAGCTTTGTTCATGAAATCTATGTTTAGGTTTAGGCACAGGAAATTATTGATAGTGTATTTCTTGTGAAAGTTTGGCGAGGGGGGACCATAGAATGGAGCTCAGCCGAGCACTTGCCATGAAAATAACGATAAAGCAGAAACAGGCTCACAAACATCTCTTCTGTGAGAAAGAGGTTGCAAGGAAGAGAAAAGGACATCCCTTATGATAAGTCCTTTCTAGCAGCTCCTGCCCAGATGTAGCAACAGAACGCCATCCTTGGACATACTTGGCTCTTATATAAATAGAGAATTATATTAGCAGTGAGATACTTACTGGATCGATAAAAGGATCCTACCATTTTTCCAGAAGTCTTGGCAACAGATTTAATGTATTTGTTCCATTTCAGATCAGGAGTAAAGGTCAAGCCCAGAAGCTTGTCAAAGCATGAGGCCTCCCCAAGACAAGAGCCATTCATTTCAATTGATGGCAGATGAGGATCAGAGCGTTGATGATGTAAAGATAAAAGCTTGGTTTTAGATACATTAAAAATAACAAGCCTCCTTTTTCCTCATTGTATCACGTGCTCAAGATCAGAGGAGAGAGAATCGGAGAGAACTTGGGCATTTACGGTCTTAGATGTGCTACCATAGATAGTAGTGTCATCAGCATAAATGTCTACGAATGATGTAAGGATGTGATTTGGAAGATCATTAATGTAAATCAGGAAAAGAGTTGGGCCCAGGATGGATCCCTGAGGGACTCCAGCATTAATACCGTGAGCTTCTGATTTCTGCCCATCAACCACTACTCTTATGAACCTATCAGAGAGAAATGAGTTAATAATTGAGAAGACATTTCCAGCTATACTGTAGCTAGAGATCTTGTGAAGTAAATCTTTATGCCATACTCTATCAAAGGCCTTTGATATGTCAAAAGCAATTGCCCTAGAAAGGTTGCCTCCATCGAGAGATTTGCTAATCCTATGAGATATAACTGTAAGCACATTTGCTGTAGATCTAGCAGAACGGAAACCATATTGCATGCCACTAAGAAGGTTATTTTTGCTGAGATGGTTGATTACTTCTCAGATTCCAGCAACTTACTCATGGCGCACAGGAGACTTATTGGTCTGTACTGAGAGGGAGATGAGTGATCACCTGAATTCTTAAATACAAGGCACACTGATGAGATTTTCTAGGGTGATGAGAAGCAATTCTCCTTAAGACAATGTTTAAAATTTTTAATTAAAGTTAGCGTTGCAGGTACCAATAGTGATTGGCCAATAACGATGCTGAAAAAGATGGATGACAGTTGAATATAGAAATAACTAATTTAGTTCTCAAATTTTGTGAATGGTTAATTCAGTTATGAGCATCATCAACTTGCTTCTCCAATGATGATTGCGTTGACGTCAAATTGAGGTTGAAGGACTGCTTAATAAAAGAAAGATAAACGCTGTCGTTTCACTGTGATTGAAGGACAACTCGACAGACTGAAAGAGAAATGGTCCCATCACATTGTGGTTAAAGGACAGTTCAGCAGTCAGAAATACAAATAATCCTGTCACACTGCAGTTGCAAAGCTGGTTGAGTGGAGTTAGTCAACAGAACATCATCAAATAGGAGCAGCTGATCAAAGGTTGCATTAATGGCTGAAATCACGACAGCCAATGACCATAGCAGCTACCCAAATGGACTAGTTTAATTTATCAAATTGCAAAAAGCATCTTGTTATCTTGTTGCTAGACAGAAAAATAAATCGAAACAGTAATTTAATATAGTTGCAGAATTTTCATGCCTGCAGATGTGATTGACAGAATTTCTTTCTACACTCCTTAAATTATTATGATTATGATGATCACAGCCAAGTATTTTGTCAGAGCCAGTTTTCGGTTTTCTTGCTACTAGATTGATGCTTAACAAGTGCTAACGACTGCAATGCACTAAAAACGAGTTTAACATTCCAATTTGTGGCTGGTTTTTCATCAATAGAGTGTCAGTTTTAATCGTCCACAACAGTAGATTTTTTTTGTGATGGAAGTTTTAGTCTTTCTAGGAAGCCATTTTATATGCAACAACAACAAAAAAATTAATGCATCCTGTTTCTGTTTCAATGTATCTTCTTCTTTTTTTCTTTTTTTTTCCAAGTGAGTCACCACTTACCAAGGCCACTCGAGGATAAGGGTTAATGAATATAAGGTGGTAGTGTAGTAATCGTTAATGGTGTAGATTGGGTAGGATTTGGATTATTTAAAGGGATGGCTCAACAAGAACTTGTTTACATTGGACTTGAAGGTCACCATATTGTAATCTGCTGGGAAATAGGCCAGTGATACAGTGTTCCACAGGCAGGCAGTTCTAGGAAAAACGCTTTGTTCATGGAATCTGCATTTAGATTTAGGCACAAATAAAGACTGGAGGAAATTATTGTTAGTGGTTCTAGCTAGTTGAGTGTTTTGTGAAAGTTTAGCAAGGAGGGACCATAAATTCGAGCTTAGATGAGCACTTACCATGAAAATAATGATAGAACAGAGATAGGCTCACAATGTCTCTTCTGTGGGAAAGAGGTTGCAGGGAAGAGAAAAGGGCATCACCTACTAGGATTTTGGAAACCGGTTGTGAACTATCAAGGCAAGATAGGGCATGCCAAGCAGCTTCTGTCCAGATGTGGCAACAGTACTCCATTATAGGATATACTTGACTCATACAGATAGAGGATTGCATCGGCAGTGAGATACCTACTAGAGTGGTAGAATGGTCCAATCATTTTTCCAGCAATCTTGGCAACAGATTTGATGCATGTGTTCCATTTCAGATCAGGATTAAAGGTCAGTCCTAGAAGCTTGCCAAGACCCAATACTTCCCTAAGAAAAGAGTCATTTATTTCAATTGGAGCCGGCTGGAGTTTAGAATGATTATGATGAAAAAACAGAAGCTTAGTTTTAGTTGCATTAAAATTAACCAGCCATCTTTTTCCCCATTGCACCTCAGATCTTGGTCGTTGTCGGCCTGTAAAGTGTTGCCATATATTATGGTGTCATTTGTATAAATGTCTATGAATGATAGAATGTGATTTACATCATTGATGAAGATCAAGAAGAGAGTTGGATTCAGGATGGAGCCCTGAAGGATGCCAGCATTGATACTATGAGCTTGTGATTTCTGCCCATCGACAACTAGCCTAATAAACCTATCAGAAAGAAAGGATTTAATAATTGAGAGGATATTTCCAGCTAGAAATCTTATGAAGTATACCTTTATGCCTTTGATATGTCAAGAGCTATTGCTCTATAAACAAAACCTCTGTTGAGAGATTGAATACTCTTGTATCAGCTGTAGATCTAGCAGAACGGAAACCGTGTTGCATGTTACTGAGTAGGTTATTTCTGCTGAGGTGGTTGACCACTTCTCTATTTATCACAGATTAAAGCCACTTACTCATGACACACAGGAGACCGATTGGTCTGTACTGAGAGGAAGATAGCCAAACTCTGGAATTTTTAAATACGAGGCAGATTCATGAGGTTTTCCAGGGTGTTGGGAAGCATTTCTCCTTAAGGCAACATTTAAAGAGCTTTTAAGTATGGGAGCTAGTTCTGGTTGAAGCTTTTTGAACGCTATTATTTACTAGAATCAAGGTTTTTGACAAGCTTGGCAACATCACGCACAGATATTTGTATGTCACATAGCGTGTTTTCAGTAACAAGAGGAAATATGGTGGGTATGTGGCCGTGGTCGAAAAGGGTAGAATTTGATGCAAAGTTTTTGGCAAAGAGTTTGGCTTTGTCAGATGCTGATGAAATTACCTCAGGTTCATTGATGATGGTTGGGATAATGGACACATCTCTGTTCCAGACCCTGTTTGTTATTTATCAAAACTGGTGAGAACCAAGCTGCTGCTCAGCTACTTTAAACTTGATGTACTGGGCATACAAATCTTTCACATTCTTTATTTTTTATTTACAATTGTTGCTAGCAGTCCTAAATGTGGCTTTAGTTTCATAAAATCTATTTCATTGAAAGCCATGGAAATAGTGGTTTCTGTGTGCAATGGCAGCGGCGCATTCTGGAGTGAACCACAACTGGCTATTAGGCTTTTGTTGAAATTTCTTGGAGGGCATGGAGCAGTGTATACCAATTCAAAAACAAAAAATTTGTTTTTTTATTAGCATTTTGAGTTTTTTTTGCAACACCTTCATTCTAAACTTTACCTGATAGGTTATATATTTCTGCTTGAGTTAACCAACTCTCAGACAATGGTCAAAAGGCCAGACAAATCTAATTTATAAAACTCACCATGTTTATCTGTCTATCTCCATTTATTCAAAGTGCATCTCCTCTGAAATACAAAGTTTCAGAGTGGTGCAAAGCGAGTCAAATGATTGCATTTTTTGTGTACCATTCTTTTATGGGGTTTTAACTGGTAAAAATAGCTGCTAAAGAGTCAAAATTAAAAAAAAATTAGAACTTGGCTGATGTAATTCGACTCAAAGTGCTCTTGTATGTATGCATAAATATACATCTATACATTAAAGTCAGTTAATTTTTAACTATTTTTTATCCGTCTGACGATGTTTTGGTTTTGATTCTAGCTGATAGGATCCAAGTCATATTTTTTGTTTTTTACTTTAGAAATCACTGCTATATATTAGGTACAATATAATAATGAATAGAGAATTATCTCTACAACAATGAATATGAAATCTGCAGAAATCAAAATACCATAGCGTCCTGCAAGTTAGTTCATATATTTATCTCTGTAAAACTCTAACTTTGCATTTCTATACATTCACAAAATTTTGTTTCCGTTCTCTAACAGAACATGGCCATTCTGTATTTCTTGTTTAAGATCTATTAGTTGTTTTGTTCACGTATTAACATGTGCTTAATTTTTCTATAATATATAGTTGGTGTTGCTAAATCACATCAACACACCATAAAGTTGAAACGTTTTTAATTATTTTCTTTTTCCAACACCAATAAAAGTTTTATCGTGTTAGAAGAATAGTCATCTGAGAATTATCAAGAGTTATCTATTTTAAGCCATATCTCCCCCTGAATTATACTGATCAACAAGACAATGCACTCTCCTATGTACAGATATCAAAAATATCTAATTTCATATAGAAACCGGCTTAGACACTGAAAGCATCAAATGTACAGTATAACATATTTATTATACTAATCTTATGTTTGTTTTCGGCAAACTATATGAAAATAAATGTAGATCCATGTAAATCTGTTTCTTTACCATTTTATCTTTCTTCTGGCCTAAATAAAACAATACACAAAATGGTGTCTTCATATGTCAGAAAACATGCTTAAAATATGTAAATCAAAATATAAAGATGAATATCAAATATACAAACTTTATAAACTTTATATGTTACTGATGCATGCTGGTAATGGATCTTACAGCTAAGAAAGAAAACACGAAAAGGGAAGAAAAAAAATCGTGCGCTTCTACACTATTTGGGCGAATTTCATAAATTTCACATGAAAACAATGGCATCTACGTATTCCTTGTGTTTTTAAGATGATGATATTAAAAAATTACGAAAATCGATAAAGTAGAAAATTATTTATTAAAGAAAATAAAAATAGAATTTGGTGAAAAGGATTGTAAGACACAGGAGAGTTCAGAAGGGAGGTAATTTTCCGTTTCGATTTAAGCAAGATGGCAGCAATTTCTTACCTGCTACCACGATTAAAGTTGTTTTTCTGTTTTCTTTTAATAATTCAGTAATATTCATGTTGTTGCGGGACTAACGGGTGTCAGTGTTAGTCCCGCTAAATAAAAAAAAAAAATTAAAATTAAGTGTAAATAGTGGTGGTAACCAAACAAAGATGACTGAGGCAGAATGAATAAATTAAATACAAAATTTATTTTTTTTAAATTGTAAATGAATGAAAAGAGAAGATAAGAAAGTTTCTTCTTAATTGAAAGTCTCTTCCGGCGACTGAGGTAATTCAATGTTTTGAAGGAGAAAAGTAAAAGTTCTCGGTTAGAAATAACCAGGTCTTTTAGGAAGAATTAAACAATATAAAAGTCCCTCGCTTACTTTAGCAGAGAGCTAGAAAGTCTATCTCCATGTGGAGGAATTAATTGTCGGGTGTACGCGTGTTTAACATCCCGAGGATGGAGATCGACGCTGATGTCTACAACATACTGCTCAAAGGTCCACTGATTTGTTTGGGCGCAAAAATGCCCTTTTTGAAGACCGTCAAAAAACATTTTTTTTTAAATTTGTCTTCCTGGTAAACCGATTGGATGAACAGAATAACATTTGTGTGACGTAAGATGCTTTCAACTATGTCCATGTGAACAGGCAAAGTTTGGTTTATATCCCCACAGAATCTGCGTGAGCTTAGAAAGATGATATGCACGCAGCTGAGGTAATCTTTATACAGTAGTTGCGCACGTGCGCAACTGAGTTTGTTGGGGAAAAGAAGTTTAAGTGAAATTACATCTCTTTGCCCCAAACAAAATAATATAAAAAAAGGAATAAAACAAAATGACACCTCCACTCGTTTAAAATGCGCTGCACTGCATTTATTTTTCAACAAAAAACAACAAGATGAAAAAGCAAAGGTCCGATCGCTGAAAGTTCTTTCGAAGTCATTATGATCAGAATGTTAGATGAAAGTCCTTCGTGGAATTAATAAGATTAGAAGGTAAAAGTCTTGTGTGAAAATAATGTCCTTATTTTAAGGTTGGTGTTTTAACCGGCGATGTTCGCCTTATTTAAAATTCCCATGAGGAAATTAATTCGTGAGGAAATTATTTCGTTGTTATTAATTAGAAAATGTGCAGAATGGGTGCGTGTGTACATAAGTGTGATTTTTAAATGCCCGCGTGGCGTGTGTGATCATGGTTTTGACGGCTTTGACAGCGGTGTGACGTCGAAGTAAAAAGAAGGGGAAAAGAAGGGAAGAAGAAATGTTTGATGCATTTTCATACATTTTAGACCGGCTCCAAAACAAGATTGCTACTGCTGATATTTTGGTTTTTGGAAAAGCGTTAAAAGGACAATCTTCTAAATTTTCTCATTAGTCTCTTGTGTCACGTGATACTGTCGTCAACTACGTCCGCCAGAAATATGTTCATTTTACTTTTGTTGTTGTGAGAAAAAGTGTGTGGGCGTATTTGAAATTATGCCGCTGCTGGAAGAACTTATTTTTGTGCAAAATGCGCGGAGAAATTGAAATGAATAAACGTTTGTTTATTTGCGCACGAGCGTGTGTGTGTGTGTGTGTGTGTGTGTGTGTGTGTGTGTGTGTGTGTGTGTGTGTGTGTGTGTGTGACTACACAAATACTCCCCCCCCCCCCAGATTGAATAAAGATATAAAACTGTTTTTCTCTCTTTTTTTTTTTTATCAATATGTAACGTATTCCTAAAGACGTTTCAGCCAGTGTACTTTCCTGCCGGTTTTCGTTTTGATAGTCGTGTCGGCGTCCTGTACAACAGTAGGTTCTGCAAGAGGTTGCTTCAGTGAGGAATGATTTGAAAATCTTCATCTATGTATGCCGGTTTCAGTCGGTCCAACGCGATAGTGTCTCTTTTCCCGTTTTTTTGAAACCGTGAAATATTTATCCTGCCTGTCCAGAACTGGGTATGGACCTGAATAATTTGACAAAATGGCTTTTTCACTGAGTCGTTCCTAACAAATACGTGTTTGGTGGTGTGAAGATCTTTTGGGATATAGGATTGTCTGTCTGTCCTCCTGATGAGTGTGAAATTTAGACAAGACATTTTGTCTTTCAACTCTGTTACGAACTTGGTTGTAGGTGAGATCTCCATGTGTTGATCAAAATATTGACCTGGTAAAATCAAAGTGGAACTGAAAACTACCTCTGCTGGTGTGATTTGTAGGTCTTCTTTTATAGAGTTCCATATCATTAATAGTATCAAAGGTATATTGTCTGCCCAGTCTGTGCTGTTCAGACTCATTGCCAGGGAGGTTTTTAACTGCCTGTCAAAGCGTTCAACCAAGCCATTCGATGATGGGTGATATGCCGTAGTCTTGATGTGGTTCGTTCCCAGTAATTGATTGAATTCTGCAAAGAGTGTCGATTGGAACTGCGAACCTCTGTCTATCGTAATGACTGTGGGTACTCCGAAAATGGCTATCCAGTTTGGAAGTATGGCTCTGGCTATTGTTGAAGCTGAAGTATCCTTAACGGCTATGGCAGTAGGCCATCTGCTGAATCTATCGACGATAGTCAGGATGTGGGTGTGTCCCTTTAAAGTTGGTAACGGTCCTACCAAATCGATGTGGATGTTGGTGAATAGCATCGGGTGTGCTAAAGGAACCCAGTGGTGATTTCGTGCATCTGTGAATTTTATGCTTTTGACAAGGTATGCACGTCTTAGTCCAATTTCGAATATCTGTGTTCATATTCGACCACACGAAACATTGCGTAATTAGCTTTAGAGTAGCTCTTTTTTCTGGCTGAGATAAATTGTGACCAAATGACAAGAAGAAAACAGTAGGCATACAAAACTCAATGGACATGTTTTCTTTTTTTGCCAAGGATAAATATTTATGAACTGATCGTTTTTCTTCCTGTCTGACACAATGCAATCACATATAATCCTGACCTTTCTGCTGTATATTGGAAATCAATTATTTCATTTTTCTCATTCATTTCTAAAATAAAAAAAGGATATTATTAAAATTTTAATAACAACAGATTATTATGTAAGAAAGAATTATTTTGATAAAACTTCTTTAAATAAATATTTTAACGAATTTATAAATTGTCTAAAGAATTTGTGGACACTCTGTATATTACATTCCTTGAAAAAACTACGGCAAACACTCATGTCCTAGGCTTATAGTAATGATGCTTCAATTCTGAAAACATACTCTAGCCATATTCCAAGAGGAACATCATCTGTAAAAGAGAGAAAGATATAGTTGTCCCGGTCTCATGTTACCACTCCTTTGTTTACAATCAGAACAAAGCAAATGCAAACATGCCGTCGGCTGAAAGACAGCACTTCTGAAAATAAGCCACGATCACGTGTGCTAAAAATAACAACTGTTTTTAAACAACAAAGAAAACACAAAATCTTCATCTTTCACAAACTAAATAAAAACAAAGAACTATTCTTTCAAACGTAGATTAAAATAAATATAGTTAATAAACACCAGAGACACTTTTAACTGTAAGTAATATGGTGTGAAATTAATTATAGTTATTCATTGTTTAGCAACTATCACTGGTCATAAAGCCTATATCATTAACGGCTCTCCATAAAGCTAGCGGCTTTCACAGCAAATCTCCAGTTCATCTCCTATCTCAACTCTCATTGTCAGTGGATCCAGTCGCCATGAGGATCAGGGGCAGCAGCAGCAGTACCCAAACAGCCCTTTTCAGGACTACTCAACAAACTAATAATGCGAATTACAAATTACCTGTGTGCAATACATATTCTACTCTCTACTGCTGCCTGCCTCCGGGAACTTCCCCTTATAGCATGCCACACCAGTTTCTGCAGCTTCCAACGACTCCAGCTTACTCCTACAGTGACTGCAGCGATTCTCCTGCTTACTTCTACAGCTTCCTGCAGCTTCCAGCCTACTTCTGCAGCTTCCAGCGACTACAGCTCATTTAGCATAAGCAATTCCAGACGATGCCAGATAACCTTGCTATCCCAGGGTAAATTGGTTGTTTGAAATTAAATTCTAGTTGAAATAAATGTTTATATAAATCTAAACTAGAAAGATGTTTAGAGAAACAATATAAACAAAATGAGTTTTAGAACGATTAATTGAATAACAATAATTTATAAATAGGTCTGATCTCTAGCAGTCCAAAGTAAAGCTCACTTAGGATGATATGGATCTTAGAATGAGACGTGGAAATTGAGTTAGTTAGATGAGTTGGGGTTTTGAAGCTGACAAAAAAAGTTGGGTTATATAAATTATATATATCTTGTAAACAGTTCCTTAAATAGTATGCATACGTTGACATAACCACCGGAGATCAATAAAGCCTGAAGAGTTCTAGAATGGATGAAACGCGGAATATTCAGTGTAGCTTAATCGCCATATATATTTTATAACTTACAAATATACCTACTGACGTTTCAAACCTCTGTATATAACACTCGGCTCCGCAGCTCACTCCTGCAGCTCCGACACTTCCAACCACTAACTTCTGCGGTCCACTGACGTCCAGCTACTTGCTTCAGTGCTCACTGATGTCCAGCTATTCGTTTCCAGTGTCCACTGATGTCCAGCTTCCTACTTCAATACCCACTGATGCCCAGTTACCCATACCAGTGCCCTCTGATGTCCGGCTATTAGTTCCTACTTGAATCTCAACCTTGTGACACGCCTGTCCTCGCTCCAACTGATCCTATATCCATTGCTGTACATTTTACTTTTTTTCTTGGTAAAAATAAAACACGATACACATTTTCTTGAACTGATTATCTGTGTTTGTCATCCTTCTTAGCTTTTGCCGTTACCTCTTTGCCTTGTGTCTACTTTATTAGTTGTATGGTCGATTGACTCCTTCACACGCCTCTCGCCCATCTGCAATATAGTCACGTGACTAATGTTACAACGTTCATGCATAACAGATATCGGATATCCGAACGTGCGGGTTCTAGTATTGCTTCTTTGGATGTTGTCTTCAGAAATCGTGGCTACATTCTAAATTATCAAATGAACATATCCATAGAATAACTAAAAATTGTTGCCTTTTTATTTTCTTCATAACAAAAGAAAAAGGTTTTGTTTTGTTTTGTTTTGTTCATTTATTTGTTCTTGGAAGAAAGAGAAACATTTTTTAGGGAAAAATGTTTACAATTCCATTTCTCTTATGATTTCAGTCATTTTGTTTCTAAGAAAATAAGAAGAGGATTAGACTTATTTAGATATTTTCGAAGAAAATAGGGAAAAAATGAAGATATTTAAACCAAAAAAGAAAAAAAAAATTATCTTTGGAAAATACTTGAAAAGAGGATTATTCTATTGGATTCTGTGCATTTTTGCTAAAGAAATAAAAGGTCTTCTATTTGAGAAATAACTGGAATTATAGTTTAAGTTTTTGAATAATAATGCGTTTCTGAATTTTGGAGATGAAGATTGATATATGACTTTTTTTTTTTTTGCAATGGAGTCACCACTTATCAAGGTCCGGGGGCCACTCGAGGATAAGGGTTAATGAGTGTATAGTAGTCAATGGGACAATTCGTAGTAATCGTTAGTAGTGGAAATTTGGTAAATTGGTTTACTTAAGGGGATCAAGAACTAGTTCACGTTGGACTTGAAGACAACCATATTATAGTCAGTTGGAAGGCAGGAAATTGGAACAGAGTTCCACAGGTCTGCAGTTCTAAGAAAAAAGCTTTGTTCATTTACGTTTAGGTTTAGGTACAGATAAAAAGTGGGGGAAATTATTGATAGTGGTTTCAACTAGACAAGTGTTTTTCATGAAAGTCAGGCTAATTGGAGCTCAGACGAGCACTTGCCATGAAAATAATGATAAAGCAGAGACGGACCTGCAACATCTTTTTTGTGGGAAAAATTGTAGGGAAGAGAAAAGGGCATTCCCCACTAGGCTACAAAGTCTATTTTGAACTCTGTCAAGGCAGGATAAGTTGCTTCTAGCAACTCCTGCTCAGATGTGGCAAGAGTACTCCATCCTTGGACGTACTTGGCTGTTGTACAGGTAGAGAATTGCATCAGCAGTGAGATTTCTATTGGACCAGTAGAATGATCCCACCATTTTTCTAACAGCCTTGGAAACGGATTTGATGTATGTGTTCCATCTCAGATTTGGAGTAAAGGCCAAACCCAGAAGCTTGTCAAAACATGGAGCCTCCCCAACATGAAAGCCATTCATTTCAATTGATGCAAGACGGGGATCAGAGTACTGATGATGGAAAGATAGAAGCTTGATTTTAAATGCATTAAAATTAACCAGCCACCTCTTTCCCCATTGCACCACGTTATCAAGATCAAAGGAAAGGGAATCAGAGAGAACTTGGTCGTTTACTTGCCATAGATGGTAGTCTCATCAGCATTAATGTCTACAAATGATTTTAGGATGTGAGATAATTGATGTAGATCAGGAAGAGAGTTGGACCCAGGATGGACCCTTGAGGGACTCCAGTATTATTACTGTGAACTTCTGATTTCTGCCCATCAACCACTACTATTATGAACCTATCAGAGAAATGATTTAATAATTGAAAAGATATTTTCAGCTACTGGAAATTTTGTAGAGTAGACCCTTATGATAGACCCTAAAACCCTTAAACAGTTTTGTAAGTATGGGGGCAATTCTGGTTGAAGCTTTTTAAACACTATAATTGGAATGCCATCAAGGCCAGTTGCTTTACTGGAATCAAGGTTTTTGATTAGCTTAGCGACATCACGCACAGATATTTGTATGTTGCATAGCATGTTGTCTGTTATAGAGGGAAATACAGGGAGTTGATGGCCTTCGTCGCATAGGGTACAATTAGCTGCAAAGTTCTTGGCAAATTTTTTGGCCTTGTCTGATGCTGACGAGATGATCTCAGGTCCATTGATGATGGTTGGGATAGACCGCATGCTTCTGTTCAGGATCCTGTTTGCTATTTGCCAAAACTGGTGGGGACCAAGCCGCTGCTCAGGTTCTTTGGATTTAGAGTGGTTGCTGGCAGTTCTGAAAGCAGCTTTAGTCTCAGTACATCTATTATGTTGGTAGCTATGGAAAAAGTGATTTCTGTGCGCGATGGCAGCAGCACATTCTGGGGAGAACCATGGCTGGCTGTTAAGTTTTTGTTGGAATTTTTTGGATGGTATGAATCGGTTTATGCCTACAATTAACCATTCGGTCAGGTTTGATAGAGGACACATCTTTTTAAACATAGAATGCAGATGTAGATCATATATAAATGTATGGAAGCTATCCCAGTCAGCCATAGAGTATCGATATGCAGTACGGTAGAGAGGTACGTCTGAAGACTTATTACATTTCATTTTTATCTTAACTGATACAACTGAGTGGTCAAAGGATCCCAGAGGAGATAGAATGAACATAGCTCAGGGGAAGTTGTGAGAAAAAGGTCTAGAAGGCTTGCATACTAACTGGTAGTATCGGGCACACGGATGGGTTTGTGAACAATCTGAGCGAGGTCATAGGCAATGGCAAAATCATAACATCCCCTCCCCTCATCATCTGTCTTGTTCGAGTGGGTCAGCCATTCCACATTGTGAACATTGAAGTCACCGCAAATGCGGATGTTAACTGAATGATGAGCAGACAGGATGTGGTTAATTTTCTCAGATATACTCTTAAAGATAGTAACTCCGCTGTTGTGGGGGCAATAGAGGGCAAATATAAATACGGTGGTATAAGCAAGTGCAACCCAGAAGCACATATGAGGTAAATTAGGGTCTTCTCTGGAGATATCCCTACCACAACACTCTGATCTCCTATCTGGCATCAATTGAAATGAATGGCTCTCCTCTTGGGGAGGCTCCATGTTTTGACAAACTTCTGGGCTGGATAAATGGTGGGATCCTTTTAGTGCACTAGTAGATATCTCACTACTGATGCAATTCTCTACCTGAGTAAAAGACAGGTACATCCAGAGATGGAGTACTGTTGTCACATCTGGGCAGGAACTGCTGGAAACCTTTTATCATACTTCGACAAAGTTCAAAATAGACTTCGTAACCTGGTGGGGGTGCCCTTTTCTCTTCTCTGCAACCTCTTCCCACAGAAGAGACATTACGAGCCTGTATTTACTCTATCACTATTTTCATGGCAGGTGCCTGTCTAAGCTCCAATCTATGCCCCCCCCCCCCCTCGCTAAACTTTCATGAAAAACACTCGTCTAGCTGAAACCACTATCAATAATTTCCCCCACTCTTTTTCTGTGCCTAATCCTAAACATAGATTCCATGAACAAAACTGCTTTCTTAGAACTGCACGCCTGTGAAACTCTCTTCCATTTCCCTGCTTTCCAGCTGACTACAATTTAATCATATTCAAGTCCAACATAAACAAATTCTTGATGAGCCACACCCTTAAGTAATCCAATTCACCAAATTTCCACTACTAACGATTACTAGGATATTGTGTCATTGACTTGTGTACACTCATTAACCATTATCCTCGAGTGACCTTTGGGCCTTGATAAGTGGTGACTCCTTTCATAAACAAAAAAGGAAGAAGCTATAAAGGGCTATAGTGCCATGGGTTGCTTGTTATTGATTTATGCCTGTTATTTTTTGGGTGAGGGAGATAAGATTGTAATTCCGGATTGATCCCGAACTAATCCAATTGCCAAATTCCATTTGGCAATTCCACTGGATAACTTTCAGATTACAATTCGATTGTTATCCAATGTAATCTACAGTGATCCCACTCAAAGACAGAACTTTCATTGATCTTGTGTGACATCGCAACCAAAACGAAAATTACTATCCAGACAGGATTTGCAGTGATCTGACAGACCGAAATATCTTGATGAAGTGGAAGCATTACATTACAGAACAAAATATATCTCCAAAGATAAAAGCAAGGCCATACAAAAACTGCTAAATTGTACAAACCACTGCTTAGGAAGCAATTAAATTATTGCTTATTCACCAAACCTGTTTTCCTGCTCTTATTTACTTATACTGCTTTCCTCTTTTTAGAAATCATAATTTCTCATTCTATGACTAAGTGTAATGTTTAAATATAAGGCCTAAACTGGCCACATGTATATTGTTACTGATGTATGTTACTAAAATAACTGGCACAAATGTTATTTCTAAATGTCTGCTTTAAAGGGATAATACTTTTCTTTCAAGACGCCTTCCTGTCTGTTTTGCATGATAAACATTAAAAATCCTTATACTCTTAAATCCTCCCCAAATCTCTGTATATCTGTATATTGTAAATTAATGCTGTATTTTTGTAGGTATATCATCTCTCCTGTTTCAATTGGCCAAAAACCAATTGCTCTTCTCCCCAAGCTGATATAAAATCACATACTTTGCATGCATGTTGGGAGGAGGGTTTAGCTTCCGGTCGTAAACTTTAGTAGGCTGACCTTTTCAAAATCGATAAATACTAAACATCTATAGATTTCTATTGCTAAGGATGCATTAGCTTAACCCATATTTATACTCTAAAGAATATCTATAAAATAGATAACTAACAGCCACAGTTTGTGCTCAGATTATAAGTGATCTGTATTAACTAGCAACTATATATTTCTTTCATTAGATGGGATAAAGTACTGGTGATTATCTTTACTTGAAAACTAACACCTAAAGCATATTTCGAAATGCACCCTAACCCTTATACTATAATATTCCAATTAGTCACTAACCCACAAACCACATTTGATCTTTTCTTAACATTAGTAGATATTCACCTTTAATCTACACCCCACACTCATACTTACCTCCTTTAAAAACGTAACCAATCTTAATCCTATTCTGAGGAGTATAACTTCAAAGCAGATACTAATTCTTTGATACTAACTCTATCAATCCTCACTATCCATCCAACCAGGTACAGGAAAAACCCTCTCAGTGCTGATGGACCAGTAGATCTGGTTAGATCATCCATCTAGGATAAGGAAAGCTCCGATTTGTAAACCTGTGCTGCTAACCTCATACGCCTTAGCACCAAACAGGGGAGGGAGACCTCCTCATTCCTGGACGACAACCGCTCTAGAGCTGGTAACTTGATCAAATCACCGGTTGGAAACCTAAACTGCTTAAGGAGTAGATAGGCTCTGCCTATCTATACTCCATATTCCTTCTTTGCCTATTAGCCAGGAGCAGAGGTACGGCCACAAGGACTCATTAGAGACGCCCAGTGCTTAGCCTTGTTTCCTAATTAGGGCAATGAATGCCGTCCCCTATATTTGCCTTATTTCCTTCTCCTATAACTGGGCGTCTTGGGGGTGCTTATTTACCATATATGCTAACATGATTGGACTGGGCCACTCCTATCGGACAGGTTTGAGGGTACCGTTTGACAGTTGCTGGTTGCTGTTTCTAACCGACAGTACAGAAGCCCTTTGATAGCGCTTAGAGCGGCTGTTCTATCGTCAATTGTGTAATATCAGGATATTTGTAGTGCCATGTCACGCATGAAAAGGCACCCTGTACTCATCTCTGGTGGGCATTCCCAAGGCCACATTTCTGTAGATGAGGAGCCGGCTGATGGTCTACTCATGTTGCATGATGGTGCCTATGCACATGTGTTTTGCCTATGCACGTCAATCTAGATCTGAAACTACTAAATAGAATGAAATGATAGCTCAATCCAAAAAAATGTTCAAACCAGACACACACTCACGCCTCCTCACTTGAGGCTTGCATTTACATATATCCGAGGACTTACAACTATCTTAGAGGATGTAGAATAATTTCTCCTAGCAAACTCCCTAGATATCTTAGCACTAAGTGAAACTAACTTGCACTTCTCCATCCCCTCTAACATCTTTAACCTTTAACATGTCTGGTTATCTTACACTTTGTCATAAGGACTTTAACAGAAACAGACTTGGAGTCTATATTTGTAACACCCTCCCCATGTCTAGGGAATCTAAACTAGAATCAGGTGACCAGACCTTCATGTGCTTCAAACTAAATTTATAATATAGCGTTAGTTACTTGTATTTTCTTTATTGCTCTCCATCGAGCCAGGACTGAACTATAATCAATCATGTCTCTTACAGCATAGATATAGCACTCTCCCTTGACACTAGTGCCAAATACATGTATTTGGTGACTTTAACGCTCACCACAGAAATTGGCTTGGCTTCTCTAACTACACTGACACAGCTAGTAGCGTCATCCATAACTTTGCTATATCCTATTCCCTGACACAGATAGTTACATTCCCGATCCGTCTCCCAGATCGCCAGGACCAGCAAGCCTCACTTGTGGATCTATTTCTGTCAAGAGATTCTGAGGATCATGTAACAAATGCTGATTGCCCACTTAGGAATGCTGATCATGCTGTGATAATGATAGAATCACTATAAACTCTCGACCCCAATTTGAAGAGTCATTGCTCAAAACATACTAAAATAAGGCTGACTGGGATGCCATTAGCGATCGTATGGGGAAATATTTTTTCTCTTCCTGCAGAATACTGCACAAATGAGACTACTGAATGGTTCAAAGCAGCAATTGAAGCTCTATAGCAAACCCCACCCTACCCAATCGTTTGCTTCTACTTGCGCAGCTGCCATTGCTCAGAGGCAACATGCATACCATAGATTTATCCAGCATAAGTCCTGCTTCCCCAACTGTACTGACATGCAGAAGTTCAAGTGTAACATGAACTGACATCTTACTGCCCAACTCCCTACATAGTACCCCAGTAGCTTATGTCCCTGAAAGTAGCCCCCTACACCAAAGTGGCTATGTGCCTTGTTTGGGGTGAAAATGTAATAAAAAAAATTATTTTATTCTGAAATACTTCAAGCTTAAATGTGCAAACTTGCATATTTTTGTAGCTAACCTACTCGCAAGCTAATCAAAGGGTCCCAATCTGTTAATAAATCATAACATTACATTAGTAGTTTAATTTGTCATGTATAAATCATTTAAGAAAAAGACGTTTTAACTTTTTATTATAAAGTCCAAAATTTTCTGCATTTCAAATGGTGAGGTGATTGTCTGATTGTTATTTAATTTCTCATTTCTCCTTACTATTTGAAAGTAGGTCATTCCGTAAGTAGAAAAAGGCATGTATTTTACTAAGTTTTGCATGCCAAGATGGAAGTAGATATAGTCGATTACAATGATAATTTTTACAGGTTTTCGGATATGCTGAAAACAAATACTGCATTAAAATTTGCTGCAAGTAATGTTCAGAATATAAAGCAATGTAATTCCTTATATTATCAGTGGTGACCATTTCTGTATGTATGCATATTTTAACGAATGTATGTCAAAAATATGCACGCTTACACAAACAGAAATGACCACCACTTATAATATAAGGAATTACATTGCTTAATATCCGGAAAACTATTTGCTTACAGCAAATTTTAATACAGTATTTGTTTTCAGCATACCCGAAAACATTTAAAAGTCGTTATTTTAAAAGTGATTACTAAGGTAGAAAGTAAGTAAGAATTTACCCCAAAAAAGTGACAAACATTTTTTTCTGGGTTAAGACGTACATCACAGTAAGGAAAACATTTTTAATAACATGAATAGGTTAGCAAAAAATTAATCTAGACTAAAAACTAGATTCGATATCCAGAACATTTTGGTTCTTGCTTATTAATGTTTGATCAACATTGCTGGGGAAACCATTAGATACAATATTGTTTTGTTTTTAGATCCCTGAACCAGTTTTTCATGGTAAACAACTGATGATCCCTACAAAAATATTATGACTAATGGTTGCAAAAGATTGATGCACAACGAAGGACTAAGGATCAAAAAGTATAGTTCTTGCATAGAATTATTCCTATATTAAAACAAAAAAATAAAGAAAAATATATATGTACCTATGAAAAAAATGAAAATATCATATTCCAAAATTCACATAAATTGATCGAGTAATTTTATTTAAAAACAAACAAATGTTATCAATATCAAAAAAGAGACTGTCTTGTTTTCTATTTTGAAAATAATGTCAAAAAGAAAGGGAGATAACAGTATTTCATACTAGATTTATATTGTAATGCCTATAAATTCCCATTTAAAATAATTTTCTTGATAAAAAACTACATGATCAATTGATTTGAGTTTTTAGAATATGATATATGCATTTCATCACATGTACGTACATCAATACATATTTTTCTTTATTTTTGTTGTTTAATATAAGGAATTATGGACAAAACCAAAGGTTTTTTTCACATAGTTTTAAAAGTTGAAAAACTACCGAGACTATATATCTCCAACGCCATTTATAGGTTTGCAGCAACAGATACCACATACAATTATATTATGTCTAGACTATTAGCCACTATCTTATCTAACTTTAGAACAACATTTCAGACACATTTAGTCGTTATAATAAATCCTACATTTCATCCTAAGACCAACACCATCACAATTGCAACCATCTTTAAAGGAAATAGTTCCTATTTTTCCCTCCATATATCAAGTCCTCTTATCACCCCCAGTCCACAACAGGAGGAAATATACACATTAAACATGTATTGTGCTTGCACCCTTTGTAATTGGAGCATAAACTCATAGACATAACATAATCTTTCTCTTTTCCATTCAAAAATAATAAAATCTCCCCAGACTAATTCCGCTCATTCTGATTGGCTGAGCTCTAACCATTCCTGCATTCTGGATTAATGGTATTTGCATGCGAAACGAACGCCAGTGTACAATTCAAATATGGTGTCACAATGATACCTATTTTTGCCCTCTGATTAAATTACTGTCTTCATTTTCTTACATTTTACGATATCAACAATACCTATACCAGTTTATATTTCCTCTCTCTCTCTCTCTCTCTCTCTCTCTCTCTCTCTCTCTCTCTCTCTCTCCCTCCCTCCCTCTCTCTTGCTTGCATGGTTTTCACATTTCTTTTTATGCTGAAGAAAAAACATTAAATGGTGATGCCAAAGAAAAAACAACAAAAAAAAAAACATTTCACGGCGTGAACACTATCTACAACAGTTTTTATTTCCTCTCTGTCTCTCTCTCTCTGTCTCTCTCTCTCACTCGCTTTGTAGATCTTGTTTTCTGTCGAAATAACAAAAAATAAAACATTCTACAGCGTCAGCATTATCTACACCAGTTTCATTTCCTCTCTCCTCTCTCTCTTGCTCGCTTTTTACATTTCTTTTTATGCCAAAGAAAAAAACATTTCATGGCGAACAATATCTACACCAGTTTTTATTTCTTCTCTCTCTCTCTCTCTCTCTCTCTCTCTTACTCACTTTTTACATTTCTTTTTCTGCTGAAATTAAAAAGAAACAAACATTTTACAACGTCAAAATTATCTACAACCGCATTTATCTCTTCTCTTTGTTTCTCTTTCTCTCTCTCTCTCTCTCTATCTCGCCTGCTCTTCTCTCACTCCGATTATTATTTCTCTTACGTGTCTCTGTGTCCATGTGTTTGTTTTACTATGCAGCTCACTATGATAAATTGCTATCACAAAAGCAAACAAAAATAATCTACCAACTTTTCATTCCGCCTTTACTTACATATTCACAGATTGTCATGAAACAACAACTATACGAGATGAGAATAACAGTTTGTAAATAAATAAATACATAAAATATTTTGTTTATTAATTAACTTACTAATATTTTTCTATGGGGAAGAAAAATACAGTTTGCCACACTAATTCCTTCTTAAAAAAAATGAAATCTGACTTGTTTTTTGGTGGGGATTTCCATTTACACAAACTGAGCCACAGCAATGCGTGGCAGAGTATGGCTACTATTTTTTTTTTTTACACAGTGATCACCATTTATCAAGGCCCGGAAGCCACTCAGGGATAAGGGTTATTGCAAGTACATTACGTTAGTGTGGAGATTTGATGAAGTGTTTAATTAAGGGGGCGGTTCATTAGGAATTTGTTAACATTGGACTTGAAGACATCCAAGTTGTAGTCCGGAGGGAAGCAGGCAGACGGAACAGAGTTCCACAGGCGTGCAGTTCTAAGAAAGAAGCTTTGTTCATGGAATCCGCGTTTTGATTTAGGCACAGATATAGAGTGGGGGAAAATTTTCACAGTGGATTCAGCTAGATGGGTGTTTTTCGTGAAAGATTGGCGAGGGGGGACCAGAGACTGGAGTTCAGACGAGCATCTGCCATGGAAATAACGATAAAACAAGGATAGGCTCGCAACGTCTCTTCTGTGGGAGAGAGGTTGCAGGGTAGAGAAAAGGGCATCCCCCATTAAGCCACGAAGTCTAATTTGTACTCTGTCAAAGCAGGATAGGCTGTTTTTAGCAGCTCCTGCCCAGATATGGCAACAATATTCCATCCTTGGACGTACTTGGCTTTTATATAGATAGAGAATTGCATCAGTAGTGAGATATCTTCTGGAGCGGTAGAAGGATCCCACCATCTTTCCAGCACCCTTGGCAACAAACTTGATGTACGTGTTCCATTTCAGATCAGGAATAAAGGTCAAACCCAGAAGCTTGTCAAAACACGAGGCCTCACCCAGACGAGAGCCATCCATCCCAATTGATGCCAGATGGGGATCAGAGCGTTGATGATGTAAGGATAGGAGTTTGGTTTTGGATGCATTAAAGGTAACCAGCCACATCTTCCCCCACTGAACCACACGCTCGAGATCAGAGGAGAGAGAATCAGAGAGAACTTTGTCATTTACAGCCTTTGATGTGTTGCCGTAGATGGTCGTGTCATCAGCATAGATGTCAACGAATGATTTAAGTATGTGTTTAGGGAGGTCATTGATGTAGATCAGGAAGAGAGTTGGGCCCAGGATTGACCCCTGAGGGATTCCAGCATTTATATTGCAGGCCTCCGATTTTTGTCCATCTACCACTACTCTTATGAGCCTATTGGAGAGAAATGATTTAATGATTGAGAAAACATTTCCAGTTATACCATAGCTAGAAATCTTGTGAAGTAGACCCTTATGCCATACCTTGTCGAAGGCCTTTGATATGTCAAGAGCAATTGCCCTAGAAAGGAAGCCTTTGTCAAGAGATTCACTAATCCTGTGGGATATAACCGTCAGCACATCTGTGGTAGATCTTGCAGAGCGGAAACCATATTGTGTGACACTAAGAAGGTTATTTCTGCTGAGCTAATATATTAATATACAAAAAGATTTTTATTATAAAGTGGATGATTAAGAGTATAGATGTAATGTTACTCACGTTTACACACATGTTCAAATGTAGGAACCCAACACGTTGTAGACTCAGTCGCGAAGGAAACAAAAATAAGGAATAGGAAAAAAATTCAACTTGCTGTTTTAGGTTTAAATAACAGACATCTATTTCCAACTCTTTAACGTGATCGTGACCATCAGTCTGTGCACACATTTTTTTTTTTTACTCATGTTCACCTCTAACAAAGAATACCATCACTTGAGCATAAGGGGCTACTATTTTGGACCATGCCTAGGAAAATTAACAAGATGTTGGTTTTGTTGCATTTGAACTTCTGCATATCAGTACAGTCAGAGAAGCAGGTAGCAGGAAGGAAATTCCAAAGTCTAGTTGCTTGAGTAAAGAAACTATTAGAGTAGAAAGCTTTCTGGCATTTAGGGACCTCAACAGTGAAGGGGTGTGATTTTGTTGTTAAGCCAGTTTGTCAGGGATATGTACATTGCTTGTCATGACATCACTTTGCAAACGGCTTGGTCATTTGCATAGAGCTGCCATATGTGCATCTTTTAGTGTATATAATTTAATCTTAGTTTTCACAATCAATCAATACTATTGGCAAAAAGTAGCAAATATTTATTTAAGGTGACTTTAAACTTGAACATGGTAGGACAGAGTATGCTTTGTTGTACATCTGTTGGTGATTGTGGAGACTATGACTAGTGTGTTGGGGTGAGAAACTCTTCTAAAGGGTAGATATACATCGCGGTTGATGATGCTGCATGTGAGATACCTCCACATCTATTAGGACGATAGAATAACAATCAAGGGGAGATAATTCCATTTCTGTTTCAGGTAGAGTTACCCTTTCACTTTTACCTCTGTTATGCGAGTTCTTGCGTGGAGATGTGAGAATGGGACAAGATCGATGCTGGCAGGCATCAACAAAGGGACGTCTTTAAATCCGGGTAAATGAAGATGGAACAGTAATATCGGACTACGACTGATAAATGTAATTTGTATCATTCTCTGTGTTGCCTCCTTGTAAATAAAATGTCCGTATCAAGTTAATTGCGAGTATCCTCATTTCTTCCACTGCTTTCTGTCATTTATATGCTACACACATATATTTTACTAGGCTTTAATAGTTATTATATGAGAACATCCTCATTCATAACAACATCTTTCATTGCTTAAGTGAGGACAAATTTAATCTTTGAAGCCTTCTGTCTGCTATGAGTCAGAAATGATTTTTGTTTTGTCACAGTATGTTATTTTATTATACTGTTATTCCTTTATTCTGTTATTCTATTATTCAATTATTCAATAATTTGGCAATACTGTTATTCTTCTCTCTCTCTCTCTCTCTCTCTCTCTCTCTCTCTCTATATATATATATATATATATATATATATATATATATATATATATATATATATATATATTCATGAGTAGAAAAATATATGAAACAACTTTTTAAAGCTGAAATAGGATTGAACATATTTAATTATTTCTTTTTTTCTTCTTGTTTTCTTTTTAGCATTTGGGAGATTTTGAGCCGAAACGAATGACAAAAATGTGACAGCTTCTACAACAAAAAAAGAAACAAAATGCACTATTGTAGACATCATATCACTGAACACACAACATATGCTGGCCACATTTGCCCAAACTTGGATGATTCGTTCACTATGATACTAAAGTACCTGTTTCGTTCTTAGTTTTTGTAATCCAACCCCAGATTGAAAGGTCAAATTTAGAATGGCAGACAAAGATTGTTTTGTATTCATTTTTTTACAGACTGTTACTCTCATCTTCATAGTTGTTGTTCCACCACGTTTCAGCCAACTAATCCTCTGGCCTTCTTTAGGTAATTAACCGCAACGGGATAGGGATTCTGAGTCCAGTAATTACTGCCTTCCATGGTTCTTGTCTCACCATGTTTTGGCCAAATAATCCTTTGGCCTGCTTTGGGTAGGATTGAAACTGCTATCTTCAGGCAATTATCACCTGGAACTATAGAGACTCAATGTCTCTACCTACTGCAGTGCGGGCATCAAAGGGCAAATTGCTTTCTTGTATTCTCTAAAAATGAAAGTAATGAACTCCTAGAATGAAGATAATAAACACCAGACAAAAAGAAGAATTTTTCTAAATTAAAAAATTTTCATTTTTATTTAACATTAAATCTTGTAACATATAAATATGTAAAAACGTCATTTAGAAATTTAATTTTTTGTGTTTTGACATTTATAGTTTAGCAATTGTAGTGGAACAATTGAAGTCTCAGTTTCAAAAAAATTTTTTAATGAAAATCGCTTGCGACAACGCATGAAGCCACTTAATGAAAGTACAACAAGATGAAAGACAGAAGATGCTTATTGACCTTAGTCTTGAAAATACCAAGGCAGTAGGTAGGAGGAAAACTGTGAGCAGGCACAGAGTTCCACAAGCTTGCAGTTCTTGGAAAGTTACTAGAATAGAAAGCTGTATTACAGTGAGGTATAAAAACAGCGAATTAATGGATATCATTAGACCAACGAGTCAAACGAGCTGGAACAAAGGAAGCAGGGAATAGATAAGACAATTCTGAAAAACACATGCTACAGGGTGGACGACATGATTCCATTTCCATTTGATGAAAACCGATTTTGTTTTTTTTGTTGCAGATCATCTACTAGTTGGCCAGTTGTGTACAAATCCCAAGAGTGATAGGAGCCTTCTATCATGTTTGAAAGTGACACAATTGAGTGAGATCAGAGATGCATCGCTGTACAACTCATGCTTTCTACTGATTCAAGTTATGACAACAGGACCATTGTCAGCACCCTCAAAATGCATTGCTAGATTGCCACAAATAACAGGGACGTTCCTAGGGTGATGAAAACAATGTTTCCGGCCATAGTTATGGTCTTTGGTGTAGTTTTCAAGTGAGGGTCACATAATTTTATCTCACATCTTCGAAATCAGCTTGAAAGCCAACACCAAAGTGTTGTGATCCCCTAGTGCAATCATGTGGCAGCAAGACTCTGCACCAGTCCACAAGTCCAAAGAGACCCAGACTTGTAGAAGAAGTGTTACCATTCTTTCACTACCCCCCTCTTCCCTTGACCTGAACCCACTGGACTACTTCGTTTGGTCATATGTCGAGAACATCACCAACATGACCTCCCACAACACCAAAGCCAGCCTGATCGCCATCCACCGCGTATTCACTGAGCTCTTGCCAGCCCATCTGGAAAAGGCATGTCCCAGTTCTGGACCCGTATCGAGGCGATAATTGAGGCTGAAGGCGGCTACATTGAATAGATGTCAGCTCTACTGCATAATCAAGTTAACTGAATTGATTTTTAAAAATAAAAGTTTTAAAATAAAGCTGTATTGTTGTTTTCTTTAGGGAACCACTTGTATTGTTCCACCCTGTATAATAGTATTCATAAAAAGACTAAGACTAGCAATATCACGTCTGTGAGAGAAAGATTGCAATGAAGAACAAAGAGTGAAAGCCAATCGAATTGCAGATACATTTCTGTGCCTTATCAATTCATGAAAAACCTTCAAATGAGACAGAAATCACCATCCAAATATAGCAATAATATTCCACACAGGGTCTGAAATTAGATTTGTAAAGATAAATAGTAATCTCAAATGTGAGGAATTGTTTAGAGCAATAGAGAGGACGGGTTTTGTAAGAAGCAGAAAGAACAATGAAGAATTTGATTTGTTTTTGATTTTAAAAGGAAATAAGTGCATATGGTATGAATGCATTTTCAGGTTTCGGTGAAGATGCTCCATTTTAAATCCAACGAAAACTTTATGGAATGAACAAATTTTTTCTCTTTTCCATTTTCACTTTGCATTATTACCACATTTCCAAAAATTGCCTTTTACATGGCTTGCTTTGTTTTTTATGAGGACTACGGTAAGAAACATAGCCACCGCAGTAGTTCACTTTTTACCGCTATCTAAATTCATCCCTTCATTTGTGCCATTTTAAAGCTTGTAATTTTGACGCCTAATACTGATGTTAGCAATTTTAGTCAATAATCACCATGAAAATTACAAAGGAAGAAATAGATACCATTAAAAAAGGAGACAAGAGAAAACATTTCAATAGGAAAGTAGACACAAAAAGGAAATGGATAAATTAAGAAAACGAGGACGAGTTATAATTACTGTGTTGCTTCTCTGCTAGCTATACTTAGAATTTGGAAGTGAATGCTATTTGTCCCTTGATTAAATGTCTTGTTTGATTCAAGTCCCGCAATAAAAAAAAAAGGTAGTATAAACTGATAAAAAGTGTTATTCCAATAACCAGCTTTATGTTATATTTATGTTAAATAAACGTAATATAAGTGAAATTGTCTGTCTGTGGGAAAATCTTTTTTAATCGGTTTTTAGCCAGAAATTTGGGTGTCAAGGGGTCAAAGTTCAACGATTTGACCTTTGAAAACTCTACCAAACTCCTCCGCCAATTTTGGGTTTAAACACTTGAAATTTTAGATGTAGGTTACTTGGTTGGTTGGTTGGTTGTTTTTGTTTTACGGCATATCAACCCTTTTCGAGTTATTTAATGCCGAATCCAAAGATTTTGAAGAAAATTTTTTTTAATAGAATATATTTGTTGTTTTCACGTTGGTTTCTATTTAACCCATAGTTGGAACCCTAACAGGTACTACCACTCCGGGTCAGTGTGGACCTGGGAGCAATGGCAATTAAAGGGTGGTTCCGAACTCCCCAAAGCCCACAAGCTGGGGCCTCACCACTGGATATAGTTTAAGGTCATATCCAGGACCCCCATTGAGGGACTTTTACCCTCTGCAGGGGGGCAGTTGGCGTATTCTAATGCCCCACCGACAGGGCCATAGGTTACTTGGATATGGATCAAACTCTTTAATTTGATTTGAGCCCAAAACAATAAATGTTAAGGGGTCAAAATTGGGGTCAAAGTTTAAAAAAATTTGACCTCTGCGATCTCTACCAAATTACTTAGCCAATTTTGGTCTAAACATTTAAATTTTATATAAAGTGTATTTAAACGTAGGTCAAGCTTTTTAATCGGTTTTGGACCGAAAATTTGGCTGCCAAGGGGTCAAAGTTTAAAGCAGGGCTGAACTGCTAGTATATCTATAAAAGTGAGAATGTGTGTGTGTGTATGTGTGAGAGAGAGAGAGAGAGAGAGAGAGAGAGAGAAGTCTCAATCTATATACTCAATAAATTTTTGATGTACAGACTTGAAATTTGGTATATAGAGTATTCAGACATGTGGAAATCGGTTTTCATCCAGAAATAAGGGCTGCTAAGTGTCAAAATTGAAAAATTGGTACATCGATGATGGTGATCGATTTTAATTTTTTTCAACTGTTTCATGACTGCGCATGCGCAGTCATGAAAGATGACAGCTTCCTTATGTTAAGTGATAGTTGGTTTGAAAACACTGTTTAAAGAGTATGTCAAGCTGGTCTAATGGTTATCATACTTGACTCACTGTCTTTAGGTTTTGGTTTCGATCTCTGCCTGAGCATTTTTTTTTTTACTTATAAGAGTTAAATGTTTAGAAAAGCAATAATACTCTCATGTATATGTCTTAGTTTCTTTTCATTTTTTTTTTTTACTTTATATTTTTTAAGGAATTTAACATAACATTTAATACCGAGCCACACTGGATACGTCTTCTAGTAATGTATAACTCAGTAAAAAGTCTATTTAATGACTATGATAGTATCTTATTTGAAGAAGTTGTCGGGCAACTTGTAGCTACAGGTCAAATCAAGTAATCAGTAGAACTCGTTTTCTCTGCGTCAAAGATCTGTTCAAATTGTGCACAGCTGTTTTTGCTGAAACATAATTTTATGCAAATTGGTTTAATTCGGTTGAACCACAATTTGAGTACATTAAGTTTTCAAGCAGATTATTTTTTTTGACTGATTTTCTCGATTTCACACATTAATCATCACAAAATTGTCATCGATCGAAAGATTCATGACTCTAAACCAGGATGTCCAACCTACATCAAATGCATAAACAGTAGCGGCCATTGCACAAGGACAAGTGGTACACTCAACTTCAAACGTAACAAAAGACACTCATAGAAATAAACTAAAAAATGTATTGATTTCTACAAAAAAATACAACAGGAAAGTGATTGCTAAAAATAAGTCTGGTACATTTACCGGCCTTCATTAAAAGTTGTGTACAAAACCATTCAGCGGAAGTGACGTCAGACAAATTTTAAGGTACAGATGACCAACACTGTATATAATATGTTAGAATAAATTGCTTTGACTCTTCCGGAAATAAAGGATCGTTGTTATTCCTCTTGGCCAGAATTAAGGATTCTGCCATATTGATTTCTCGAAAGCATGTGTATTCTTTTAAGTTGTTAAAACCTTTACGAAAGGCATTCCTGTTTACTCTTCTTTTATCTCTACTTATCGTTTCAATTTTATCAACTTAAAAAAAAAAAAAATGGACAAACTACTGCGGCCGGACAGATTCAACGTAGAACCAACAGCTCTGAATTTGGAAAAAATCTATAAACACTGGAAATTGACGTTCGAGTATTACTTACACACTTTAAACAATGGGGAAATAGAAAATAATGCACAAAATCTCTTCGCCTTGATTAATTCAGTCTCAGCGACAATATTCGAAATAATAAGTGACGCTACAGATTACAACGGCGCCATAGAAACGCTAGACGCTGTTTACATAAAACCGGCAAACGTTATATTTAACCGGCATCAACTTCTGACGAATAAACAGAAACCGACACAAACTATCGACGATTTCATGCAACAACTGGAAATACTTGCCAAATCTTACGAATTTCAAGCAGTAAGCGCTGAGGAGAACAAAAAGCAATTATATCCGTGACGCTTTCATTAGCGGCATCTCCTCCTTGCCTATTCATCAGCGCCTACTCGAAAAACCATTCTCAACTCTACAAGAGATCTTTACAATGGCTAGGTCTCTAGAACAAGTGGAGAACCATATGATAAGCTTTGATAACCACCTGAACGTAGCCACTACCGTAATTAAACCAGAAGACACTCTCTTAGCCGCTATAAAAGGAAATACCCTGCCAAAAGGAATTTGTTTCTTCTGTGGGAACACATGACATTCATGGGCGATGTGTCCTGTGCGTAACACCGAGTGTAGGAAATGTAAGAAAAATGGCCATTGTGATAGTATGAACCATCACCTCCCCTTAAAGAACTCTTCAGTAAAGAGGTCTCGGATATACCTTCACTTCCGTTTGACATGGAACTGGAGTTCAATAAAAAATGGAGACCGTATTCCGCTTCTCATAAATGAATCTCATGTTTTGGTATTCTTTTACATAATGTTTCATGGTGGCAAGTGGTGGTGTTTCCCATTTGAGAAACCTTACGAACAGGTCGTCCCTATTATATACACACGACAGTAAAAGAAATATAAAAAAAAAAAAATAAATAAATAAATGAAGAAAATTGGCCACGTTCGGACCGCATGGGAAAAATTAACACTTGGCGCCAAGCTTCAAACTGTGAGTAAGCATTGTTTTTCGTGTTTCGTGTTTCAAATGCAACGAAAATAAATAAATACATATATATATATATATATATATATATATATATATATATATATATATATATACATTCCTGTCATTAAAAAAATATATACATATATTAGGAAGTATATGTATAAGTTCTCAGACGGTTAAGTTTTCCACGGAAAACACATATGCATGTACATTTGTTCTGTCAGTTTATTAAAAAAATAAAAAAAATAAAATAAATAAATAAACGGAAGACTGAATTTATATCGTCTGGAACTAAACGAAATAAATAAATACAATGGCTACAAACGAACCGTCGATGAATTGGTCGTCCACAGACCTAACCAAAGCATTTCGATTATTTAAGCAACGTTGTAATCTTTACTTCTCAGTTAAAAATAGTTCGTTGGAAAAACAGGTCGACCACATCCTGCTACTGTCCGGAGAAGAAGGCCTTAAAAGATACAACACTTGGTCATTCGAAAATGAGGCCGACAGGAATAATCCAGAAATAATTTGGGAAAAATTTGAGGAAAGACTCAGCCACAATTAAACTTCCGAATTGCTCGTTTTTACCTGCGCCAGTATAATCAAAAGGAATCAGAGAATTTCGATGGCTTTCTGGCCCGGTGTAAATCGCAGGCATTGAAATGCAAGTTTCGGGATATCCAGGAAATGGAGGAACGCCTCATCGAGCAGGTTATATCAGGAACAAAGCACCCAGAACTCCAAAAGCAGCTTCTAGTGAAAGGCGAACAATTGACACTGCGGAAGCTATAAACTGTGGTAGGACACATGAAGTTTTCATAACCCACATGAAACAGTTGGCTGAACTAGAGCAGAATAAGCATGAAACAGATGCAATCAAGTACAAACAGTGTAACAGATGCGGGGCTCCCATCCGAGGCAACAATGTCCAGCATGGGGTACCACATGTTCCGCATGTGGACAACAAAATCATTGGGCTAAGGTCTGCGCAAGCAAAAATAAAAACGCAGCAGGACATTTTCCGACACGCACAACATGGAAAGATGGAGGTAATAAACCAGGACATGGAGAAGCACAAAGGGACCAGTACAAACACTGGAAACACGGCAGCTGTATGCACTCGGTAAATACCTCTCAGAGGGACAATGAAGGGATTTATAACAAGTTTGAATAAATGTCTTTCGACTCTATTCAAGAACAAGGCGACAGTCGGACAGAGGTTTTCACAGACCTTGTAATCAAGCTTCCCAACCTCCCAGGCACCCATTTTCTGAAAGCTAAGGTTGACACAGGAGCCGAAGGCAACATACTTCCATTACATACCTTCCGGAAGATGTTCCCACACCTAATAAGTGATGCAGGACAGCTACTCCCCGGTGCAACAAAGGATGAACCAACTGTTCTAACAGCCTATAATGGTTCTCATATTACCCAACATGGATCCGTTAAAATAGCTTGTTCACACAAAGGAATATGGAAGACTATCAAATTCTTTATAGTGACAACAGAAGGGCCTACCATCATAGGACTACCTTCAATCAGAGACCTGAGACTGGTAACGTTACACTGTGCAATCCAGGAAACACCAGTCTCAGTACGTTCAACACAGGATCTGGTAAATATGTACCCAAACTGTTTTGACAATATCGGCAATTTTGAGGGTGAATATCACATTGTCCTGAAACCAGACAACACCCCTGTCATACATGCACAAAGAAAATGTCCTATACATATGAGGGAGGAAATCCAGACCGAATTGGAAAATATGACAAAACAAGGCATCATACGGAAAGTAACCGAGCCTACACCATGGGTCAGCAGCTTGGTTTATGTGCGGAAAGGCAATGGAAAGCTCCGTCTGTGTTTAGATCCAAAAGATTTAAACAAGGCCATCATAAGATGCCATTACAAGACCCCAACAATGGAAGAACTTGCACATAAACTCTCTGGTGCCAAATATTTCTCCAAGTTGGATGCCAAGAATGAATATTGGTCCATCAAACTAGACGCAGCCTCACAACTGTTGACTACCTTCAACTCCCCTTTTGGAAGATTCCGTTTCCAGCGGATGCCTTTTGGTCTGGTGATGTCTCAGGATGTGTTTGCCCAGAGGATGGACATGATTCTGGAGAAGTGCTCTGGCACCTTAGGGCTAGTTGACGATGTCATTGTCTTTGGAAAAACTGAAGAGGAGCATGATAGGAACCTCCACAATCTAATGAGAATTGCTCAAAAGGACGGACTGTGCTTCAACCGCAAAAAAGTGTGCCATCAATAAGAAACAAATTTGTTTTTTTGGCGCAATCTATGATCAGAATGGTATGCACCCTGATCCCAACAAGGTAACAGAAATAAAAATGTTACCTAGTCCAGCAAACACTACCGACCTGCAGAGGGTGTTAGGAATCATCACATATATGGCACCTTTCATTCCACACCTGTCCGATCTCACAGCACCTTTGAGAGATCTCCTAAAGAAAGAAGTGGAATACCAGTGGACAGAAAGTCACCAGAGATCCCTCCAGCAAATCAAGGATCTAATTTGCAAAGACATGTTGCTATCATACTTCGACCCTTCCAAGCAAACTGTTATCCAAGTCACTGCATCAAGTAAAGTACTCGGCACCACACTCCTGCAAGGAGGTAAACCCGTAGCTTTTGCATCCAAGTCTTTAACAGAAACTGAACAACGCTATGCCAACATAGAGCGGGAGCTTCTTGCAGTTGTTTTCGGCTGCGAACGATTTCGGACTTATATCTATGGAAGTGCGTTCCAGGTGGAAAGTGATCATAAACCCTTGGAAATGATCGACTTAAAAAATTTGGTTGCAGCTCCACCTCGCCTCCAGCGCATGCTACTATGTTTGCAGGGGTATGATATGACAATTGTATATCGCCCTGGAAAAGATATGGCACTAGTAGATGGATTCTCAAGGTTACCAAATAAAAAAGCTAAAGAAGCTATTGACTTGGATCTGAGGGTGGATTTTGTTCAATTTTCAACCCAAAAGCTAGCTCAGCTAAACCAAGCAACAAGTGAAGATGCCACACTATGTGAATTGAGGGACATTATTCTGAGAGGTTGGCCCGACACTCTCAGAGAAATGGGCAAGAATATGAAACCTTATTGGCCCTATCGATACGAACTGTCCATTGAAAATGGCATATTATTGAAAGCAAACAGAATAATAATACCTAAATCGATGCAACAGGAGGTATTACAGAAAATACATTATGGGCACCAAGGGATGGAGACCCCCAAAAGATTCAGAGATGAGACAGTTACTAACTGACTTTTTATTTTCTTTTTTATCTCATCATTGTAAATAAATTCCTTTTTTTTTTCTCTTTCCATTTGAATTATTGAAAGAAGAGGGATGTGATAGCATGAACCATTACCTCCCCTTAAAGAACTCTTCAGTAAAGAAGTCTCGTATATACCTTCACTTCCGTTTGACACGGAACTGGAGTTCAATAAAAAATGGAGACCGTATTCTGCTTCTCATAAATGAATCTCATGTTTTGGTATTCTTTTACATAATGTTTCAGCCATTGGCCGAAGGTATGTAAATCTTCCACCTCCACTGCTGCTGTGTTATACGACCACCTAATCTCTCCTGACTAGAAACGGGTGTCAAAGACATTACATACACGAAATGCAAAATAAATGGGCAAGTAGTGAACACTATGGGGACGTTTATCAGCAAAAATACAGCAAGAAAGCTGAAACTTTATTATTCCCAAACAGAAAACCGTAGCATTGGTGGACCCTAATCATCATGCCAAAATCATCGGCGAAACTATTGTTAACATCTCCCTAATCAGTAAAAACCACCACGCCATGACAGTGGAAGTAATTAAGGACCTGTTCATTGATGATTATCGAAAAAGACCTCCTAAAACAATATAAAACTGTGACCCTGAAATTCAACGGTCCTGGGGAAGAACTTGCTATCAGAGCAATGGGTAAGAGGGACAGTTTTCCATGTATCAAAATTTCTCCTCCTCCTCCTCTTTTCTCTCATCTTTCTACACGGACGACCCCTATTGCCACCAGATTTCGCCGTCACTCATTCACTCACTGACAACATATTTATTAGAGAGGAAACTGGCAGAATGTTGAGGGAAGGCATAATAGAGCCCTCTATATATATGGTGAGCTCAAGTTTTAGTGACCTCTAACGAGAATAAAAATAAAAGAATGGGGGTCGACTACAGCGACACCATAAATAGATTTACAGAACTGGATGCCTATCCCATGCCTAACATTAATAAAATGGTTGATGACCTAGCTCGATACAACGTTTTTACAACACTTGACCTGAAGTCTGCTTACCATCAAATCCCAATTAGTCACGCCGATCAGAAATACACAGCATTTGAAGTAAATGGAAAACTTTACCAATTTACTCGTATCCCTTTTGGCGTCACTAACAGAGTAAGTGCCTTTCAAAGATGCATCGATGGCATTGTAGAAAAAGAAAAATTAACAGACACTTTTGTGTATGTAGACAATGTCACAATATGCGGAAAGGGTCAAAAAGAGCATGACTACAACCTTCAAAGGTTTTATAATGTAGCGAAAAGATACAACATCACGCTCAATCAAAGTAAAAGCATAATTTCTGCTACTTCTATCACACTTCTTCGTTACACAATCCAGAACAACCAAATTGCTCCTGATTACCTAAGGCTAAAACCACTCCTTAAAATGCCACCGCCTCTAAATTTCCGGTCTCAAAAACGAATAATTGGTATGTTCTCTTACTATAGTAAATTCATTCAAAACTTTTCTGATAAGATACTGCCTCTCAACCATAACAAGGAGTTTCCACTGCCCCCGTCTATTCTAAATTCTTTTCAGACGCTGAAGACCGACTTAAGAAATGCTACCCTTATAACTGTTGACCCGGATAAAGAATTTGTAGTAGAAACTGCTACTCTAAACCAACAGGGTAGATCTGTTGCATTCTTTTCTCGGACACTAAACCCGAATGAGATTAGACATCATGCTGTCAAAAAAGAAGCTGCTGCGATTGTCGAAGCTCTCCAAAAGTTGCGACATTTCCTACTCGGGAGACATTTCAAAGTTATTACAGATCAAAAGAGCATCAGTTTTATGTTTGATAACAAGAGGAAATCTAAAATTAAAAATGATAAGATATGTCGTTGGCGGATCGAACTGTCACAATTCAAATCCAGTATTGTTTACCACCCAGGAACGGAAAATACAGCTGCTGACACATTTTCTCGCACACTTTGCAAGACCTCCGTGACTTGCATGTTACACTATGCCATCCTGGTGTCACGTGACTCAACCACTTCATCAGGACCAGAAATCTTCCTTTATCTTTAGAACAAATTAAAAATATAACAGACTCGTGCTCCTCCTGTCAGTATGTGAAACCTAAATTTGCCAACTGTAACAAAGGAACACTCATATAGGCTATACTACCTTTCCAGCGATTAAACATCGACTTTAAAAGCCCTTTACCTACTTCTGTGTGTGGTAACAAATACTCACTATAATTGATGAATATACTCGCTTTCCCTTTGCCTCCCCCTGTAAGGATATGACTAGCAAAACCGTGATCCACTGCCTAAACCAACTATTTTCAATTTTTGGTATGCCCGATATGATACACACTGACCGGGCTGCCGACTTCCTTGCAGGAGAAATCAAAGATTACTTACATGACAAAGGTATCGCCACCTCTAAAACAAGTAAATACCACCCTGAGGGTAATGGGCAAGTTGAGAAACTCAATGGAACTTTATGAAGGCCATCCAAACGACCTTACACTCTAGCAACATGAAACTGCCCCATTGGGAAGATATTTTTTTTTTTTTTTTTTTTTTTACACAGTGGTCATCACTTATCAAGGCCCGGAAGCCACTCAGGGATAAGGGTTATTGCAAGTACATTATGTTAGTGTGGAGATTTGATCAAGTGTTTACTTAAGGGGGCGGTTCATTAGGAATTTGTTAACGTTGGACTTGAACACATCCATATACACACAGATATACTACTAAACGCTCTCCATTCAATTAGGTCTTTACTATGCACTGCCACTAATACGACTCCTTATGACAGAATGTTTAAATATAGTCGTAAATTTTCCTCCGGAACTTCTGTTCCCACTTGGGTGAAACCAGGCCCAATATATGTCAGAAACCATACTAATCTAGTAAGCTTGATCGTCCGGTAACCCCTGCTATGCTCATGTATGACTACCCTCTGGTGCAGAAACTACTGTCAATGTGCGAGACCTGGCTCCTAACTCCTCAAATCAAGAAGACCAACACAATGAAAACAATCCTGCAAGCCCTGAAGTCCCTAAAGAACCGCCAACTGAGGAAGACAATACCTACATGAAGGAGAAGAACCCTTACCTGATTCTGAAAATATCTATGCTATGGACGCTGAGGACCAAAACCCCTGTGAGTCAGTGCGGAGATCGTCCAGAATGCAACGATTTCCAAGTAAATATAAGGACTTCTTAACCTAGTACTGAACAGACTAAATTTAACTTCTGCAATTCCATACTTAATTATTGTTGAAGGGGAAAATGTTAGAATAAATTGCTTTGACTCTTCCAGAAATAAAGGATCGTAGTTATTCCCCTTGGCCAGAATTAAGGATTCCGCCATATTGATTTCTCGAAAACCCGTGTATACTTTTAAGTTGATAAAACCTTTACGAAAGGCATTCCTGTTTATTCTTCTTTTATCTTTACTTATCATTTCATTATTTTTTTTTTTAAGTAAATATAAAAATACAAGTTTTGTTCAGTCTTTATTTGGACTTTTATAACAAAATTATAACCTTTATAATAAAAATATTTTTATGCATTGTTTTTTTTTTTAAGAATGAAGCTGTAAGAGTATCTTGTGTAGTTTCCGACGTGTAGGAGACGGGGAGTCTCGTCGTGGGCGACGAAGCGTTTCACTGAAGAACCACGGCAACACAGCGAACCAACAAACAATGACAGCCACGGCGCGAAGGTAATTAACAAAGCTCAGCTGACTGCACGAATAGAAACGGAACCCAACGGTCACTAACGGAACCCAACGGTCACTGTACTGATCGCCACGAACGTCAGAACCCGACTGCCTCGCACCTCTAATGGACCGATTTTTATTCCTCAAGATGGCCTAGCTAATTTGCATCCCCGCGAGATCTCGCGCGATCCTGCGAGATTCCGTCTCTAATAAAAGCAGGCAGGCGCCATCTTGGAACTCTTTCTTCTGCTGCCCCGACCACAGGATCAGCCACCACCCCGCACGCCAGGCACACACGGACCCTCTTGCGCCGAGGGCTACGGTTAGTCTCACACTCCCCCCTGGTCTCCAGATCACATACGTGACACGGTAGACATGGCCGTTTGATTCGAGCACTCCTGCGGAGGGGTATTGCCGGGACTTCCTCATCGGAGCTCTCAGAAGTGGCATCGGAAGCATCAGCATCAGCATTAGAGCTCGCAGTTGAGTCATTAGGTTCGTGGGGCACAGGTTGGATCCATCGCTCATCGTCGGATGACTCGCTCCTTCCACTGCTCGCAGTTGAGTCACCAGGTTCGTGGGGCACGGGTTGGATCCATCACTCATCGTCAGATGACTCGCTACTTCCACTGCTCGCCGATTGGTCAGCGCTTAGAGCGGGCCGGACATCCCTTACGTGGCGTGGAGTATCATCGACTAGTATGGCCTGTTCACTGATGACGCCGGTGACCCGCCCCCTCCAAAAGCTGCTGGTGCACCGGCTGCCAGGTGGCTTCACCCAGACGGTGTCTCCCACTTGGTACGTCCCCTGGGGTTCTCGTTGGTCGGGTAGACACACTTCAACGTCCTTGACGCGCACGTGGTAGTGATGAATCGCATCAGCGGGCACACTGCCGCCAGTCACGGCGTCCTTAGGCGTTGTGTTGTATCTGTAAACCGCCTCCGCGATCGTACACTTCTTCCTAGCCGCGATCCTCTTCACGGTTCGGTGGCACCGCTCCACTATGCCATTGCCGCTCGGCACATACGCGCATCGGTGTCGAAGGCGGATCCCCCAGTTGTCCATAAAATGCCTGAATTCCCTGCTGCAGAACGCCGTGTCGTTATCCGTGAGGATCTCCTCAGTCGGCCCCCTTTCGTAGAATATGGATTCCAATTCGTGGATGACACTGGTGGAATCCTGCCTCGCTAATTGGCGCCAAATCGCGAACCTCGTTGGCCCGCAGTCTATCAGTGTGAGGAAGTGTTGGCTGCCGTAGTGGGTTATATCCATACCCAACCGACTCCAGGTCGCGTCCACTCCCAGCTGTCCTTTCCGCCATCTGGCTGGGGCGGGGTCGATGGACTGGCACGTTTGGCACTCCCTGACCACTGCTCTTACTGCGCTTTTTGGTATTGATGGTCTAGCCAACTTCACAAAGTAGTAGGTCCGTTGTACTCCGGGGTGCCCACTGTCGTGATGTATCTTCCTGATTTCGTCCTCCTCGACGGAGGCAGTACACAATGGCAATGGCTTAGCTTCTTTCTTCATAGCCTCATACCATCTCCGTGGTACCCGAGTGAGCTTGTCGGCGAGGTTGTAGTCCGAGATGACGAGCACTACTTCTACGGACAGGTTGTACTCCGTCACCAGTTTTTTCACAGTCTCCAGCCTCCGTCTTATCAGCATTTTGCTGGCCGCCTTTGTGCGTGCCCTGGCCTTGCTCGTGAGTGTGTCCGACACCCAGTGGTGCACGCAAAGTGAGTCAGTGTGCACACGCAGTTTCTTCACTTCCCATTGAAGTGCCAGGTTAATGCCCTTTATTACAGCGTCGAGTTCTGCCAGGTTGATATGGGCAGCATCATTCGCCGGTCGCAGCCAGCAGGCATCCTCAACTACGGCCCCATCTTTCTCCAAAACTACACCGATCACTAGAGAACTTGCATCCACCCACACGCTCAGTTCGTCTCCCTGCACGCACCAGTCCCCTGTGGCGGGGTCATTCTTTTTCACACTAGCGACGGTCTCCTTTAACATTCGAACCAATAGTTCGTCGGTTATCTCATCGTCCCAGCCTTTGGTGACCGCATTTGCCCTCCTTTTTATGACGCCTGTCGCCACACGAACCCATCCGCATACTGGAAGGTGCCCCACAAGTTTCCCGCACAGGGAGAACACGGCACGTCTTGTGTAAACGTCGGGTACGTCGGGAACTGCGGTTCCACGCCTCCACTTCAGGATCCCTCGCTCCTCTTGAACGCTCAAGCCCGATACGCGGGCGCCATCCTCAAGCCGCTCAGAGTCCTTGCAGTTTAGACCAAACTCGGCAAGTTTGGATCTTACGCGCGAAGATGACACAATATCTTCGTTCACATATATATCGTCAATGTACGCCGATGTTCCCTTTCTGATCCATTCTTCTTGTGACAACACGGCATTGACGATAGCCTTCATTATCTGGGGTGCTACGTTTAGCCCAAATCCGAGTCGCATAAGACAGTATCTCATCCCGGAAAATATCACTGTCTGGAAAGGCCACATCGCCTCGCCGATCCGGACCTGCAAGTATGCTTTTCTCAAGTCCAGTAGGGACACATTGGACCCCTGCCGGCGCCACTCTCGCAGCTTGCTGGCACAGACGTCGGCATCCGCTGTGAACGCATCAACATGCGCATTCAACTCGCGGTAGTCCATTACCGGCCTCACCTTTGACTTGTTAGGTTGGGCAACTGCCATCAGCGGTATCAGGTCCTTGGGGGGTCCAAGTTTGTCGTAGGGGTATGGAATCAGCCAACCGTTCTTAATCCATTCACGGAGCTCGCTTTCGTATGCAGGCCTTATCTGGTCGGGCATACGGTACTCTGCCACTTTGTTTTGTAGTTTGGCCGGTTCCTTGTCTTCTGACCACCTCCAAGTGGTGGTCCACGCCTTCTGTTGGTCGTTGAACTCCGCACTGAAGTCCGGCTGGTCGACTCTTAGTGCTGCGCACACCGGGGGCCTATCCTAAAACTCTACAATGCCAGCGCGCGTTATGCGCACGCCGCCCAGGGCTTTGATGGCATCGTAGCCTAGCAACAGGTCGAAACTCAGCGGCTTTTCGCGTGTCACCAGCGCTTCGACGTTGGCCGAGTTTCCAGTTCTTGTGCGAATGTGTACCACACCCACGCCGCAACACATTCGTATTTTTCCAGTAATAGTAGTTATCCTGACGTTCTTCTTTTTCCATGCTCGACAGAAGTCCGCACACACTATGGAGGGCTGAACATAATGTGTCATTAACTCGTACCTGAATGACAGGGAGCGCCTTGTTTATTTTCTGTTCGGGGAAGAGGTCGGCACTGGCACCTTGTCTCCGTCCCCGTTTCCCACACAGTCTCGGGCCATGTGCCCAGTCTTGTTACAGCGGTAGCAGCGAACAGCCGTCGACCGCCTTCTACAATTTCTTGCCATGTGGCCCCGCCCGTTGCATCTGTAGCAGATGACATCACCTTGCGGGCTGGGTCCCTGAGATGATTCTTCGCCACTTGGTGGGGCCTGTGCGACGGCGACTACCGGTTCCTGCACCGTCGAGTCATCCTTCATTATTGTCCTGGCTCTGTCCACTAGGTCACTCAGCGGTAGTGAGGACATGGTAGAGGTTGCTCGCAGGAGCTGCTTTGCTCCAGCGGGGAGTCCTGACAGGAATTTGTAGGCTAGGGCCCTCTCGCGAAGACCGCCGAACAACACCGTCAGCTTCTTAAGCTCGGCGAGATACACGTCCACAGTTTCGCCCAAGCGTAAAGACCTCGTCTCAAACTGCTCCCATGCAGTGGCGGGGTCAGTGGCGAACGCCCTGTACAACGCCACCTTGATACTCGAGTAGTCACACTTCTCCTCAGCGCTGAGTTGCTGATATACAGCGAAGGCCCCGCCGGTCAGCCGCAGAGGAATCACGCGCTCGATATTTTTCACGCCGGACAACTGACAATGTAACTCGACCTTCTCAACCCAGCTGAGTACCGGGTCGGATCCGTCGAATTCCGGTATCAACTTTAGATCGAACCTATCCGCCATTGAAGAAAAGAAAACCAAGTTCGGAGTGGGGGGGGGGCGGAATAGCTTGTAAGAGTATCTTGTGTAGTTTCCGACGTGTAGGAGACGGGGAGTCTCGTCGTGGGCGACGAAGCGTTTCACTGAAGAACCACGGCAACACACAGCGAACCAACAAACAATGACAGCCACGGCGCGAAGGTAATTAACAAAGCTCAGCTGACTGCACGAATAGAAACGGAACCCAACGGTCACTAACGGAACCCAACGGTCACTGTACTGATCGCCACGATCGTCAGAACCCGACTGCCTCGCACCTCCAATGGACCGATTTTTATTCCTCAAGACGGCCTAGCTAATTTGCATCCCCGCGAGATCTCACGCAATCCTGCGAGATTCTGTCTCTAATAAAAGCAGGCAGGCGCCATCTTGGAACTCTTTCTTCTGCTGCCCCGACCACAGGATCAGCCATCACCCCGCACGCCAGGCACACACGGACCCTCTTGCGCCGAGGGCTACGGTTAGTCTCACAGAAGCATCAAGTGTTGATAATTTTTTTATTTATATCAAACACAGAAATATAACTGTTATAAAAAATATTTATGAACTGTTTTTTTTAATATATTTATGAACTGTTTTTTGTTTGTTTGATTAAAAATAAGTTATATTATTGGAAAAAAAAACAATTCATAAATATATTTAAAAAAAAAAAAAAAATAGGTGGAAACCAAGTAAAATTCACCAAAAATTCTAATTTTATATTTACTTTAAAAATAAAAAAAGGCTACATTATATACAGTGTTGGTCATCTGTAGCTTAAAATCTGTCTGACGTCACTTCCGTTTAATGGTTTAGTAAACAAAGACGTGTGACTCTTAACGAAAGCCCATTTACCACTAGTTTCTCCTCTTTTAGACAGAGTACAAAAAGGAGTCCAAATCTAATAGGTCCCTCACTATCAACCCAGCTCCTGCCCCTGTCCTATTGCGACAATATTGCATTTCTGTGCCTTTTTTACAAGTACTTTAATGGAATGTGCTGTGATGAACTCATAGCATTTGTGCTCCCTTGAGGTAAATACCTCCAATTAACCCAACTTACAGCCAGACACAGTGGGCGACACGCTAAACGCACCTGTTCCTACTGCCCCCTCCCCTTCATGCCGTTAGTCTGACGAAGTTTCAAGAACAGTCGGTCCTGCTGCTTTAAAAAAGGACACCTGCTATTTTTGTGGCTTATCTAAACATCTACGAGTTTCATGCCCTGCCAGAAATACTCGTTGTCATAAATGTGGAAAACTTGGCCATTTTTCAAAGGTATGAAAATCTTCTAAAATCTAATACAAAGTCACTCGTCAAAATACATCTGCAACTTAAGTCGCCACTCCAGACTGCCTTTCAAAAACAATTTTAAAAGTAAAAATTAACGGGAGATCTGCGAATGCTTTGCTCGATACTGGCAGCTCAGAAAATTTTATTAAAGAAAGCTTGGTAAAACCAACGAATTGTATTTCATCCCCGTCCCCAGAAAAGTAAAAATGGCAAACGTTTCATTGTCTGCACAAATAAGTGGTTATTGTTTAGTGAACTTACTATTTAATGACGTTTCCTATAAAACCACTAAATTATCCGTGATGAAAAATCTGTGTTGCGAAATAATCATGGGACACGATTTTTTGCAGCAACATTCACAGATTAAAATTCTGTTTGGCGGTTCAATGCCTGCATTGAAAAGTTGTGGACTGGCGGCAGCAAAAATCCAGTACCTGTCATTTTTCGAAAACCTAATTGAAAACTGCAAATCCATAGCAGTGAAAAGCAGACGTTTTTCTAATAATAATAAAAAATCTATTGACTCTGACATAAAACAAGCAGAGACGTTTCCTCTGTCTTGTCAACAGGTATTTGAGGGACTAAATAAAAATATTGCAAAATCAGCAATTACAACAATAGACCAGAATGTTCCTCTGGTTGTTGAAACGGATGCGTCAGACTATGATATAGCTGCTTCTTTGAGATAAGCTAATCGTCTTGTAGCCTTTTTTTCAATAACTCTCTCACAGGCTGAACGACAACACCCTGCAATTGAAAAGAAGCATACGTCGAGGCATTAAGAAAATGGCAGCACTACTTGATTGGACGTCATTTTAAACTTATTATTGAACAAAAATCAGTTGTTTTTATGTTTAACTCTAAGACTACAAGCAAAATAAAAAAATGAGAAAATAACGATGTGGAGAATTGAACTATCATGTTTCTCTTTCAATGTCAGCTACCGACCTGGCAGAGAGAACTTAACAGCTGACACACTGTCAAGAGTATGCTGTATGGCATCAAGCGAGGACGAACTCCGAACGCTACATAACAATCTTTGTCACCTGGGAACTACTCGAATGATTCATGCTGAAATAAAGCCTCGATTTTATAAACCCAGAACTGGCGTTTTAATAAAAGCAACACAACCGTTGGAAAGATTAAATCTTGATTTTAAAGAACCGCTACCAAGCAAAACAAGGAACCGATATTAACTGTTGTTGACGAATATTCACGGTTTCCTTTTGCCTTCCCTTGTTCAGGCATATCGGCTACTGCAATCATACAATGCCTCTATTCATCATTCGTGTTTGGAGTCCCTGCCTGTATACATTTGGACCGAGGGGCTTCTTTCATATCAAAGCATTTCGACAATTTCTACAGGAACGAGGAGTAGCCATAAGCCAGACAACTCCCTACAGCCCTACGTGTAACGGCCACTGCAAAAGACATAACGGCATTATTTGGAAGACAGTTCAATTGACTGCATCAAATAATGGATATTCGATTGATAATTGGAAAAATTTCTTTCCTGTCGCATTATACACCATACGATCCCTATTGTGTACCGCCACGAATGCTTCTGACACAACGTCTAATGACACTGTCTCCATTGCGGCTCCATCAGACACTTCGGATCCATCACAGATGAAAGGCCAGCACTGGAAAAATGTGTTCATCCAGGGACTGACTCTGAGGCGGAACAATCTGCTTCTCTAAGAAGGAAACATTTCGGAGCAAGGTATTTTAGGGCTCACAGACAGGCTCACACTGAAGAGCCTAACTGTTTAAGTACTCCGACCCTGAATCAGGGACTGCCATTACTGATTATTAATGGTGGAACTTGAGTAGAGTTTAATTATATGAGGACGCTCAACAAAAACTTATATATATATATATATATATATATATATATATATATATATATATAATTACTTAATTTACTCACATAAAATTAATATACGAAAGTATAGATTTATGTGTAAACTTTAAGTATTTACTTCAAAAGTGTTCAATACGTAGGTAGAGCTAGTTAGTAATTTATAAAATATATATGGCGATTAAGCTACACTGAATATTCCGCGTTTCATCCACTCTAGGACTCTTCAGGCTTCTGAAGCGGAACAGTCTACTTCCTTGAGAAGGAAACATTTCGGAGCAAGGCATTTTAGGGCTCACAGTCAGGCTCACACTGAAGAGCCTAACTGTTTAAGTACTCCGACCCTGAATCATGGACTGCCATTATATATTAAACATAATGCGTAAGAGGAAAAGAGAGAGTTCAATTCCACAAGAGGAGACTTGTCTGGATAATGTCAAGCTCAACAATTATTATTGGAGCTTATACAATAGGACAAGAGTATGAAATGAAGTCACAAAACTATATATTGGTAGATATAGAATGGATCATTTATTGAATAATGGAATACTCTAGCGTTATAATCAGGATTCGGTTCTGGGGTTCGGGAAGGAGTGAGTCACTCTCTCGACAACAGCACGTTTCTGCCCTCTTCTTTTCCAATCGACCACACCTAGCCTCTCGCCACCAATGTCACACCGCACAATCCGAACGTCAGCAATACAAAATTCTTTTCAAGAGAAGACGTTCACGACTCTTTTCTCTCTGCTGCCCCAGGGAATTTTTCCCTGGTTTTATATCCTCCTATCTAGAAAAAAAAAGGAAGAGACAGGAAAAAAATAATAGTTTCTCCCATCATGCTCTGCCTTCCCAAGATGCCCTTCGTGTATACAAATGCACTGGCTATCCTTTCCTTCTTCTTTCCCAAAGAGTGATGCAGATACGCCTGTTACGTTTCTTTTTTTTTTGTCTTCTTTTCTAATCATATACCCCACAAATACAAGCAAAATTTGGGGATAGAAGGGACTCTTTATACCAGGGCATTTCGAAGTCTAATGCTTTTCATCAGAGGAGTAGAGAAGATGCTAGGTAGCATGGGGAAGATGCGGCGTCTAGCGTAAGGTTCATTAGCGGCAAAAAAGATTAAGAGGAAGTATAGAATGTTGGGGGAAGCTTTATTGAATTCTAAATAAATAAAGGAGAAGCCTGTTATATATAGTATGATATATAAGATTGTATATGGTCTTTAACATAGTGTTGAGTTTAAGGGGTATATGCTTTAGGGTTAAATTGGGGGCGTATTATTGGTGCGTGGTAATTTATTTTAACGGTTTGTGGGGTTTCTATTATCTATGGAGTGGTATTTTTGAAAGTTGCAATCTAAACGGCAAAAAAGGCGGCTATAAAATCACTTATAATTTGGGGGGGGGGTATGTAAGGTTGTAATATTGATTAGGTAATATTTTTAAGTTTCTTCTGTTATGATATAGGGAGTATGATTATAAGGAAGTGGTCAGAGGATCGGATGGCAATGTCTATGAGTGCATTTAACTCGATGCAAAAGGTTTGAGGATACATATAGTTGGCAAGGTGGAAGAGTAAGGAGACATTTACTACTTATAAAAGTGGTAATAATATCAATAATAGTAGGGTAATTATAATAATGATAATTATAATAATAATGATAATTTAATAATAGTAATAATAATAAAGATAAAAATAAAAGTAAAAATGAAAAATGTCAATGTTACTGGTAATAACAATGAAAATGAAGATAGCAGTAACGGTTATGGTAACAATGACGGGAATAGTAACGGGGATAATAATAATAACAGCAATTATAATGATGATTATAATAATAACAATAATAATAATAATGATAATAGCGGTAAAAACAAGGCAATAATAATAATGATAATAATAATAGTAATAACAATATTACTACCACTACCTTCTGATGAGAAGCATTAGGCTTCGAAATGCCCTGGCATAAAAAGTCCCTTCTATCCTCCAAATTTTGCTTGTATTCCATTATCCAATAAATGATCCATTCTATATCTACCAACATATAGTTTTGTGACTTCATTTCATACTCTTGTTGTCCTATTATATATATATATATATATATATATATATATATATATATATATATATATATACATACACACACAGATATGTATATATATTATGCTTACAACTTATTATATATATATATATATATAAAATAAAAATTACAATTAAATTTACCAAAATGATCCAAGATGGTAAAATTAAAGTATATTATAAATATTAAAAAATTAATATTTATAAAATTATCTCAGCCAGATGTAAAAGCTCGATCAAACCAAATAGGAAATAGAGCTTATAATACGAGCAAACAGTTAATAAAACATGTCAAAAAACACTTTGAAATGAGTTAAACGCATATTTAATTTGAAAAGGAAACACTAGATAAGTAGATAGTCCTTAATCCGCAGAGTTTCGAAGAAATACTTTCCTTCTCATCAGAGGGTAGGAATTAGCAAAAGGAAAGTATTTCTTCCAAACTCCACAAATTAAGGACTATCTACTTATCTAGTGTTTCCTTTTCAGATTAAATATGTTTTTAACTCATTTCAAAGTGTTTTTTTAACATGTTTTATTAACTGTTTTCTCGTATATATATATATATATATATATATATATATATATATATATATATATTTCTTGTTGAGCGTCTTCATACAATTAAACTCTACTCAAGTTCCACTGTTACTAATCATCACGGTGTTATCTCATTTTCTACCTAACACTCTTTAACCTTTATCCTAGAGTAGTGTATATATATATATATATATATATATATATATATATATATATATATATATATATAATGTTGTCTCTGATGGCATGATGTCAGAAGCCTTCAGTGTTACAACTGGGACCAAACTGGAGCGTGTGGTGGCACCAGTTCTCTTTGCCTTTTTCTTCTCAATTATGCAGAAACATGCATTTAGTGACATTGACACTGGTGTCATGTTTCATTTTCGATCATCTGGTGGATTGTATAACCATCAACGGTTCAAAGCCAAAACTCTTCTCCGAACAGAAGTTATTTGCGATTTGCTTTTTGCCGACGATGCTGCTTTGGTGGCAACATCCTTTGAGGAAGCGCGGGCTCTTTTCGATTGCTTTTCAGCTGCATGTATGGCCTTTGGACTGACAATAAGCATAAAAAAGACTGAGGTAGTACTTCCCCTAGTAGTTCCCCTACTCCAAAGCAAGTTGGAGGTCTAAGGCAAAATCCACCTGAGTATAGATTTTCTGAGCATAAACTGAAAGTAGATGGTCTTTATATAAATTATGTTAAGTCGTTTCTCTGCCTCAGCAGCAAAGTTAACATAGTTGATCCCTTGATGATGAAATTGTTCACAGGATTGCTAAGGTTACCTGTGCCTTTGGAAGCCTTGTGGAATGAAAGGGGTATCCGACTGGACACAAAACATCTTGTTTATCGTGCTGTTGTTCTCTCTATCCTTCTGTACAGACATCACATTCATCAGTTAGATGTATTCCATAAAAGCTGTCTACATTTGATTTGTGGCCTTATCCTCTGCAACAAGATATCAAATGCTGAATTATTCACAAAATGCAAAATATCTGACATCAAACCATTCCTCATTCAGTCACAGTTGTGGTGGACTGGTCACGTCTTGAGGATGCCTGATAACAGAATACCAAAAATTGTGATGTACAGACAGCTGGCAGATGGGAAAAGAAATGTTGGGCAGCTTATGTACAAGGACAAGTTGAAAAGTAATCTGTCTGCAGTAAACATACCATAAGCGAGTGATCGTAAGGAATGGAGATTGCAGTGTTTTGAAGGAATCCGAAAAATCGAGAGAAAACAGAGAAAGAGCAAAACGATTCACAGTGGCTGCTAATCCATAACCATGTTCTATATGCGACTTTGTTTGCAGGTTTCTTGCTGAATTGATAAATCATCAAAGGCAAAAACATAAATAAATTTAAAAATGTGGGTTGTTGGAACCTCATACATCGTATCGAGGAGAGAGAGTCCATGATATATATATATATATATATATATATATATATATATATATATATGTATTAGCAAGGCATCCCTGGCATTGCTCGGTCATAAAATATGCATAAATATTATATTTTAACATACAGATTTATTATTTACTAGTGGGGCTGCCTGACGTTGCTCGGGTGTTTAGGTGGTGTAGTAAGGAACCCGGGGTGGGGATCAAAACAACAGTAGCAGGGGTGCCTGTTGCCTGGTTGTGTGTAGGTGGTATAGTAACGAACCCCAGCGGTGTGTAAAAAAAAAAGTGGTAGTAGCAGGGGGTGAGGGAATTAAAATAACAGTAGGCAGAGGTGTTAAAAAAACAAAAGTGGTAGTAGGCAGGCAGGTTCAAACCCGTAACGTGAAAGAGAAAAAAAGGTTAAAAACGTGACGTCTCAGCTGATGTCTCCATCACCTGACCAGAAGTTCTGAATGTTGAAATTAAACGTAGTCAATTCAACCGATACAATGACTTGCGAAAATAGCGGGGCAAAAACCGACCCCTCTTTGCAGAAAACTTCCCATTTGAGGATGAAGGAATGAATGTTTTGGGGCAATTTTTCAATATTTGCCGTCCGAATGATTTGGCTTTAAAACGATATTGGTCTGGTTAGGTTCTGACGTGTCTGTCAAACAAAAGTTTTTGCAAGACATACAAACACACACACACATTTTCCATTTGATATATTAGATTAGCAACAACAGTAGCGGCGTTGCCCGGGTGTGTTTAGGTGGTGTAGTAAGGAACCATGGGGTGGGTGGGTGGGGGGTAAAAAAGTGGTAGTAGCGGGGGGATCAAAACAACAGTAGGCAGAGGTTTTTAAAAAAAAAGTGGTATTAGGCAGGCAGGCTCGAACCCGTAACGTGAAGGAGGAAAAAAATAGACATTAGTCGATGTCTCCATCGTGGGACCAGAAGTAAAGAGCATTGAAATTAAGTGAATCAATTCAACGGTGAACGGTGACTTGCTAAAATGTCGGCGAAAAAGTTACCCCTCCTTGTACAAAACTGCCCAGTTTAGGGTGAAGGAATTAATATTTTTGGTCAATTTTTCAATATTTGTCGTCCAAGATGTCCAGCTTCAAAATGATACCGATCTCGTTAGGATCCGTTGCCTGTCGAAAGTTTTTGCGACACACACACACACACATTTTGCCTTTCATATATATATACTAGCAGGGGTACCCGGCGTTGCCCGGGTGTTTGTAGGTGTGTGTGCTGTTAAATAAAAAAGAAACCGGGGGGGGGGGATAAAAGTTGGTAGGATCGAACCCGAAGCCCTGAGGCGAAGTTTGAAAATAAAATCGGCCAGCCAGAATGAGTTACTGAAAGATGTTTGAATTTATTTAAGTAAGAACCAAACTGACAGGTGCGCACACGGAAGTCGTCGAGCGTTACGACGACGACATCAATGACCAGGTTTGTTTGTTATAAGCGAAGTAAAAAAAGAAAACAACGTTAAAACTTAAGCGGGGGGGGGTAATCAAAACAAAACACAAAAAAAACTAACGTAAGGCAAATGAACGATGAAAACAGAAAACGAACATGTGAAAAATGTCTTAAATAAGCCTGTTTCGATATTAAAATTTTAAAAATTGGTGGGTACCCGGGTGCTTTTGGGTGCATGGTCGGGGTTGGATAAGCGAAGTAAAAAAAAAAACAGAAAAACGATCGTTACGTGAAAAATGGCTTAAATATAACACTGGTTCAATATTTCAATTTAAAAAATCGAAAAAAAAAGACATCTCACACCACGATTCGAACCCAAAACGTTTAGATAATGAACCAACACACTAACCAATGCGCTAACCAACTGAGCTAATGCGACATACATGAAATTTACTCAGTTTTTCAACTATTTAAAGTAAATCAGGTCATGACGTCATCTGACGCATGCGTAGAACCGGTCGTCGTCACGAGAGGAGCGTTTTTGTTGCTCCCCCCTGTCGAAAATTGTTGATTTCGGGGTGAAAAAAATGAACGTTTTTGGCCAAATTTTCGATAATTTTCGAGCGAAGGATGGAGCTTCAATATGATACAGAGTTTGTGAATTTTTGTTCTGTCTGTCGAAAGTTTTTAGCAAACACACAAACATACATACATACATACATACATACATTTTCGCTTTTATATATATAGATTAGCGGAGGTACCTGGCCTTGCCTGGGTGTTTTGGAGGTTTAAAAGAAAAAAAATTTTGGGTAGAAAGGTAGACTGGAACCCGAAGCCTTGACGTGAAAGCGGAAAAGAAAGGGAGAAAAAAACTGGCATCTTACCACAGCCACTGAGATATAGAAGGCCTGTTAACTGAAAAAGTGCCTGCAGGCAATATTGGTAAGATTTGTCAAACTGTTACTGTCGATACTATATGACGACATTTTAAAAAAAATTATTAAAACATGTTAAACAAGAAAAGAAAGGAACCCAATTCGATTAATAATGAAACTGAACTTTATTCAATATAAAATATAAATATTATCTACGTAAAATTACGTAATTTTAAAGCAATGTACAATCTAATACTTATAAAACTGAATTATGAATTTAGAGAACAAACAATTAAAGAAACATAAAACACAAACAATTCTTGGCCTTCGGAGCAAGATCACAGTGTAGTATCTGTTCTGATGCTACAATTCACTTTTTCTGTCTTCGGTCGGTGGAGGAAAAATCCTTCGTCAGACAATTTTTATTTTTGTTCCTATCCAGAGTGCCTCTTATTGGAGAGCTGGATTTTCCCCCACAAGATTATATGTTGAAATATTTAAATAACTATTACTTTTAATACAGAAATTACATTTAAAGTTTTGGTTTTCTGTTCTTCTATGTTCAATTTTGCCCCATGTTTTTCATCAAAATGTGTAGCGTATTTTCATCAGTTACATGGTTAGGAATCTTTTCTCCGCTATAGTTTTTATTTTCATATCAGTGCAGAATACATGAATATGGAAATGAAGTTCACATAACTACTAAGAAACAATCATAATATAATTTGAACATTGGTTAAAAACTAAGAAAATATAGTAAGCATTTATTTTATTTTTCAGATTTTTTGTTATATCTTTAATTCAACTTGATTCATACTTTTATTTTGTGCTTGTTTTTATTTTATTTTCATTTCATTTATTTTTATTATTATATTTCCCACACTAAATATTTTTATTTTTTCTTACATTTATTTTTTCATAGACATTCAAATAATGCTTTTAGCCTTTTTTTTTTCCTCAAATACTACCTTCAAAAAAGTTTTTGCGATTAAATAAACTAATGAAAACCTTTTGCATATGCGCTTTTTAGGGAGCAACCATTAAATTAAAACCATTTACGTAGGGTCCACGTTCCCCATGAAGTATCTTTTTTTTTTTATTATTGTTGTTATAATAATAATAATAATAATAATAATAATAATAATAATAATAATAATAATGGTGCTTGTGCATGCTATATTTTAGATAGGATTTTCAAGTTAACTTTTATGGTATCTTTTTTTTCATCAAATTGTTAGATGAAAGTGCAGAATAGTTAGAAAGTCTCTCCCTATTAAGAATGGCTTTCTAAATAACGTTATTATTTCAGCACGGTAAGTTCACACCACAAATACCAAACAATATTTATTTATAAGAAAAACACAAGAAAATATGTTAACTAAAATTTAATGTCCTCTTTATTTTTAGTTCATATCAAAACTTTAATTAAAACTGATTAGTTAATGAATTTTTAAGATGAATTTGTGTTCGTATGAATAAAATGTTCGAGAGAATAAAGAATCTAAAGAATAAAGTGAATGCGTTCGAGAAAATAGAAAATTTCCTATTTTATTTTCCATTACAGTCATGTAAATTATTTACAGATAAAATGTTATAAAACAAGCAAATAAAAACTTTTAAGTTGTAAATATATTTCAAAGAAATAAATTACGCCTGATGCTAAAATATTGAAATCATCAATTATTTTAGTTAAAAAAAAAAAACTGTTGTAAAAAATGCTTCTAACTTTAAAATATTTGGAAATACCCAATGAAAAGTTTTATTTATTATTAAAAGAACGAACTGAAAAATATTCTCATATAAACATTTTTTTGCGGTTTAAAAAAATAAAATAAAATAATAAAATATTCGACTTCCTTTCAAAAACAACCCACTTACTGTTATTATCCCAATGTGCAATTATTACAATGACTGCAAATATATAATTATCCAAATGGAAAATTGCTTTTTCTCTTTAAGAGAATAAAAAACATGCACAATCTAAGCCAACAAAAAATATTTTTTATGGCCATGTGGTTCAACCGGAAACTTTCTATACCTACAAGTTGATCAGGAAATAACGTCACGCTGTCATGTTCACTGACCTACTCTCTCGGTGGTGGTGATCTTACTTGCTTGGCCACGGCGGGAGAGGAATGAAAAGTGTTTTAATTTAACGATTAAAAAGTTAAATGACAGGTACGTGAACTTGATGAGGTCAAACATTATGCCATATGAGAATGAAATTAACTTCGGCTGCAAGCCAGTTTCTGCATTTCCTTTGAAGATGTTGGTGAAAACCAGCTCCCCATATAAAGGGGAGTGTTCAAATGAATAGCAATTGTCTGATATAAAGGGTTCCCCCGCATTGATCAAACCTCATTGCTTTTCTGGCCATGAGGGCTTCTGCTCCGGATTCAGTTTCGATTTTATACCGAAAAGCCAAACAAACACGCGTAGACCAAGAAATATTGAGAAAATAGCGTCTAAAAGTCGCCAAATTAAAGATACATGCAACCTCGTTTCATGAATCATAGATATTATAATCTAGACAGTATATAAAAAGTTTTAAGAATCGGTGACCCCACCGAACGCCCCTCTCCCAAAACCCTTTGTCAGACATACACAAAAAATGCACCCACACACAAACACACACACATTTTTGCTTTTATATAATAGATAGACTAGCAGGGAAGCCCAGCGTTGCCCGGGTGTTTAGGTGGTGTAGTAAGGAACCATGAGGGGAGGTAACAAAAAAGTGGTAGTAGTGGGAAGGGGGGAATCAAAACAACAGTAGGCAAAGGTGTTAAAAAAAAAGTAGTAGTAGGCAGGCAGGCTCGAACCCGTAATGCGAAGGAGAAAAAAAAATCCTGACGTCTTAGTCGATATTTCCATAGCGTGACCAGAAGTCACAAACGTCATAATTAACCATAGTCAATCGAAAAGGGAACGATGACTTGCCAAAATGGTAACGCAAAATCGACCCCTCCTTGTACAAAATGACCGAGTTTTTTGACGTCTTGAAAGATCAATGTTGAGAAAGCCCTTCATATCAAACAATTGCTATTCACGCCTTTGTACGCCTAAAATAAGATATGGACAGCCTGATGTGTTTTCAAGCTAGTGGGTGGATATAATAAGCCAGATTTTTCTTTCGTGGACGAGTTGACCGGAGTACTCAGACCAGCATAAGAAGTCTTGGGGCTGCTGTTGTGCCTCAACTCACATCTACATTAGCAAACACACAGACACAAAAAACATTTAACCCTTCTATATCGTCTGCCGATCTATATAAACTTCTTCCTTAAAATATTTCCAACCTTTCTCACTGAACTTTATTTCTAATATAAAAAACAATGAATATTGACTTTTATTAACAACTTTTAATTAAATTTAATTTTGTTTCTTCTTTTGCTGTAATCTTTTATTCTTAAACATAAGATATTTTTTCGTGAATGTTTGCCTCTGAACTCTTTATTGACTTTGTTTTGTTTTATTGTATAACATGTCTCTCATCGTTCTCACATTTGATCATAAACCTAAAACCTTTTTCACCAAAAACATTTCTCTGTACTTCTGCATTTATGAACCCACGATTTCTACAAAGTTACTTGGGTGTGCCCGACAGATGACGAGAATAACTGGAAACAACTAGTCGAGCCTTATTACAAAAACACAAATTGTTACAACCACCTCTCATCTTCATGTTAAGAATGACGAGGATTATTGAAATTCATTAAGTAACACATTGGAAAAAAATGTTTTAATATCCAAAAAAAAAACTACTTGTCTACCGTTTCTGGTTCTTCCCATTATCTATTGGGCACACTCAAGTAATTCCATGGAAATCACGGGTTCATAAATGCAGAAGTAGCCATTTCTCTAAACCGGCTTATCCCAAAACACTTCTCCAAAATCAAAATCCTGAAATGTAACCTCTGAAAAGATGACAGGTCCCCAAAGTATGGATCTCCAAAAGTGGCGACTCCCAAAATTGGTTTATCTCTAAAAATGCCTATTCACTGCACTTGTGGGGGTGTTGCTTGCGAGCAATCAAAAACACAAATAAATTAATAAACGTCTATTTTTGCATACGTGCATTCTTTGATTGTCAATTGTCACTTTTCTGTGTATGGCTGTTGATCTGTATAGTTGCATTGTCTGGTGGCTGTTGATCAATATGGAACAATGGAAACTTGGCAGTTTCAAAGGTTTTATTGTGGAGAGTAAGATTGTTAATAAGGGGAGAGACTAAAATCGATTTGTTTGAAAAGACAATTATTTAATTTCTTATCATTAAAGTTCTTTCTGGTTCCTATTCAAATCGATCTGAACAACTATATATAAATTCATGTACTGATATTATTACCTATTAGATAGCACACTGATCTCATGGTTCAATTGACTCCATGCTTTAGTGATTTATTTATTACTAGCAGAACCCTGGTCGATCAGTGTGTGAATAAGATTGAGTTTCTTTGTTTTGGTGCTTTTAGAAATTTGCAGTCGTGATAAAGTTTTGACTTTCAGTTTAGTGATAGTTTTTGATTACGTTAGTATAAGTTTTGGGTTAGTTTCGGGTTAGGTTAATGTTAGATTAGGGTTAAGTTAGTGTTAGTTTTGGATTAGATTAGTCTTAGGTTAAAATTAGTATTAGACTAGGTTAGTTGTTAAGTTAAAATTAGGTTGTTGAAAAAATTGAAAAAAAAACCATCTGTTTGTAGTGTGTAGATTGTTTGTTCATTAATGTGCATTATCATTACTTTTACTTAGCCAAACAAGAATATTTCACTAATTACAGAATAAAAAAAAAAAAAAAAAAAAAGTGACCACCCTCCCCAATCAAAAAAATTGAAAATTTTTAGATAGTAAACCCCATCCCCTCATATTTATATTTAAAACAGAAAACAAATAATTTGAATGAGATAAGAGAAAAATCCAGGTTGTCCTCAACGGTCGTACATCAAAACAACGTGATATAAATGCGGGTGTGCCACAGGGGTTAAAACTTGGATCTTTATTATTCCTGATAATCATAAATGACCTCCCTGATAAAATTTTCTTGGAGATGGGAATATTTGCTGATGACACTACACTCTATAACAAGCACGAGGGAAAAACAAATGAACACACATCTAAGGAAATTACTAAAACTCTAGAGGAAGACCTCCAGTCTGTAGTGGAATAGTGGTTGGTAACGTTCAATATTGCCAAGATTAAGCTTATTTCTTTTAATAATTACAGGAAACATTCTCAATAACTGATTGCCATGGCTAATGATACACTGCCTGAAAGTACTTCTCTCAAACTCCTTCACAGACAACATAGAACAAATACATTGAGGCAATTGCCAAGGCTGCTGTGAAGAAGATGAGCGCTCTCTACCATGCTGTATTTTTACAAGGCCATGGTTCACCCATGCATGGAGAATTGTTGCCACATCTGTGCTGGTGCATCTGCTACTAGTCTCTCGCTCCTAGACAGGGTTAAAAAAAAGTCGCCAACCTAAAAGGTCCTGAACTATCAACTAAACTTCAACCTCTGTCCCATCGCCAAAACGTGGCATTCTTGTGCTTGTTTAACGAGTATGCCAAGTGCTCTGACGAACTCCAAGCAATAGTAGCCCCTTGACAATACCCCTGACAAACCTGACAAGCAGCAAAATCCCACCCCTACACTGTAGAAATCGCTAGATGCCGTAAAGCCTTCTACTCGAATAGCTTTTTCCCTTAAGCTGCTGCACTTTTCCCCCTGCTTTCTTGACTGTTCTGACATGCAGAAATTCAAGTGTTATGTGAACAGACATCTCACTGCCCAACTCCATAAATAGAAGCTCTGCAAATCTGGTCCCAAAATAGTATCCCCCTCGCGACTAAGTGGCTTTGTGCATTGTTTGGGGTGCAACGTCAATAAAAAAAAGAAAAAAAATGCCAACAGCCCAATTTTCAGTTAAATATCTTGATTCGCCACTAACTAACAAAGAATTGGGTGCTTATTTTACATTAAATTAATATCAGAAAGTGATCCACCACCTTAAAATCTAAAATATTTAATTTTATGATTGTAATTGTATTTAGTGGGAAATTTTAAAAAAATGTTTATATGTAATCGCCCCCAAAAAGTAGTATTGGAAGTTTTTGAATGAGTAAATTATTCAGTGTATAAATCCTATTTGAACTGTGAATTACTAAGAACAAATTTTTTTCTGATTTTGTTTTTCTAATCATATTTTTTTGTAAATCTTAGCTTATCCTTTCGTTGTGTTCATCATCGACTGAAGAACTCATTAAATGTTATCTGCATTCATTTTACAATGAAGTGTAGAATTCTGTAGAATTGAAAGACAAAGTCTGATTCTAACATTTAAAACAACTTTATTGAATCGTTTCGTTAACATGTTGATAAAAGAGGAATGGAAAAGAGAAGAGTGTTAATAATGGAATAAATGTTCGTTTATGACAAAATAATGAATGTCTTGTTTGTAAGAAAAAGTGTTCATTTATGAAGAATATGTATCGTACACCGGCGTTGAAGTCACGGTCATGTAGATATGTGTGTGCATGTTATAGTAAGTCAACATATGTGCCACTTTAGTAGCCATGTTAAGTCCATGGTGTTTCTTGTTGAACTCTAGGTAATTGCCAAGGCTGCTGTGAGGAAGGTGGGGGCTCTCTTTACTGTGCTTATAGACTGCTCACACCCAAGAGTATCCTGTATCTCCACAAAGCCACTATTTGCCCATGTATGGAATATTGTTATCACATCTGGCCTGGTGTATCTGCCACTAGTCTCTCCTAGACAGGGTTAAAAAAAAGAGTCGCCAACCTAATACATCTTGCACTGTCTGCCAAAATCCACCATCTGTCCCATCGCCGAAATGTGGCACTAATGTGCCTGTTTTACAAGTACTTTAATGGTAAGCTGTCAAGCGAACTCAAAGCACTAGTTCCCCTCAACATAAAGACTCCAGACAAACCAGACAAGCAGCAAAATCCCACGCCTACACTATAGAGATTCCTAGATGCCACAAAGCCTTCTACTCAAATAACTTCTTCCCTAGAACTCTAGGACTGGATTCTTTCAAAGGTTTTGGTTGCATCTCAAGAGAGAAGACTGACTTTGAAGAACTGCCATGAAATTGGTCAGTTCGCTCCTGGTCGTAAAAAGAGTAAGTAGGCTGTGTTAGCTCTTATCAACTTCTATCACATGCTCAGCTCACCTGAAAGATGATCTCTGATTGGTTAAGCTAGGCAAAAAGGTGAATGCCTGCACCAATCAGCACTGAACTTATTCAAAATTGTAAACTGCAAGCTGTTGCTGCCACTGTTGCTGCTGCAACTGTTGCTGTTGCTGTTGAACATTGTAGAGATGTTGTCAAACTACTATATTTTAGCCTCGCTCGCATGCAGCGCACATACTGACACAATGCACAACACCCTCAAGTTTGAGACATATACAGTTATCACCCCTTATTTCCAGAGTTGCATGTTTAAACTGATAGGTGGCGATATTGACTTCCATTTCTCTCTCTCTCTCTCTCTCTCTCTCTCTCTCTGTTTCTCTCTCTTTCTCTTTTCACTTGGATATCTTCCGGTATGGACATGTGGAGATTTCTTTCTGCCTGTTTTTTGTTTATAAACATGTCTTATACCAATCGCACATAATAAATTCACATGGTTTGTGAGTTACATATTTTGATGAGCATTGTCTCTTTTATTGTTGTTCGTTCACTACTTTCGTCTTTCTCAATATGCTAAACAGAATTGACAACATCCACAACAGCATCATTCCTGATGATGATATTGTTGGCATTCATTTCCCTGATATCTTTCTATTAAGAATTTTTTCTAGAGGGATATTGAGTACTTATAGGAGCGAATTACATTATATTAATTTTGAAACACCACTATTTTTTTTTAAGACTTTTCAAGACTGCAAAAAATAAAAAAAAATTCAAGTCAACCACAAACACTGATCTCAGAAAACAAGAAATACTCAAACTGCTTGCCTTTGGAATTTCTTCTCTGTTCTTCATTTCCTCGACTGTATCAACATGCAGAAATTTAAATGTAATGTAAACAAACATCTTGCTGCACAAATCCCTACTTAGGATGCCCCGATAAAATGTAAACACAGCGGCTTAGAAAAAAAAATGGCTGCTGAGTTATTAAACACCATCTAACACGTCTTGCAAAAAATGTTTATGATGATGATTTCATGTGGACTGAAGAAATTAAAATATTCTAACTTGTCATTAAGCTGGCTGACAATTTCGAAATGATTCAATAGATTGCCAAGCATTGGTTGGAGGTGTAAAATCTGTAATGTACCAGGTGCATTGAATCGTTATTCGCAGTCAATTGATAGTTGGAAATGGAAATATTCGAAAGATAGATTTTGTTGTTTGACACAAAAAAATTTTCTTTGGAGTGAAGCAAACTTTACTAATGAACAATTTATAATTTATAGAATAGATGATTTCTTTCAGTTTCAGGTTTTATATAAAACTCAGACTCAGTGGCCATTCCAGTAATCCATATGTTCCAATAGCAACGTGCCTTGTTTGTAGTGAATATCAGTAATAATAAAAAAAGAAAAAAAAAATATGATGTGCCTTAAATAAGTTTTCAGACTTTTTCCTTATGGGGACTTTTATTGATAGTACACACATGAAACTCTAATCCCATTCGAAATAATCACCGACTGCAATGCACTTGTCGTGCCATTCCAACAACTTCTGGAAGGCCCCATGGAAGTCCTCTTGTGTGAGCGTGTCAATGACCTTCGTCACAGCCTCTTTCAGCTCATCAGTTGACTCATAAAGACAGCCTCTAAGGTTTTCATTGAACTTAGGAAATAATTAAAAGTCACAAGAAGCAATGTTTGGACTATAGGGAGGGTGAGAGACCTGTCTTGATGCCCATCTTGGTCCTGACGTCTTTCTTTCTAATCTTCTCTAAACACCCTTAGGACAAACTTCACGCAAATCTTCAGCATTCTTCATCGTGAATAATTGTATGTACAGTTCCCACACTGACATCAAACTGTGCATTTATTGTCTCTATAGACACACGATGGTCCTTATCCATGAACTTCTTTATTTGCCCAATCAACGCTGGTATTATGACTTCCTTACTCCTCCCACACACCTCATCATTCCTCACAGACTCCCTGCCTTCCTTGAATCTTTTATGCCACTCAAAAACTGATGCTTGATTCATGCAAGATGGCCTAAAAGCAGTTTGAAGTATTCCATACGTTTCTGTGGCATTTTTTTCCAAGTTTAAAACAGAATTTCATTGCATATCGTTCTTCTAAAGTTTCCTCACGTCCAGATTGCATTTTTAAAATTCACCAGCTATGACAACCAGACTTTAGTAGGGTGTATTCTAATTCCTACTGTAGCTGTTTATTTAAACCTGAAATTATAAAAATTGGTCAGTCATCTCATAAGATTTATAGAAATAACATACTGAATTTTAAAGAGTTTATGAAAATTTTAAATGCCTGTACAAAAAAAGTCTGGAAACTGATTGGTGGTATCTTGTATTTATGAAAATCAAAAGTGCAACACTATAATAAAAAACAAACAAACAAACAAACACATTGATTCCACCAGAATGCTTTTCGGTTTATTTGTAAATAAATCAGCCAGTTTACTTGTTTGTAAATCGTTGAAATAAATAAAAAATTAAAAAAAATGAATAACTTTAAGCCTTCAAAATTTTAAAAGAAATTTAGCTTTAAACTGTCAAAATAGAAAGTCGTTTCTGTTTTTAAAATTCTCAAAGTTCTGGGAGATATTTCTCTAGAGTAATTGGTGATCTTTTAAATGAACGCATTTCAGGTGTAAACATTATTACATACTTACGCGTCATGTCGGAATTAATATAGATCCTAAAAATTATGAAATATGAGCCAATAGAAAATTTCTTTTAAAAGAAATACCTTGAAATTTGTAAGCATCAATTTTCAAAGTTAACGGACAAAGGGAAGTAATTCATGATTTTTTTATTTCATCACAAATAATTTGCTTGAATTTTCGAAAATATTTTTTTACCTAGAAATGTTTTTAATTCTGTTAAAATTACATGAATTTTTTTTCATTAGCCGTAATAATAACATTAAAATTTTTCATTCATGAGTTATTTGTATCGGTTTTCTTTTTCTTTTTTACTTTACAGTGGCAAAGTAAGGGAGATAAATTATCTCAGATTTCAACGATTGATTTTTAAAGAAGGTCAGATGTTATATCAGCTGAAGCGGTGTGAGAATAACACAGAAGCTGGGAACAGTAGTTTGAAGAATCCAAATTGATTTTAACGTGAAAGAAAAACACGAAATAGATAAAAGCGATTGACAAAATAAATAAATAAATAAATAAAATAAATAATTTAAAAAAAGCAATCAACGAAAACAATGCAGACATTTCAAGAAGGGGAAGGGTCAGCTGAGCCTCCATCATCTCCCTCTATCATAGATGGTATCCTTAAAAGATGGCCGATTGAAGCATCATTATTCTGCCGATTTAAGAATTTTCGAAAGATAAGCGATTGAATGATTTAATAAACAACTCCAAGTATTGTTTTTTAATTTTTTTTTTTTTTTTTTTAGAATTGTATTTTCTTTACCTTAATCACACCTGTAGGGGACTAGGATATATAAATACCCCAATCCCGTTACATGAGAATAATGAAACAAATGAGGAATTGAAGGAAACAAAGGCTCAGTTAATGGATAAGATAAACGTGGTTTATTTGCTATTGAAAGAAATGAACGTTTTAGTTACAATATGTCCGCGCGTATGTGGCCAATGTTCGTTGCAGGACTGGTGTTGTTGCAAGAAAGGAAATGTATTTTCATCTCAAGTTCGGGTCACTATTGTTTGTTCGCGCGTGGGAAGAGAAATAATTGTTGTAGGAAAATTGAGAATAGTAGTCCAGCGTGTGTATGCATTGATAAGGAATTAACTTCTGTGGGGGTAGTATAATTAAACAAAGCGTACTTATCTTTTCAGACGACGGGGGTGGTAAGTGGCGGCCAGTCGTGCTACTTCGGTGATATGTGTCAGGCTTTTAACTGGAGAGCGACGACTACATTTATCAACCTAGCGGCGCGGCGTTTTTGCCTCCTGTGTTTTTCTTCTTTTTCTTCTTTGGTTTGTGTAAGATAGGCATTGTTAGAATTGAAGGCGTCTCGGCTCATAACGTGAGAGCGGAGTTGGCTTCAGTTCACTGGTGCCTTATTTCTTCTTCTTCTTCTTCTTCTTCTTCATCTCTTTAGGTCGGGTGGAAGAATGTCTGTGCGTTCACTGACGCAGCTGGGCGAATCTCCTTTTCTTTCCTTTTTCTTCTTCATTTCTTTAGGTCGGGTGGAAGACTGTCCGTGCGTTCACTGACGCAGCTAGGCGAGTCTCTCCTTTTCTTTTCTTTTTCTACTTCATTTCTTTAGGTCGGGTGGAAGACTGTCCGTGCGTTCACTGACGCAGCTAGGCGAATCTCCCCTCCTTTTCTTTCTGGTCCCCTCCTTTTATAGTCGTAAACCGGCTCCCAGCGGCTGTGATAATTTAGGCCTTTATTTTCGGCGGGGAGCTCTGCCATTGGTTCATAATTCTTTTTATGGTTTCTTATTTTTCTTTTTCCAAACGGAAGCGATGCGTGGAGCCATGTGCAAACGAAGATTTTTTATTTTGTCTTTTATGCTGGAGACGTTAGCATCCGGTTGGCATGTTCCCACACACCCATTCCTAGAAAACATGGTTCTTCTTCGTTATTGTACCTATTTACTATGCCTCCCCACGGGACAGAGTTAGACACCAGGGTCGTTTTTTTAACGTGGAGAAAAGGTACAAAAATAAAAAGAAAGAGAACAAGAAATGGAAGTGCAGCATCTGAAGAACAGATACTACACTTTGATCTTGACCAAAAAGGCCAAGTAACGATAATCTTCTTTGTTATTGTAGCGAAATTCGAAAATTGAACTATTGAATTTCAAGTGAAACTAATATCTACTGAATTGTTATGTTGCTATAATGAAAATATAAAAAAAAATTGTGAAAAACGGTAAGATAAAAAGATTAATTATTAATAAAAATAGTTTTCGGAAAAATTTCAAGTGTGTATATAAATTAACAACATCAAGTCAGGGGAAGTAACTCAGTCCATCTTGTTACAGTTAATGGTGGATGTCATGCAATCATCTATTCGTACAAAGTAGATATTTTATGTAATAATGCAGTAATATTTAAGTAATTGCAACATGACAATAGGTAGATGACATTGTTTTTTGTTGAAATTGATGAAAACAGGAAGTCATTATTATTTGTTAATGAAAACTAACGTTTTTGGCTGCAATTATGAAGAAGAACCGAAAAAAAACATTTTTTTATATAAAACTAACAACAAAAAGAAAAATAATAAGTACCTCCAACGTGCACCACAGTTTTTAACGCCCACTATATGTAACACGATGTAACTGTAATTTAATTTAATATTATCATCCCAACTTTTTTACCATTTAAAAGAAGAACCTTCAAATAAACTGCTAATATTTTTTGAAAATTTTTTACAGCATACAAAAATAATGAAAATGCGAGACAAAAATTGTGTTTCTATTATCGACGTTTTAAAACAACGTTCCTATGTAGTTGTTGCATGAGGGACTGAACAGGAGTTTTCACCGGCTGGAGTTACGTCCCCTTACCGGTGTACTCATGTTTGTCAGATGTAAATAAAGACGCCATTTTTATAGAAGCTGATCTGTCGTTATGTCTTATTCAATCTATTGACATCCTCGATAATGACACATGGTGGCAGCGGTGGGATAAAGATATGTCTAAGTAAGATGTACAAAAGGATAAGAAGCGGAAAGTTATTTGCAGAAACAGATAAGTAACTTTATTGTTCTTGTTTAAAATTGTAATTCGTACGTACGTCACATGGAGAAAAAAAAATGTCGGAAGGAAGCATGGAAGAAACAAACAGACCAGTGGCTGGCATAAGACCACCAGCGCCCTTATGTATGGAAGATAATTTATCGGCGAACTGGAAGTTGTTTAAACTGAAATGGCATAACTACGCCATTATTACGTGTTTGGCGAGACAGTCATTACAATATCAAACGGCACTTTTGCTTCACACGTTGGGAGATGACGCATTGAAAGTTTACTACGGATTTCAATTTCTAACACCTGAGGATGAAAGAACACCCACCGAAATTATTCAGGCATTCGATAAATACACTATAGGGGAAACGAATGAAATCTACGAGCGTTACGTATTTCATTCTAGAAAGCAAGGAGGATCAGAGACTGTGGAATCCTTTATTACGGCACTACGGACGTTAGTGAAAACGTGCAATTTTTGTGACAATTGCGTTTCATCAGTACTCAGAGATCAGGTAGTGCTGGGAATACACAACCCCCAGACACAAGCTTAATTATTGAAAATAAGACAGTTAGACTTACAAAAATGTATTGACATTTGTAAGCTGTCTGAAAATGCCACGGTCCAGTCCAGAATCCTAAGGCCTGAAGGAGTGAATAAGGTTGATTTTAAACCAAGGAGAAAGACATCGGCACAAACTGACAGAGATTGCTGGGCGTGTGCACTGCGGCATGGACCGAGAAAAGAGTTATGTCCTGCATTTTGCAAGATCTGTTATCAATGTAATGGGAAAAACCACTTTGCCGCGAAATGCAAAGTATCAAGGAAAAAGAAGGTGCAGGCTGTCAAAACCCAATATGAGGACCAGGAAAACAACAGTAGTAGTTCAGACTATGGACAGGTAGATAACATAACGATTAAGGAAAAGGTGAATGCTGTGAGTCAAGAGGTGATAAAGGCGGAAATGATGGTGAAAGGAAAACCAATTGCTTTTCAGCTCGATAGTGGAGCATCCGTGAACATATTGAATGTGAAACACGTGATCGGAAAAACACTGGAACATTCAAATAAGACCCTTGTCATGTGGAATGGAGCAGAAGTGAAGCCATTAGGAGAGTGTCGAGTTAAAATGATAAACCCCAAAACTGGACAGAAATATGCAGTTAAGTTTGTCATTGTGAAAGAGGATTTCCATCCCTAACTGGGAGCAAATGCAATCCAGAAAATGGAACTCGTCACAATCAATAACGACAAATTCAAAATGGTCGCCAAAGTTTCCCAAATGAATGAATCCAGCACCCAGTACTCGGACAGCATTATCAATGACTTCAGAGATGTATTCAAGGAAGAATTGAGTCAATTACCAGGAAAGGTACATTTGCAGGTGGATCCAGGAGTAACACCAAATGTTGCAGCAACACAGAGAATACCAGTGGCACTTAAAGACAAGCTAAAAGTCGAGTTGGAAAAACTGGTTAAGAAGAATGTTATTGAACCAGTGAGCGACCCAACACCATGGGTAAGTGCGTTAGCACTGGTAACTAAGAAAAATGGAAGCCTGCGGATATGTATAGACCCAAGACCACTGAATAAGGCTCTGAAGAGGGAACATTTTCAGTTACCTACACTGGACGATTTACTACCAGAACTGGCTGACAGCAAGGTATTTTCTACCCTGGATCTACGAGATGGATTCTGGCATGTAAAATTAGACGAAGTCAGCAGTCGCTTAACAACATTTGCTACACCATACGGTAGGTTCCGGTGGAAGGTTTTACCTTTCGGTATTTCTCCAGCTCCAGAGATATTTCAAAAGACCCTTTTTAACAATGTGTCCGATTTGGAGGGGGTGGTTAACAAAGCGGATGATCTTCTGGTGATTGGGAAGGATAAAACGATGGAAGAAGCAACAATTGATCATGACCTAAAACTCAGGAAACTGTTGCAGAGATGTCGTGATCGCGGGATGCGATTGAATGCTGGAAAATTGAACTTACGACAAACGTCTATATCTTTCCTGGGACACATAATAACCAGTGATGGTTTACTTCCTGATCCTGGGAAGGTAAGAGCCATAAAAGAGATGCCATGTCCAACAGATGTGAAAGGAGTGCAACGATTGGTTGGATTCGTGAATTACCTGGCAAAATTTCTACCACACATATCTGATGTGATGGCCCCAATTCGAAATTTAGTGAAGGCAGAGGTGCCATGGACATGGTCCCAAATCCATGAAGAGGCTTTTGGAAAAATTAAAGAGTTAGTGAGTGAGGCACCAGTGTTGAGGTACTATGACCTCAACAAATCTTTGGTCATCCAATGCGATGCAAGTAAGAAGGGCATGGGGGCTGCACTACTACAAGAAAGTCAACCCCTAGCCTATACCAGCCGTGCACTGACCGACACAGAAACTCGGTATGCACAGATTGAAAAGGAACTACTAGCAGTAGTCTACGCATGTGAACGGTTTCATCAATATACGTTTGGTCGACAGATAACAGTGCTAACCGATCATAAGCCACTGGAGGCGATTATGAAAAAAGAATTGGTGAAATGCCCAAAACGACTTCAAAACATGCTGATGCGACTACAGGCTTACGATGCTACAGTTCTGTACCATCCAGGTAAGAAAATGTTCCTTGCAGACACGCTATCAAGAGCATACATTTATGCATTGAGCAGTGAAGATATGGATGATGAAGATGATGTCAAGGAAGCAGAATATATTCCTGTAACAGAGAGAAGGCTGCTTGAACTGCGCTCAGCCACGAAGGAAGACAGAAGCATGCAGCAGTTACAGCAAGTAATTCTGGAAGGATGGCCAGAAGAAAAAATACATCTTGACCCAGAGGTGAGACCATATTTTAACATGCGGAATGAAATGACGGTGCAAGATGGGTTAATTTTCAGAGGAAACCGGGTAGTGGTTCCACTGACACAGCGGGCGGTGTTGAAAGAAAAGCTGCATTCCACACACCTGGGAGTAGAAGGATGTTGCAGAAGAGCAAGAGAATGCTTGTATTGGCCAAATATGAACAGTGACATCAAAGACTATGTGTCAAAGTGCCCCACATGTAGAAAATATGAAGTGGCCAACCCGGCAGAACCATTAATGGTCCATGAAGTTCCTGACAGACCCTGGGCGAAATTGGGAGTAGATCACTTTAAGTTTGCAGATAGAGACTATCTGTGCACAGTTGATTATATGAGCAACTTCTGGGAAATCGATCATCTTCTCAATACACAAGCAAAGACAGTGATAACTAAACTTAAACACCATTTTGCACGACATGGAATACCAGATCAGGTCGTAACTGATAATGGGCCTCAGTTTAGTAGCCAGGAATTTTCTACCTTTGCAAAAAAGTGGTGTTTTACACATACACCTGTCAGTCCATACAAGAGCAAGGCAAATGGCAAAGTGGAATCTGCGGTAAAGATGGCAAAGAACCTTTTCCGGAAAGCGATGGACGATAAGGCTGATCCATACCTAGCAATGTTGGATCCCAGGAATATGCCAGCCAAAGGTCTCTTATCACCAGCTCAGAAGCTGATGTCAAGGAGAACAAAAACACTTCTCCCAACCAGGGAGGATTTACTCAAGCCAGAATTGCCCAAAAATCTGAGAAAATCAGTGAAGCAAGACCGCAGGAGGCAAGAACATTCTTTCAACCACAAAGTAAAACCACTTAAACCATTGTATCCTGGAGATGTAGTACGGATGAAACCACACATAAATGGTCAAAAAGAGTGGAGGAAAGCTGTTGTATGGAGGAGACTGGATGAGCGATCATACCATGTAAAAGTGGGTGGGGACTTATATCGACGGAATAGAGTAGATTTGAAGAAAACTGCAGAGACACCCCCACTCACATCAGGAATACACCAGCCATATGAAGTGCAGAGCAAATTACCCAAGAATACAGGGCAGAGTTAAGAAGAGATATATAACTCAGAACCACCTCGATATGAAGGTGAAATAAGAGAAAACCTCAACCCGAGATCATCCCAAACAAAACCAAGTCGGGAAAGGTTACGGACAACACGGTCAGGAAGAATAATAAGAGATCCTGTGAGATTCAAGGATTTCACAACATAAATGAAAGGGCAGAATAATCCCTGTTAGGTAGGAAGGTAGTCAGCCCAAGGAATGCCTAGATCACTGTGTTTTGTAGACTGTTTTAATTCTTATCAGACTTTTTGTTGTGTTTTTTTTTTTTTTTGTCTTTATCTTCTGTTTTTATTATTGAGAAAAGGGAAGATGTTGCATGAGGGACTGAACAGGAGTTTTCACCGGCTGCAGTTACGCCCCCTTACCGGTGTACTCATGTTTGGCAGATGTAAATAAAGACGCCATTTTTATAGAAGCTGATCTGTCGTTATGTCTTATTCAATCTATTGACATCCTCGATAATGACACAGTAGTGATCTTTTTGAAGCTGTACATACCCATGTTTTAAAAATCTAGCAAAAATTAAATAATTGTCATATTTTCCTGAAATTTTCGATATTAATTCATTATTAAATAAACTTACATAATAAAAGTAGGTTTCGTTAAATATATTAGTGAAAAGATTTTTTAGGTGTTCTATCCCCCCTCCATATTTCATATTATAAAAGCTAAATGAAATAAATGTAGGTTGATAAAAATTTCAACATTTTTTAAAGCTGAAAAGATCAAATAATTAAAAAATAGTTATTTTTATATCTATATAAAATACTGTTAGTGTTATTTATTTCACTTGCCTTTAAGTTGTAAATAAAATTGGACATAAAATCAATATTATTACATTAAAAAAACACACACTTTTTCTTGATAATTTCTTTTTCTCGGTAATATAATTATTTGAATTACAAAAAACAAAACAAAAAAAACAATTCTAAAAATAATTATTTTTAAAAAAGCTTTAAATGATATTAAATTCAAATATTCTGCGATATGAAGTTTAAACAAAGATCTTTTTTATAACAGGTTTCTCATATTAAAAAAATACATTCATATAATAGAATAGATGACTCTTGAGATAATAAAAATTGTAAATCCAAAATCGACCAAAACAAAAAATTGTTTTGATTTTATTCTTTAAAATGATAGGTGATCTTTATTTTCTGGCGCTTTTTTCCTAAAAAGTATAGAGGCCTGTAAGCAACATTATCTTTAGATACATAAGTGTCAACAGAAAATGTTAAAATTGATTTTATTCTATTATCTCTTGCCTGTGTAGTTCGTTAAAACAATCTATTTGTTTTACAATGTACATAGGAAAACCCGACTGCACAAAAAAGTTACTTCCATTAACCATTATAGTGCCAATGCCCATCCATAGAAATTGACTCAGAAAATAGTAAACACATGAAACGATGACGTGTTATTTTTTGAAACACTGACGTGTTACACACGGCTGTGGTGATGCCTAAAAAACAACAAACAAAAAGAAAACAGTAAAACTTGCATCGTGATTTGTAGTTCACGTTTCTTTTTTCACCAGTCATCCTTTTTTTTTTTTTTTTTTACATGGGGGTCACCACTTATCAAGGCCCAGAGGCCACTCAGGGATAAGGGTTATTGCGTGTACAGTGAGATAGTAATCATTAGTATTGGAGATTTGATAGAGTGTCTTACTTAAGGGGGCGGTTTGTCAGGAATTTTTTTATGTTGGATTTGAAGACATCCAAGTTGTAGTCAGGTGGGAAACAGGCGAACGGAAAAAAGTTCCACAATCGTGCACTTCTGAGAAAGAAGCTCTGCTCATGGAATCTACGTTTGGATTTAGGCACAGATAAAGAGTGGGGAAAATTATTGACAGTAGTTTCAGCCAGACGGGTGTTTCTCGTGAAAGATTGACGAGGGGGGATGAGAGATTGGAGCTCAGATGAGCAATTGCCATGGAAATAACGATAAAACAAACTTAGGCTTGCAACGTCTCTTCTGTGGCAGAGAGGCTGCAGGGAAGAGAAAAGGGCATCCCCCACCAAACCACGAAGTCTATTTTGTACTCTGTCAAGGTAGGATAGGTTGTTTTTAGCAGCTCCTGCCCAGATGTGGCAGCAGTACTCCATCCTTGGACGTACTTGGCTTTTATACAAATAGAGAATTGCATCAGTAGTGAGATATCTTCTGGAGTGGTAGAAGGATCCCACCATTTTCCCAGCATCCCTGGCAACAGGTTTGATGTACGTGTTCCATTTCAGATCAGGAGTAAAGGTCCAACCCAGAAGCTTGTCAAAATATGGAGCCTCCCCAAGACGAGAGCCATCCATTTCAATTGATGCCAGATGGGGATCAGAGCGTTGATGATGTAAAGATAGAAGCTTGGTTTTGGATGCATTAAAAGTGACCAGCCACCTCTTCCACCACTGTACCACGCGTTCAAGATCAAAGGAGAGAGAATTAGAGAGAACTTTGTCATTTACGGCCTTTGATGTGTTGCCATAGATGGTCGTGTCATCAGCATAGATGTCAACGAATGATTTATGTATGTGTTTTGGGAGATATTGATGTAGATCAGGAAGAGAGTTGGGCCCAGTATGGACCCCTGGGGGACTCCAGTATTAATACTGTGGGCCTCAGATTTCTGTCCATCAACCACTACTCTTATGAACCTATCAGAGAGAAATGATTTAATGATTGAGAAAACATTTCCATTAATACCGTAGCTGAAAATCTTGTAAAGTAGGCCTTGGAAATCTTGTGAAGTAGGCATCTTGTTTTACCCGCATTTTTCAATGACTGTTGGAATAGATACATTGAGAGCATTGCCAAGGCTGCTGCAAGGAAGGTTGGCTCCCTCTACCGTGCTAGAAAACTACTTACGCCTGCCAGTATCCTATACCTCTATAAGGCAACCATTCGCCCATGTATGGAGTACTGTTGTCACATCTGGGCTGGTGCATCTGCTGCTTGTCTCTCGCTTCTGGACAGGGTTCAAAAAAGAGTCGCCAACCTGATAGGTCCTGAACTGTCATCTAGGCTTCAACCTCTGTCCCATCGACGAGATGTTGCATCCCTCTGCCTGTTCTACAAATACTTTAATGGTGAATGCTCTGACGAACTGCAAACACTTGTACCTCCCCGACGTAACTACCCCCGACAAATCCGACAAGCTACTAAGTCTCATCCCTTTACAGTAGAGATCCCTAGGTGCAAGAAAGCCTTTTACTCCAATAGTTTCTTCCCCAGAACTGCGGGTCTTTGGAACTTCCTTCCGGGATTCTGCTTTCCCAACTGCAATGATATGCAGAAGTTCAAGTATAATGTTAATAAACATCTTTCTACTCTTCTCCCTTCATAATGACCCCGCTAATTAAGTCCCTAATAGTAGCCCCCTGCTTCAAAGTGGCACTGTGCCTTGTTTGGGGTGAAAATTGAATAAATAAACAAAAAACAAAAAAAACTATTTTTAAATTTTAATTTCATAGGTGATTCTATATTTAAATAACGAAAAGATATTGAATTTCAAGTAAAATCAATAGCACCTATGTAATTGTTATGTCGCAAATGGTAACATATCCAAAAATTACATAAAGTTAAAGTTAAAAAAAGTTATTTTTTTTAAATTCACAAATTATTTATTAATGTTTTGTTTATTTATGTTTTCTGAATAAATTCTGTTTGTTATACATGGTTTTTCTACTGAGTTAATTTCCCTTTGCTTATATGTCACGTGACTAAATATGTCCGCCTCATATTGTTCGAATATGCTTTTCTTCACATATATACACCCACACGTACACACGCACATACGCACACACACACACACGTCCGCATATACACATCCTCATACACTCACATTCATGCGCATACACATGCTAATGCACACACACACACACACACAGCTGTGACGTCACTTCCTTTAAAGTGAAAGCCAGACATGCGCAGTCAGAACACTGACCCCAGTATAAAAGTCAACAAAACCTGTCAACTTCCCTTTTTCGTCCGGACCAGCGTTCGACCTGCTGAGTCGACGAACCGACTGCACGCTCTAACGTCACTTTCGCTGCTACTGTAATGTGGGGTAAGCGCAAGTACACTTTATACGCTTTCTCTCTCCATGAACTGGATTGACTTTCTCACTCTATCTCCCCTTCGGCTTTGGTCCATTAAAACAGACATGTGGTCGACTCTCTACTGAGCTTAACCCTCTCTTTCTACAGGCCGGCTTTCCACTTCCTGTTTCTCTATTGCATTACCCTTTCCTTCCACGCGCGTAGTTGTCAACGGCTGAATGAACACGTGTACACCCAAGGATTTCATTTCTCAACAGAAAATAAACGACATGTTTATTTTATTCCAGCATTTGAATTCTTTGTTTCCTTCATTCAATTTGTTTCATTATTTTTTCTTGTAGCAAGTTTAGGGTATTTATATCCTGGCCCGCAACAATATCAAAGTATTTTTACCATTATCAGAACTGTTTTTTTTTACAAATAATTAAGTTTATATCGTATCGTTTTCTGTAATGTTTGGATATGTTACTATTTGCAACATGGTAATCATGTAAATACCATTTGATTTACTTGAAATTCAATATTTTTCATTATTTAAATATAGAAGCATCTTTTATTCATTGTAAAAGTTGATTTAAATATAGAAGCACCGTTTTATTCATTGTAAAAGTTTATTTAAATATAGAAGCACCTTTTTATTAATTGTAAAAGTTTATTTAAATATGGAAGCACCTTTTTATTGCAAAAGCTTAATTTTGTAAATAAAGTCCGTTTTTTTAAGTCATTCATTTTCATATACTGACAGCTTTCATTCATTTCAAAAATTTTTTTTTAGATTAAAAAGTTCATTTGAAAAAGTCATTCATTTTAATTCATTTCAGAAAAAATACAAAAAGTGTCTGTTGCAATTTATTTCAAGATCTTAATCTATTATAGAAAGGGCAAACGTCTCTGTGTGTGTTTGTATGTCTGTTAAAAACTTTCCTCGTGTACACAAACGTGGCATCATTATCCAAAAAATATTTGAGAATTGGAAAAAAATCATATATTACTTTGTGTAGAAACATCGGTTTCTTTGAAGGCGGGGGGGGGGAGGGTCAGATAAAAACTTTGCTTTTGACACGATGTGCAAACTGTGCATGCATGAATCATTGATGCATTCTTTCATTTTAAATCCTGGGCACATTGATAAGAGCGTTCGTTTCTAACTTCACTTATGTGAGTTTGTGCCCATTATTTATTTATCTAATTTTTTTTTTGTTCCCGAAAAAAAAAAAATTGTTTTTGCTTTCGCTTCTGACTGATTACACCCGAGTCCCATTTTTTTTTAAACGTTGCTCCCTTCACCTGCTGTCACAATTTTTTTTACCACTGGGCAACATCGGTCCCCCTCCCCCGCTAGTCTATTATATAAAGGAATGATGTCTGTGTGTTAGTGTGTGTATGTGTGTGTTTGTCTGTCTACTAAAAACTTTTGTTAGCCGCATCCGACCGGGTTGAAACTGGTACCATCTGAAAGAGCAATGTCTCAGATGCATAATATGTGAAAAATTTAAACAAAATTAATTCTGTGGTGGTCAACTGAACCACTCTTTGGAAAGGGGTTAATTTTTTGTCTCACTGTTTTCACGAATCACGCACGTGTATCAAACTAAAACTATGTTTAAAAACCTTATTTTCAACATCATGACGTCATAAGCATTCATGTTCGTTCTTCCACATTTTATGTCCGAGCCTGCCTGCACGGCTCATTTTTATTTTTTTTTACAGTTGTACAGGCACTCGCTGCTATTTTAATTGAAAGAAATGTTTATTTGATTCAATTATTTAATTCTTTTTTTTGTGATGGGGTTCCAGCGCATGGGCAATCAAAAAGTGCTCAATATCCAGAGAATAGTTTCTCTTTGTATCCCTTTTGCTGAAATATCTGGTGAGAAGGTTGTCACATACTTCTTTTTTTTTTGTGCGATAATATTTTTGCATTTTTATCTGTTCTTTTATGTTTTAGCTTCTTGTGGGGATATCAATGAAAGTACTCAATATCCTTAGTATAGCAGGTGTGTCCAAAACTAATTTCATGTCCACCAGGGCAATGCCGGGTGTTTATGCTAGTCTATAATATAAAAGACAAAATATGTATGTGTGTGCGTTTGTATGTCTGCCAAAAGCTTTCGACAGATGCGTTGGACCATGACAAAATTGGTATTGTTTTAACGCTCGATGTCCCAGACGACAAATATCGAAAAATTGGCCAAAAAAATTAATTCTTTTACTGTTAACTGGGCAGTTTTTTACAAGGGAAGGTCACTTTTTCATCCACATTTTTCCAAGCCATTGTAACCTCATGTCAACGATGTCGCAAAAAACACATTATTTTGATTGCCCGTGACATCACAATCACAGTGGGCGCATCAATAAGACCGTTTGCTTTTTTTTTTCACCTCTTTTTCCTCCTGCGCTTTTCAGGTTTGAGCCTTCCTACTACTCCTAATTTTTTTTTTGCGCTCACGATTTTACTTTTTTTTTTGCTCAACCAACACTCTTACACACACCCGGGCAATGCCAAGCACCCCATGATAATTCTTACTTTTTTTTTTTGCGCTTGCACGGGTACGCACTGCTATTTTAAGTTGTTTTAATTAATTATTTTTTTTTAGGGCTTTGGTTATATACACCTCAACACACCTGGGTAACGCCACCCACCCAGGTTAGTCTAATTTATATATATAAAAGGCGAAATGTGTGTGTGTGTGTGTGTGTGTGTGCATGTGTGTGTGCGTGTGTGTGTGTGTGTGTGTGCTTGTATATCTTGCACCTCAACTGACCGGTTTCCTACAGGGAGGGGTCGTTTTTTTTGCATCATCATTTTTTGAAAGTCATCATATCGTTGTATTTGTTGCAGAAAAATAATTGAAAACGACACCCGCCTGTTCTCTAAAAGGCTTGGAGGACACTTGTAGCTTAAATCTACTCAAAATGGTTTTGTCCTTCCAAGACAAGAGAAAGATGATCGTACGTCTAAACATTAAAATCCGAACTGTAGAAATCCTTAGATGCTAAAAAGCCTTCTACTCTAATAGTTTCCTACTTTGACCTGCTAAACTTTGGAATTTCCTCCCTGTTTCTTGCTTCTATGATTGTACTAACCTGCGGAAGTTTAAATGTAATATGAACAAGCATCTCACTGTTCAACTTCTTGCAGTCTTCTGTTAGACATGATCCCAAATAGTAGCCTCTTACGCCCAACCTTACATGCCTTGTTTTTGGAGTGAAAAAAAAAAAAAATTAATAACATGAAAGTTTAAAGATATATTGCACAGTGTCACACAATGATGGACTACACAAATTATTAATGACTATATCCAAAGCGCCCTGGATAGAGTTTCACATTAAAAATCAGTCTAACTTTGACCTTAAGTGAAGGCAAATATATAAGGACTGTATAGATTAATTATATCTATCCAGAGTATCCCGTTTTGGGGAGCTATATGGCATCTCCGACATGGAGGGACAAAACAAAGAGAAATTGTACAAGTTATTTATGTCCTCATCTCTTTAGGGGGAGGGGCATATCTTCTATATTGAAATTTAACCTAGTGTCAAACTTTACCCTAGTGGGGAGGAGTTAGTAAATAGAGACTATATAGTGCTCCTTTTGGAGTCCTACATCCTGAATTAAAAGTCTAACTTGTGTGTGTGTCGTGGAGTGAGTGGAGCTCAGTGTTGCCAGATTGGCTTTTTTAAGGCCAAATTTAACGAGTTTGACTTCTTTTTTTTTTTTTTTTTAAGCAGCTTGGCCTTAAAAATTGTATTTGGCCATTTTTTTTAAAAAATTTACCTACATTTTGCTTTTTTTCGGATTATTTTACAAAAAATTTTTATTTGATTGTAATTATCAAAGAAAAAGTTCTAATTAATTTTTCAAGCAGTTTAGTCTTTAAATATTGTTTGGGCCTTTTTGAAATTTTGGCTTTTTCTTTACTATTTTGCGAATTTATTTATTTCAAAATCATACAATATATTCAGAAGTTCGAAAGCAGCCAAGAGAGAGAAGTTCGAGGGGAGTTGAGTTGACAGTTAGAGTTGGAAGAGTGAGTTAGGAGTTGGAAGAGTGAGTTAGCCGAATCCCTTTTGGAAGTGAATCAGAAAGGAAGGCATGACAATGTAATTCTGCAAGGGAATCGAATCCCTGATCATCTCATCCAGCTGAAATAATAAATATCATCCAACATCATGGGTCTACGTTCCAACCTTCCAGAGGTTGAAACCCAATTACAGGAGACAAAACCGGACATATTCTTTCTAAGCGAAACTGGAATAGGGCCGACTACTTCCCTAGATGAGTTCATAATTACTGGATACTCTAACTTAACATCTAAATCTGACCCCCAAGATCGCCATGGGCATGGAATATGTGCCTACATTAAAGATTGCTTTCCGTGTGGTAAGGATATCTCTAGAGAAGACCCTAATTTACTTTATATATGCTTCCGGGTAGCACTTGTTTTTACCACTGCATTTATATTTGCCCTCTATCGGCCCCATAACAGCGGAGTTACTATCTTTAAGAGTATATTTGAGAAAATAGACCACATCCTGCCTGCACATCCCTCGGCTAACATCCACATCTGTGGTGATTTCAACGTCCATAATGTGGAATGGCTGACCCACTCAAATAAGACAGATGATGAAGGGGAGGTTCTGTCATAATTTTGCCATTGCCTATTACCTCACTCAGATTGTTCGCGAGCCCACCTGTGTGCCCGATACTACCGGTCAGTATGCAAGCCTTCTAGACCTTTTTCTCTCAACTTCCTCTGAGCTATGCTCATTCTGTTCTTTCTCCTCTAGGATCCTCCGACCACTCCGTTGTATCAGTTAAGATAAAAATAAAATGTAATAAGTCCCCATACGTACCCCTCCACCATACTGTATACCAATACTCTATGGCTGACTGGGATAGCTTCCGTACATTCATATCTGATCTACCTCTACATTCCATGTTTAAAAAGGATGTGTCGTCTATAGTATCAGACCTGACCGCATGGTTAATTGTAGGCATAAACCGATTCATACCATCTAAAAAATTCCAACAAAAACCTAACGGCCAGCCATGGTTTTCCCCAGAATGTGCTGTTACCATCGCGCACAGAAATCACTTTTTCACTAGCTACCAACGTAATAGATGCACTGAGACTAAAGCTGCTTTCAGAACCGCCAGCAACCACTGCAAAAGAGTAATAAAAAATGCAAGAAAACTATATGCTCAGTCCGTCAAATCCAAAGTAGCTGATCAGCGACTTGGTTCCCACCAGTTTTGGCAAATAACAAATAGGATCCTGAACAGAAGTGTACATTCTATCCCAGCCATTATCAATGGACCTGAGGTCATCTCGTCAGCATCAAACAAAGCCAAACTATTTGCCAAGAACTTTGCAACTAATTCTACCCTATGCGATGAAGGCCATCAACTCCCCATATTTCCTCCTATAACACACAACACGCTAGGTAACATACAAATATCTGTGCATGAGGTCGCCAAGCTAATCAAGAACCTTGATTCCAGTAAAGCAACTGGTCCTGATGGCATCCCAATTATAGTGTTAAAAAAGCTTCAACCAGAACTTGCTCCCATACTTACGAAACTGTTTAAGCGTTGCCTTAAGGAGAAGTGCTTTCCAACACCCTGGAAAACCTCATCAGTATGCCCTGTATTTAAGAATTCAGGTGATAAATCATCTCCTTCTCAGTACAGACTAATAAGTCTCCTGTGTGTCATGAGTAAGTTGCTGGAATCCATATTAAATAGAGAAGTAGTCAACCACCTCAGCAGAAATACTCTTCTTAGTGACACGCAATATGGTTTCCGTTCTGCAAGATCTACAGCAGATGTGCTAACGGTTATATCTCATAGGATTAGTGAATCTCTTGACAAAGGCTTCCTTTCTAGGGCAATTGCTCTTGACATATCAAAGGCCGACAAGGTATGGCATAAAGGCCTACTTCACAAGATTTTCAGCTACGGTATAACTGGAAATGTTTTCTCAATCATTAAATCATTTCTCTCTGATAGGCTCATAAGAGTAGTGGTCGATGGACAAAAATCAGAGGCCTGCAATATTAACGCTGGAGTCCCTCAGGGGTCCATCCTGGGCCCAACTCTCTTCCTGATCTCCCTAAACACATACTTATATCATTCGTTGACATCTATGCTGATGACGCGACCATCTACGGCAACACATCAAAGGCGGTAAATGACAAAGATCTTTCTGATTCTCTCTCCTCTGATCTTGAGCATGTGGTACAGTGGAGGAAGAGGTAGCTGGTTACCTTTAATGCATCTAAGACCAAGCTCCTATCTCTACATCATCAATGCTCTGATCCCCATCTGGCATCAATTGAAATGGATGGCTCTCATCTAGGAGAAGCCCCATGTTTTGACAAGCTTCTGGTCTTGACCTTTACTTCCGATCTGAAATGGAACACGTACATCAAGTCTATTGCCAAGGTCGCTGGAAAGATGGTGGGATCATTCTACTGCTCCAGAAGATATCTCACTACTGATGTAATTCTCTCTATATATAAAAGCCAAGTACGTCCAAGGATAGAATACTGCTGCCATATCTGGACAGGAGCTGCTAAAAACAGCCTATCCTGCCTTGACAGAGTACAAAATAGACTTTGTGGCTTAGTGAGGGATGCCCTTTTCTCTTCCCTGCAACCTCTCTCCCACAGAAGAGACGTTACGAGCCTATCTTTATTTTATCATTATTTCCATGGCAGGTACTCGTCTGAGTTCCAATCTCTGGTCACCCCCCCCTCGCCAATTTTTCACGAAAAGCACCCGTCTAGCCGAAACCACTGTCAAAAATTTTCCCCACTCCTTATCTGTGCCAAAATTAAAACGTAGATTCCATGAACAAAGCTTCTTTCTTAGAACTGTACGCCTGTGGTACTCTGTTCTGTCTGCCTGTTTCCCACCTGACTACAACCCGGATGTCTTCAAGTCCAACGTAAACAAATTCCTGATGAACCGCCCCCTTAAGTAGACACTTTATTTAATCTCAAGACTAACGTACTGGACATGCAATAACCCTCATCCCTGAGTGGCTTCCGGGTCCTGATAAGTGGTGACCACCTTGTAAAAAAAAAACAAACAAAAAACTCAACGAACACTCAAGTACACTTCATAAACTAATATATTGAAAAGTATTAAATTCAAACTTCTAAAAGTTAAAATGATTGACACCTGCTCTGATATTTAGCAGAGAGGTAATCGATATTGGCTAAATATTGATTATTACCACGGTGGGTATATTAAGATGAATATAGATTATGAAGAGAGAGGAAACAAACGCGTGCTTCCAACTATGGTAAAATCCAGAGTGATTCAAAACCCGGATGAGCCAGGGGCCGTAACTCCTGTGTCATTCGGTTATCTCCCTTAATACTTATAAGAAGGTCATGACATTGTTTTTTTTCTTTCTTTTTTTAAAATTTATTTATTAAACACCAGGAAAGTTCATTCAAAGAGGTGACTGTATTCTCTTGCAAGGATGCGTCCAACTTACTGCAGAAGGACACGTTTGTTAACCTAAGTGAAAAGAATGACAATTATGATTATTATTCTATTCTGCAGAGATTTTATTTTTATTTATATATATATATTTTTTTTTTTTTTTGGGGGGGGGGGGTCTTGTCTGAGATCACTGGGTTTCACGTATGCTTTCTTATCAGCCTATCGCTTTGTTGTTCTCTTGGCTTGAGTGCCACACTTCTTAATACTGGGTCTTCAGCTATAGGAGTGTCCAGGTGTGGCAGGCGGTTTTTCATGGTTCAACCTAATAGGATTGAAGCTAGGAGTACTCCAGTGGTGCAGTGTGGTGTTGTTCAGTAGCCCAACAGGAACTTGAATAATTCCTGCTTTCAGCTTTGACCTTTTATTTGGGCAGCTTTGATGGATTTTTTTACAGTGCGCATAAAGCATTCTGTTTCAGCCTGGGGCCATAGAGGCGTTATCTTTCTGTGTTTGAAACTGGTGATGGAGGCATAGGCTTTGAAATCAAAACTGTTGAATGGTGAGCCACTGTCCGTCTTGAAGGATACTGGTATCCCGAATTTGGCAAATACCTTGTCCAGGCGGGGTATGAGATGGAGTCTAGAATGTCAACCACAACATAGTGTGAGTATTCATCTGTGACAACAAGCAGATATTTCTCATTCTGGAGATGCCTGAAGTCAGCGCTGACTTCTGTCCATGGGGCCGTCAGTAGTGGGGATATTTGTAGTGGTTCTCTTGCGCTTGTGAGTGCTGATCTGGCAGGTGTGGCAGTTCCTGATGTTTTCTTCTACTAAGGGTTGCATGTTTTTAAACTAGAGTTTTTCCTGGAGGAGAGCCATGGATTTCACAATGCCTTGATGTCCTGCGTGTGCTACCTTGGCAGCTGTTTTCTAGTGTTTCAGGCAATACTATCCAGCGCCCTTTGAGGATGATGCTATCCTCATGTGCTAGCGAAAGTTCAGCACGGTTGGCATGTAGGTGTGAAATGTTGCTTTGACAGCATACCATTTGTTGGTAAGAATGGCTTGAATAACAGTGGTGAGAGTCTTGTCTTACTGCAACTTCATCAATTGTCATTGCTTTGGGGGTTGAAGTTGATATATTTTCTGCTATCTTCTGTTCACTGTTACTTGGTGGCAGGTGTATTCGGTGGCTGCTGAGATAGTTGGCTGGGTTATCATGGCCTGGTCTATATGTGAAAGTTAAGTCATAGGGCTGTGTTCTCAAAACCCAGCGTACAATGCGTGCTGATAGTTGGGAACGAGTGTTATTGACAATCGCTAAGTGTTTGTGATCTGTGTGGACAGTGAATGGGGCTCTGAAAATATATATGCAGAAGTGTTCACGTGCCCATGTGATAGCAACTGCTTTGTGTTCCATTTCGGAGTATTTTTGATACACTGTGGATAGTGCTCGGGTACAGGGCTAGCATTGGTGTATATTTCGGTGTGTTTGTTCGGGGCAAAGTATGAGAGTGAGCATGCTTTACTCAAGGCATCCTTGAGGGTTTTTAAACATTCCATGTGGCGTTCAGTCCAGGACCACTGTGTGTTCTTTTTTGTCAACTGACATAGTTCATGGATCAGGGTTGCATAGTTTGGAATGAATTGTGCACCACAGAAGTTGGTCATTCCCAACAAACTTCTGACTTCTGATGCATTTTTGGGATAGGCTAATTCAAGGATCCTTTTAATTTTGAGGTCATTTGATGCCTTTGTTACTGAAAATGTGTCCGCGGAATTCCAATGATCTCTTGTTATACTCAAATTTGCCACCATTTAGATTGAGTCCTTTTCACGAATATGCTGGAATATTGCACAGAGGTTTTGATCATGGTCCTGCTGGTCCAATCCAAAACAAAGGATGTCGTCACTTACATTGATGGCTCTCTAAATCTCTGGCAGAGGTGACACTGATAAAATAACCTTTTACCTGTACAGACCAAAGTATGTTGCAAATTTGGTTATATATTGGAATTTTCAGCTAGTTCCAACTGATTGTAAACCTGGGTGAGGTCTAGTTTGCTGAAGATGCTCCTAATAGAATGGTTTTCAGCTCATTAAGTGTTGGGGTTGGATGTTGTTCCCTTTTGCTGCTCTTATGTTGATGCAAACTGATTTTATTTGGATTCTTTTTTAATATGACTACAATAGGGCTGAGTCCTTCTGCTTTTTCAATCACCTCTAATTTCTCGTCTTTCTGTATTAACATTTCTATATTCTTTTCTCACATGGAAGAGGACTCTGCGGTATCTATGAGCGATGGGTGGTGTGTTCTCATCCATGTGTAGGTGAACATTTTTTCCTTTGAGTTTACCCAGGCCAGTGAACAGGTCTGCGTAGTCCTCCAGAAGTTTAAGAGTAGAGAGTGAGCTTTTTGTGTCAGAGTTACTGATACGATTTACTGGGAGTTTGCTTGCTAATATTAGTTTGAGCTTTTTACACATTTCTCAGCTGATGATAGGTTTTTCTGGGCTCTTTATGATGTGTATGTCAGCTTGGCAAGAGATACCCATAAACCAAAATTGACCGAGAATTGGAGGGGGTTTCCTTGGCACTGAATCCAGATATCACAGTTTTTGTGAGTCAGAGATAAAATGTTTGCTCCAGGTGCTTTCAAGTGTCATCGCATAATTCATGTTAGTTCATGTAACGTCATGTTTAAGTTCATAAGTCCTTTCTAACAGACTTTTTCTGACAGACTTTTTCTGACAGACTTTTTCTGACAGACTTTTTCTAACAGACTTTTTCTGACAGACAGCCTGTTATAAAATTTGACTTTATTTTGGTGTCTGTGTTTGCGAAGTGGCACACAGCTGCTGCCTTTTTCAGTTTCCGATAAAACTTCTCTATGTTGGGAATGGTCTGTTTTGTTTTACGAAATACAAATCTGTTGTATTCCATATTGTTTTGTGCATTGAAGTGACTCTTCACAGCCGAGAGGAGTTTATCGAAGTGAGTTTCATTCTCTCCTGGCTTCGTTTGTTCAAGCAGTAGTGCGTTGATAAGGCCATTCATATCTTTGCATACAAAATTTAGCAGAAACGCTTTTTGTCTTTCATCATTAGCTACGTCATGAGCCACAAAGTAGTTTTTTTAGTCTGCTGATGTATTTTGCCTACTTTGGTGTTTTGGGTTCCGAGTTGCAGTTGAATTCAGGGTAACATGACAAAGCGGCCATATTTATTTTTTGTTTTCATTCTGTTGTTTTTTTGTTTTGTTTCTGCGTAAATGACTATCCTCATTCGCCAATGTGATGTTTAGCAGAGAGGTAATCGGTATTGGCTAAATATTGATTATTACCACGGTGGGTATGTTAAGATGAGAGAGAGTAAACAAACACGTGTTTTGAGATATGGTAAAATCCAGATTCAGAACCCATAACTCCTGTGCCATTCAGTTATCTCCCTTTTATTAACATAATATTTACAAGAAGGACATTGCACCTGCATTCGAGCTGGCAACATTATCTCCATTTGCTCAAAATATGCATGCTTAAGACCATCAGAACCAAACAAATTAAATTTCGTCTCATCAGACTATAGGCATGGTTCCAGTAATCTATTGGCTTTGTTTACATGTCTTCAGCAAATTGTTAGCGGGCTTTCTTGTGTATTACCTTCAGAAGAAGCTTCCTCCTTGGGTGACAGCTATGCACACCAATCTGAGGAGTACAAAGATAAGTATGTCATGCCTACAGTCAAGCATGGTGGTGGGAATCTCATGGTCTGGGGCTGCATGAGTGCTGCAGGTACTGCAGAGTTACATTTCATTGAGGTAAACATGAACTCCAACATGTACTGTCAAATACTGCAGCAGAGCATGATCCCCTTCCTCCAGAAACTGGGTCGCAGATCAGTGTTCCAGCATGACAATGACCCAAAACACACATCCAAGACAACCACTGCTTTACTGAAGAGGCTGAGAGTAAAGGTGATGGACTGGCCAAGCATGTCTCAAGACTTGAACCCAATAGAACATCTTTCGGGCATTCTCAAGCAGAAGGTGGAGGTGTGCAAAGTCTCAAATACCTGGCAACTCCGCGACGTTGTAATTGAAGAGTGGAATCGCATTCCAGTGAAGCTCTGGTAAACTCCATGCCCAGAAGAGCAAACACAGTTTTGGATAACGATGGCCACACAAAATATTGAGAGTTGACATGTTGTATGTTAATACTTTTCGTAACGGATGTACTCATCTTTGTTGCCAGGGATTTAGCTTTTAATGGCTATATTTTGAGTTATTTTGAGGGGAAAATAAATTAACTCTGTTATATATACTGCAGACAGACCATTTTTCATTGTGTCAAAAAATCAATATTGTTCCATGAAAAGATATACTTAAATATTTTAAGAAATGTGAGGGGTGTACTCACTTTTGCAATACACTGTAGATAGATGAATTTTGTCTAAAATTTGGTGTTTTATTAATTAAATCCAGGACATTTTTAGGCCAACGTATGAACATGCTGAAAAAATTTAGGGGAAAACCCCCATTTATTTTAGAATTTAGATTGAGGGATCAATTCCACATATAAGTTTAATGTAAAATAATTGCTCACCTTCTGTCTAGATAGCATTTGAATGACATCTAATCATTCTAGTTAAATCTTAGCTATAAAGTATTTTTGGGGGTGTACAGTAGCCACCTGTTTGTGGTAGGGTTAATGGATTTTTTTAATCGTCGTAAAAAAGACAATTTATCTCCTTTGTTAAAAAAAATCTAGTTATATACTCTTAAAACACTATTCCAATAGACAATCACCCCAAAATAAGTGATAAATTTATGTTAAATTTATATGCAAAGCTAATCCCACGCTCTAAATTCTGAAATAATTGTTTCTGTTTTCGGGTTTTTTTTTAACACGTAATCACCTAAAAAAACGAATTTCACATTTTGGGGGATGTATTTAGTATTCATCCACAAATTTATCAACATTTATTTAAATATGACATTATTGCAGGGCCAGTCGTCCGGGGACAATCGACCCAACGACTAACAAGGTAGACACAGGCACACGGTAAACAGCAAAAAGGCAAAGAAGAATGACAGACACGGGTTGTTTGGTTAAAGACGAAGATTCGCCTTTTATTTTTTTAAAGGAAGCAAAAAAAAATGAATCGTTGGATCTGGTTGCTGGTCGTCTGGAAGGCCGCACGTCACTGGAGGCTAAGGTCGGGAACAGGTACTCTAGACGTAGTGTGGTTCAGGGTTGTTCACTGGGTCTGGAGTGATCAGCTGGATGTCAAGGCGGTCCGGAATGGATGGTGGACACTAAGACGGAGGAGTCAGTGTTAAGGAACGTGCAACACTGAGAACGGAGGGATCAGTGTTAAGGAACATGCAACACTGAGAACGGAGGGATCAGTGTTAAGGAATGGACCACCCTGAGAACGGGGGGATCAGTGTTTGGGAATGGACAACACTGAGAACGGAGGAATCAGTGTTAAGGAACAGACGACACTGAGAACGGAGGGATCAGTGTTAAGGAATGGATGGCATTGAGAACAGACAACACTGAGAACGGAGGGATCAGTGTTTAGGGATGGACAACACTGAGAACGGAGGGATCAGTGTTAAGGAACGGACGACCCTGAGAACGGAAAACACTCAGAACGGAGGGATCAGTGTTAAGGAACGGATGACACTGAGAATGGAGGGATCTGTGTTAAGGAACAGACGACCCTAAGAACGGACAACACTGAGAACGGAGGGATCAGTGTTTAGGAACGGACGACCGGCAGGGAGCCAAGTGCGAGCAAGGTGGCAGGTGAGACTACAGGAGACACCAAGGGCTGAAGAGCTGCAGGAGTGATCTGGAGGCGCTGGAGCGAGCTGGGAGCACTGGAGACTGGAAGTGAAGTTCGCCGCCGGTGGGTCTCAAGAAGCAAGCAGTGGTGAATCGCATTTGTGAAAAACTTATTAGCCCTGATAAGGACTGTTTGAACTCCTGCTCAGAATGGCTACTCCTGCTGCTGGTGGGTTCGGGCAATCTGACTGGTAGCGTCAGTCATTGCTCCCTGGGCGAGTTCGCCGACTTGGCCAGAATGAGCTGTATTCATTTTGCCGACGTAATATTAGTGAGGTTGGTCCCCATGAAAACAAACAAACGACTCTATTTAATTCTTGAACGAAATTTACGCACTCAAGAGTAGATTGGGAGTTTGTTGATTGCATCTAAATTAATTTCGTCTAAAGGGTAAAAATTAAATCGCCTGTTTTGTTGGTGTTTTGTTGATATATGTTCGTGCGTTTCACTTGTGCTTAGCCGCATGTTTCACTCGTGTTTTTGTCGAACGTTTCACGCGTAGGTGGTGAATGCACTCGTGTTTGGAGAATGTTTCACTCGTGTTTTGCAAACGTTTCACTCGTGTTTGGTGAATGCACTCGTGTTTGGCGAATGTTTTACTCGTGTTTGGCGAACGTTTCATTCGTGTTTGGCAAATGTTTAGCCGGTAAGAGAAGGAGCGGGGGGGGGGTGAAGAAAGAAAGAAGGAGAAAAAAATGGAGGCGGTGATTTGAAACCACAACAACATTTCCAAATAATATTTACTGTTCTCTAGTACGCTTTAAAAAAATAACATGTAAACTGTAGAATGTAATATTAATATTGGTTAACACAAGTGTATTTAACTAAAAAAAAGATTTAATTTCTCCCTAAAAAGCATAAATAATTTCAATTTGATAGGGAACCTTTTTCACTACTAAGAAAACAATATGAAACTAACTAAAAAAAACACAAATATTTAGGAGCTAACGTCTTCAATATAGCCCAAAATTAACATCTCCAATATAGACATTTTTTATTTATATAGTGTTAATGAAGAAAATATTCCAATTGGCGTTTTGGGCAGTTTTTTTTTTTTTTTTATTCCTAAAAGTGTGGCTTCAATTTTCGATTTGGCCTTTTTTTTAGCCTTTTCTCCGAAAAAATTTGGTTTCAAACATTTATTAGTTTGATACTTCTGGTTGGTGGAATCAAGCAAATACTGACGTCATATCCGGTTTGAAAGCACGTGCACATTTTAGCGCCATAAACGAACATTTTGATTAAAAGTAGTATCTTATTTTTATCTTGTGACGGGATGCTATTCATCGGAGTGTGTTAAACTACAAATTAATCTTTATTTTATTATTTATTTGTTGAAAAGTTGTCATGTCACCTGGAAACAGCAACAACAAAACAAACAAGTCTAACGTAAACAAGTTTTTGATGAGCCGTTCCATATAAGTTAACAAATTTACCGAATCTCCATTACTAACGGTTACTGTATTGTCCAATTTCTACTGTACACTCTTTAACCCTTATCCTCGAGTGGCCTCTTGGCCTTGATAAGTGGTGATGCCTATGTAAAAAAAAAAAAACCCATACCGACATTGATTTCACGGTATTTTTTTAGATTAGGTCCACCTCCACAATTTTCTTTTAAATTACGACTTTTATATGCTGAATACGGAAATCGCATTGAACTTTTGCAGAAATTAGTAGTTATCGAGATATAAAAAGTTGTATTATGCATTGTATTCTTTGGCGGCCGTCTTTGTTACGCGCAAAGACTTGTTTATGGCGCACGTAAAAAAGATGGCCGCCAAAGAATACAATGCATAACATTGTGGAGGTGGACCTAACCTGAAAAATTTACCGATTTCACTTCGAATATTGGCAATGAATGGTGAAGATTAGTGGTTTCTTTAAAAAGTCAAATAAAATTAGTGTTTAGGCGGACACTGAGAGTTCAAACCAATATAATATTACATAGTATAAATAGAGAAAAAAGACGTAATTTTTTTTTTCGTCTTGAGCAAAAAAGAAACATCGAAGCTCAGCAGAGATTCCATTTTGCGAGAATCACGATTCTTGTAACATTTACACACTCAAAAAGTTTTTTCCGATTACATGCGTAAATATTAAATAGATTTTAAATCGAAATAGTTTAGGCACCGCCAAAAATGGCCGCAAAATCAAGTTGTTGTTGTTTTTTAAAACTAAATTACATTTATTAAAATCCATTATTTCTGAGTAACTTTTTTTTTCCAGAAAGATAAAACCCTGAATTTTATCATATAGAAAACAGAATAATGTAAAACTTTTTCTACTATTTTTAATTCAATTTTAAATGTTAAATTTTCCCAAAAAGTTAACAATTGACATTTTTTGTCTTGCACAAAAAACGTATTTAAATATTTAAAAAAAAGGGTTTTTGAAATAATTAATTTATTTATTTATTGTCTAACTAAGATTTAGGATGATTTTCTAAGAGAATATGCAAAAATATTATAATATAAGTACCGGAATTTCAAATAATTCCACTTATTCATATAGGTAACCAGATATTTCGCATCTACGTAGAGTTCAGATCGACTCTGTTTACGTTTTCGTTTTGATAAGAAAACTATGGAAGACCAAACAGGCCAAAAAAACTTATTTTTCAGTGACGAAAATTTCAATGTATTATTAAGCTGAGGCTGGCCAGTACCAGATGGGTGACCATTTGTATGAGTTTGGTTTTTAATGTGTATGTGTGTGGGGGCTAGGCTCCCCAAAATGGGGGGGGGGGCAATTTAAAGCAGAATAAAAAAAAATTATTTCAGCGCGTTTGGTCCACCGTAGTCGAAAGGCGGCAAACGTTTTCAAACGGGATCGAAAAAAATGATGCTATTTTTAACACAAAGGGCACAATATTTATCGAATGTTTTTTTTCTGTATCGATTATTCAAAGCATGCCCTGTTTAATAATGGTCATGCATTATTCGGCTCGCTAAAAAAAAATTGTTAATTTATTTATCAAAAATTTTAAAATGGCTTTTTTCGTATAAATATTAAAAAAAATTTTTTTTTTGTTTTGCTTAACTTAAATTAATTATTTTACTTAACATATTCACCGAATTTCACACTTCAAAACTCAAAAGCGGGATAATTAAACACAATCGAAGTTCTGATATTCAGACGTCAAAATAAGGTATGCAAACAATTTTTTTTTTTTTTTTTTTAATCTATAATTCTGTCTGTTACAACAACACAATATGTTTTGTTCAGTTTCAGATGATTATTTTAAGCATATTTGTTCCCACTTCAAAACAAGGGGGGGTTTTGTAAGCAAAAAAATATATATATATAAATATCGTTTATGAAAAATAAGTACACTGTTATAAAGTTCATTCTTCTCCTAACAATCGCTGAAAATTTCGTATTAATCGGATAATTACCTGATTTTTGGTAGATTTTTAAAAAGACGGTCCGTCAAAAAGTACTGACCTGCCCCCCCAGTTTTGGCGGTGCCTAAGTTCCTCAATCAATATAAAAAACAATATAAAATCAAAACAAAACTGTTTTTATCACATTATGTTTACGCCGCTGTACTGTTACCCAAATATTTTATACGACTCAACCTACTTGAGCGTGGCCTACATAAATAGAAGGCCGACCCACTAAAGCCGCGTAACCTGCCTACATCGCAGAATAAAGTACCATGGTTACAATTCGGCGATAGACGACTATAAATGTTTAAATTCTCCAAGAAATTACCGATCGATTTATAAAACTGATCCCAAAATGACTATTTTCTTATCCGAAATAGAAAATGGTGAAAATGCACAGGGGGAGTCCCCCTGTGCATTTTCACCATTCAAGACTTATCTTTAAGAAGTTGAGTAAGGGGAGGTTGAAAATAAGAAAATGCCTTTCGGAATAAACATCCTCAACCTCCCAATGTTAAGAACGGCTTTCGGAATAAACACCCTTTGCAGGTTGGGTGCACATTGACTGCCTTCGAGTGGTCCCCCACCCCAGTGCACTTTCACCAAATATTTTGCATTTGGACACGTGCAATTAAAAGGGAATTTTTTTTTTTTTTTTTTTTTGCAAGAAAATAGTGTAACGGAGTTTCATTTTTTTTTAAAGTGTACTTAATTATTTTAAAAATACACCCGTTTTAAAATAATCCTCGTAATAGTAATCGCCTATCCGTAGCCATTGTACGACGTCAACAAGTTCGGTGATTTTTGTGGAATGGCCTTCTGTTTACGTAGGCCAGCTTCGAGTCCGTGATAACCTAACAATCAGTTAAACTTGAATATTTTATGAAAAAGAAAAAAAATGTGAAGTCTTAAAATTTTTGACCTTGATGATCTGACCTAAGAAGATAAAGACAAAAAACTGATAGTTAAAAAGTTTCACCATTAATAACTTGATAAGAAACGTGCTCAGATGCATGCCAACCACGTGTTGAGATCAGTCATAAATTATGAAACCATCAAACAATAATTGAACTTTGTCTTGGCGTCATTTTGTTGAACTCTTTGAGAGAAGAAGGAAAAAAAAAAAATGTCTAATTTAACTGAAAATCCTACCGAAGTTGGAAAATCTAAATATACCCGAAAGCATGCAGGTAATTTTTTTTTTTTTTGAAAAGTTTTAAGTTTGATGTTTATCGGACCCGATCAATGTTCCTAAAATGGGGGAGAAAAAAAATCCATTTATTTGCGTTTTGGTATTATTGAACACCATCTGATGAGATACTACTTTTTTTTTTTTTTTTGTATTATTTTACGTTCGTATATAACAAAATATTTTTTTTGTAGATTTCGGTGTGCTAAAAATGAATCTGCAAACCGTTTCCATCGCAAAAAAAAAAATAAATAAAAAACAAAAAAAATAGTTTTCATGATATGAAGAAATTACTTTTTCGAAAAGAGGCTGATCACTTTTCCATGTAAATTTAACTTAAAATGAGCACTCACTTTCTGGCCACCTGTATAGTTTAAAATAATGGTGTCTCCCTTGCATTTGGACAGCAGGTGCGCGAAATAAGATGGCGCCTCTAATTTCGACGATAAAGTGTAGGAGCATCAAATTTACTTTCATTTTTTTTAATTGTCGTTTCTATTTTATTTTTAATTGTTTTGGAATTGTATTTTCTTGTAGTATGTCTTCATATACTACGAAGGAGGTTCCAAAAGTAATGCCTCCTATTTTTATTCCGCCCAAATGGATCAGAACGGATTGCAAATTGCATTGTTATGATGATAGGACTTATGTATTAATGACCTGAAAGTTTCATCTCTCTTGCAGATACTGACAGTGTGAGACCTTAAGCAACCTGTCATGGACGTACATCAGAAGCAGAAATGTGGGTGCTTATGTATTTTTGGTACCGCACTATTTTTAAATAGTTTTTTCAGGTTAAGTACGTCGAAGGATGGAATACTGTTGCCATATCTGGGAAGGAGCTGCTAAAAACAGCCTATCCTGCCTTGACAGAGTACAAAATAGACTTCGTGGCTTAGTGGGGGTGGGGGATGCCCTTTTCTCTACCTTGCAACCTCTCTCCCACAGAAGAGACGTTGCGAGCCTATCCTTGTTTTATCGTTATTTCCATGGCAGGTGCTCGTCTGAACTCCAATCTCTGGTCCCCCCTCGCCAATCTTTCACGAAAAACACCCGTCTAGCTGAATCCACTATGAAAAATTTCCCCCACTCTATATCTGTGCCTAAATCAAAACGCGGATTCCATGAACAAAGCTTCTTTCTTAGAACTGCACGCCTGTGGAACTCTGTTCCGTCTGCCTGCTTCCCACCGGACTACAACTTGGATGTGTTCAAGTCCAATGTTAACAAATTCCTAATGAACCGTCCCCTTAAGTAAACACTTCATCAAATCTCCACACTAACGTAATGTACTTACAATAACCCTTATCCCTGAGTGGCCATTGGGCCTTGATAAGTGGTGATCACTGTGTAAAAAAAAAAAGGAAAGAAAAGTTTCGCGATATCTTTTTTTTAATTAAATTGTTAGGTGGAAGCACAGAATACTTACAAAACATCCTCCTCTCCCCATATTTAGAATGGCTTTCTATATAATAACGTTATTATTTCAGCGCTCTGTACCAAAAATACATGAGTACCGAGATGTGTCATTGAATTCCTCCATGCAGGAAAAAAATTGAATCGATTAACATTCACCGGCGCTTGTTGAACGTGTACAAAACCGATGCAGTTGATGTCAGTACAATTAGATGGGTTCGTCGATTTCAGAGGCTAAAAACGAATCTGCAAACCGTTTCCGTCGCAAAAAAATAGTTTTCATGATATGAAGAAATTACTTTTTCGAAAAGTAGGTGATGACTTTTCAATTTAAATTTAACTTAAAATGAGCACCCACTTTCTGGACACCTTAGAGAGAGAGAGAGAGAGAGAGAGAGAGAGAGAGAGAGAGAGAGAGAGAGAGAGAGAGGGGGGGTCATTTTTTGTGTGCTTATTGGCTAAAAAGTTTTTTGTTTGATTTCTTGGTGCTAATGCAGAGAGTGATCCGCGCTATTTTTTAAATCGTATTTCCACGTTTAATTAAAGTTTTGTGATATGTTTTTTATTCAATTGTAAGGTTAAAGTACAGAATAGGTACAAAACACCCTCCCCTCCCCATGTTAAGAATGGCTTTTTAAATAACGTTATTTCAGCACGGATCACTCTCTCATGCATGAGTATCGATTTCTTTTGCATGATATTAACCCCTGAACTCTGGGACTATTTTCCATTTCACAGCCTAACCTTCATTTATGCTACGCGCGAGCATAAACGAAGTCTGTTAAATGTGCACTCGCATACCAAACTGCTTTGTTACAGTGTAGTATTGGCGAAAAATTAAAATTGGATGGAAAACAAATAGTTTTCCAAACATTAAACCATGTAATTCTATATGTTATCAGGGGGGTGCCATTTTGTACGCGCAAGCGCTGCAATATGGTCTACTGATTCCATTAGCAACGAACAAAACACAGTTGAAATTAACATTTATATAAAGCGTAAATGTCAAAGCCGGGCGAGAGTGATCTTAGGATTATGACATCATGATCTGAACATATATATATATATATATATATATACTTTTGACGGTAATTCTTGGCCTGAAGACGTAATCCCCCAACGTGGGTGATTACAGAAACATGTATGCACATATGTAGCCATTAATGTTTGTATAAATAAAATTAATATACCTGCTCTGTTCACTCATTGAGCACTATTTTGGTAGGCACATGTTGTTTCATTGGATGTACTTCTAGGAAACTAAACTCTACTGGCTATATATATATATATATATATATATATATATATATATATATATATATAACTACTTCATTTACTCACATAAAATTAATATACAGAAGTATAGATTTATGCGTAAACTTTAAGTATTTACTTCAAAAGTGCTCAATGCGTAGGTAGAGCTAGTTAGTAATTTATAAAATATATATGGCGATTAAGCTACACTGAATATTCGGCGTTTCATCCACTCAAGGATTCCTCAGGCTTATACGCATAAGCCTGAAGAATCCTAGAGTGGATGAAACGCTGAATATTCAGTGTAGCTTAATCGCCATATATATTTTATAAATTACTATATATATATATATATATATATATATATATATTTCCCCAAAACCTCTGGCCTTAATGGAGGAGAGACTGAAACTTGCTGCTATGGTTTCAAATGATCTGAAATAATAGCAAGGGGAGACTTGATTCCAAATCTCTCCTCTTTTGGAAATTGAGTACGATTATAAATATCTCCAGTATCAAATAATCCTTACACGCTGAAATTTACTTTATGTATGAAAACCAAAGAGGGAGATATAGCATATGAAGATATTTGGAATCAAGTCTCCCCTTTCTGTTATTTCAGATCATTTGAAACCATAGCAGCAAGTTTTAGTCTTCCCTCCATCAAGGCTAGAGGTTTTGGGAAATATGAGATATTCTGTAATTCATATGCAAAACTAGGAAAAACAAATGACTATGATGAAACGTTTTTTGGCTGTAAACAAGTGCCAAAAATAGGCCCTGGATGATGGATGATCCCTTTAATGTGCGACGTTAAGGACAAATGTTACATAGGTCACTATACAATTCAGGTCATGAAGAAGTTAAGTGAAATGTGATTTCGCATATCAGTACAGTCAGGAAAGCAGGAAGCGTGGAGGAAATTTCAAAGTCTAACAATCCAAGAGAAGAAAATCTATGTTGCAGGGTATGTACATTGAGGGATACAAGTGCGATGAGTTCATCAGAAAAAATTCCATTAAAGTACTTGTAAAACAAGCAGATAGAGTCAACATTTTGGTGATGGGACAGGGATTGGAGCTTAATTGACAGAATAGGACCTATTAGATTGAAGACTTTATTTTTGGACTCAAGTGTGAGGGACTAGTGGTGAATGCACCAATCCAGATGTATAAGATGCCTTCAATAAGTTTCCAGACTTTTTTGTACAGGCATTTAAAATTGTCGTAGACTCTTGAAAATTCAGTATGCTATTGATACGTGTCTCATGAGATGGCTGACCAATTTTTCAGGTTCAAGTGAACAACTACAGCAGGAATTGGAATACACCCTAAAGCCTAATTATCACAGTTGGTGAATTTCAAAAATGCAGTCTAAACGTGAGAACAATTTAGAAGAACAATATGCAATAAAATTCTATTTTAAATTTTGAAAAAATATCACAGAATTGTATAGAATGCTTCAGGCTGATTTTGAACCACCTTGCATGAATCAAGCATCAGATTTTGAGTGGCATAAGAGATTCGGGGAAGGCAAGGATTCTGTGAGGGATGATGAGAGGTGTGGGAGGAGTAAGGCAGTCAGAACACCAGAGTTGATTGACCAAATAAAGAATTTCATGAATAAGGACCGTCATGTGTCTATAGAGACAATAAGTGCACAGTTTGATGTCAGTGTGGGAACTGTACACACAATTATTCACGAGGAACTGAAGATGCGGAAGATTTGTCCCAAGGGTGCCCCACCCTTGTCACAGACTATTTGACCAAGATAGGCATCAAGACAGTTCCTGATCCTCCCTATAGTTCAGACTTTGCTCTCTGTGACCTTAAATTATTCTCTAAACTCAAGGAAACCTGAGGCTGTCATTATGAGACAATTGAGGAGATGAAAGAGATGAAAGGACGAGGGTCATTGACATGTTCACACAAGAGGACTTCCATGGGGCCTTCCAGAAGTTGTTGAAACATTACAACAAGTGCATTGCAACTGGAGGAGATTACTTTGAAGGGGACTAGAGTTTCATGTGTGTACTGTCAATAAAAGTGCTCATGCGAAAAAATCTGGAAACTTATTGAAGGCACCTTGCAGCAAAAATCCTCCATGCATGACGAATGGTGGATTTGTATTGATAAAGAATCTTTCCAAACAAAACAAAAAAAGACGAAAAGCTTATTATACACGTAAATTGTATAATTTGTAAACGTGTGAAAATCACTGTTAAAACACCTGCTGTGCACTATTTGAACTGATAATGCCTTGAAAACAGGTCAGCATTTTATTGCTTTATTTATTATTATGTATAAAATATAAAAAAAGGTCAGAGAAATTAGGATATTTTTTTAATAGTTGGTTACCCACTAAAATATGTTCTTAAAAATGTGAACTTTTCAATTATCTGTGAACATAAAAATCGCATTTTTGAGATGAGGATTGATTTCTTATATTATTTGGCTTCTTCGGACTACTCTTCTCATCTGGAGTGTTATTTCCATGTTTCATGTAATCTATCTATTAGGTTGGTGCAAAAACAATACCGTTTTCTCACATATATTACTTTTATATATGACTAGCAGGGGTGCACGACGTTGCCCGGGTGTTTGGAGGTGTAAAAAAAAAATAGTTTTGGTAGGCAGGTAGACTCGAACCTGAAGCCTTGAGGTGAAGGCGGAAAAGAAAGTGATAGCTTGATAGCTTACTGCGACGTTACGAGGGCAGCAGAAGTGAGAATAGTTTAAATTAAATGATTAAAAAGTTAAGTGACAGATGCGTAAATTTAATGAGGTCAAACATCACGCCATAGGGGGAATGAAATCACGCACTTAACTTTGGTTGCGAGGCAGTTTTTTGGTTTTGTTTCCCCAAGATGTTGAGGGAAAAACTAGCTCCCCATAAATAGGGGAGTGTCCAAATGAATAGCAATTGTCTGATATGATGGGTTTTCCCTGCATTGATCAAAGCTGATTGCTTTCTTGACATCCCTGGCATGAGTGCCAGCGAGCTTTGTTTGCTACGGATTCAGTTTCGCTTTTTTATACGGAAAAGCTAAACAAACATGCGGAGAGCAGGAAATACTGCAAAAATAGCGTGTAAAAATTGCTCAAATAAAAGATAGGCATGACCTCCTTTTGTAAATCAGAGATATTATAATCTAGGGAGTATATAAAAAGTTGTAAGAATTTGTGACCCCCCCCCCCCCCGAAAAAAGCCTTTGCCGGACATACAAAAAATGTGCACACACACACACACACACACACACACACACACACACACACACACACACATTTTCGCTTTTATATAATAGATTTCTGAATTAATTCATTGATATATATAGTCAGGTTATATATCATTTTGAAGTGCGTTTTTCATTCTAATGGTAGTGTTATTCATTACTGTTCTTAATCTCTTGATTTTTTTGCAGGCTTTTTCGATAGCATAGACAAAATTCTAATCCGCACAATTTTCTTGTTCAGTTCAAACTAGACCGAAAAGCTGCCGAGACAGCTCGTGATATCAATTCTGCATTTGGCCCAGGAACCACTAATAAACATGTGGCTTAACAGTAGCTTAAGAAATTTCACAATGGTGACGAGAGCATCGAAGATGAAGACAGTTGCAGCCAGGTGACCGTGGTTGGTAACGAACATTTCGAATATCTTAAATGGAACACGTACATCAAATCTGTTGCCAAGGCCGCTGGAAAAATGGTGGGATCTTTCTATCGATCCGGTAAATATCTCACTGCTGATGCTATTCTCTATCTATATAAGAGCCAGGTACGTCCAAGGATGGAATATTGTTGCCACATCTGGGCAGGAGCTGCTAGAAAGGACTTGTCCTGCCTTGATAGAGTTCAAAATAGACTTCGTAGCCTTTTCTCTTCCTTACAACCTCTATCTCACAGAAGAGATGTTGCGAGTTTGTCTCTGATGTATCGTTATTTTCATGGAAGGTGTTCAACTGAGCTTCAATCTATGGTCCCCCCTCACCAAACTTTCACAAGAAACACTCGTCTAGCTGTACACACTATCAATAATTCCCCCCACTCTTTATCTGTGCCTAAACCTAAACGTAGATTCCATGAACAAAGATTCTTTCTTAGAACTGCATGCCTGTCGAATTGTCTTCCATTTTCCTGCTTTCTGGCTGACTACAATATGGTTGTGTTCAAGTCTAATGTAAATAAGTTCTTGATGAGCCGTTCTATATAAGTTATCAAATTTACCAAATTTTCATTACTAATGATTATTATATTGTCCAATGTCTACTGTACACTCTTTAATCCTTATCCTTGAGTGGCCTCTTGGCCTTGATAAGTGGTGATGCCTATGTAAAAAAAAAAAAAAAAAAAAGCCTTAATTGAAGCCGATCCTCATAAAACCACACGAGGAGTTGCTATTGAACTTGAGATTGACCACTCCAACAGTCGTTCGCCATTTAAAGCAAATAGGGAAGTCAAAAAAGTTGGATAAATGGGTGCCACATTAATTGAATGATAATCAAAAAAATCATTGTTTTGAGGTGTCTTCTATGCCCCTTCTGCAGAACAAAAACAATCCATTTCTAGAGCGGATTGTGATGTGTGATGAGAAGTGGATCCTCTACGACAACCGGCGATGTTCGGCACAGTGGTTGGATGCAGGAGAAGCTCCACAACACGTCCCAAATCAGAAATTGCAGCAAAAAACGGTTATGGTGACTGTTTGGTGGTCTGCGGCTGGTCTCATCCATCACAGCTTCTTGAATCTGGGCGAAACCATTACGGCGGAGAAGTACTGCCGACAAATTGACGAAATGCACCAGAAGCTCCAACGTATGTGCTTGAGATTGGTCAATATGAAGAGACCAATTCTCCTCCATCGCAACACTTGCCTGCATGTTGTTCAACTGACCCTGCAGAAGCTGAATGAATTGAACTCCAAGACTCTGCCTCATCCGCCATATTCACCAAACCTCTTGCCCGCTGATTATCACTTTTTCAAGCATCTCGACAACTCCCTGCGCAAAAAATGCTTCAAAAGCCAAGATGATGCCGAATTGGCCTTCAATGACTTCATCACTTCCAGAACTCTAGATTTCTATGCTAATGGGATAAACTTGTTTCTCGTTGGCAAAAATGTGTTAATTCTAATGGTTCTTATTTCAATAATAAAGTTTATTATGAAAGAAGTTATGATCTTTTGAAGTCGAATGTCAAAAAACAACATTTTTTTTGCACTAATATAATATCTGTCTATCTATACCTATCCCTCTCTCTCTCTCTCTCTCTCTCTCTCTCTCTATATATATATATATATATATATATATACTAGCTGTACCCTGCCACGCGTTGCTGTGGCTTAATTTCGTGTAATGGAAAATTCTAATAAAAAGAGGAAATGCATGTTTCTTATATTCTTAGTACAGCAATCCACTCCAAAAAGTTAAAAAAAAAGGCGAAAATAAAAAAAAAAATATGGATATCTTGCAAAATTGGATCCGGATCTTCGGGAGTTACCATCTATCATGGCTTGGGCTCGACCAACATTCAGTGGATTAAGCCGTTGAATTAACCATCGAAACGCTAAATAGTTTTCTTTTTTATTGTATTAAAAAATGTGAGTTTTTAATTAATATTTGGGTAAGGGGGGGGTTACTATACACAGATTCGAAAAAGTTGTTCAAAAGCGAATAAATGAAAGCAAAGGTAAGGTAAATTACGTTTCTATCTAACTGGATAATTTTTTAGTGTTTTTATTTAATGTAAAATGTTTAATCGGCTGAAAAACCCAGTGTTTATCTATGTATTTGAAAAAGACGAATGGTCGTGGACTCTGTTGAATACGTTAAGTTTGGGAAAATCAGTTAAAAACTATACAAAACAATGTCAGACACCTACTGATTATATGTTATTGTGACATAGGCTGACATATTGGGTGGGTTTCTGATAGTATTTTGTATAGTTTTTTAGTTTTAAATCATTTTCTCGAACATAACATCATCCACAGTGTCCATCACCATTTGTATTTTTCAAATACACTGATAAACACTGTTCTTCGAGCTGACTAAACGTTATAGTAAATAAAACGGGTTTGTATTACTAAACACAGAAACGAAAAAGTTGTTGAAAAATAAATATAACAAATAAATGTTATCAAAGGCAAGATAAGTTACTTTTCTACCTAACTGGATAAGATTTTAGTGTTTTTATTTAGTGTAAAATGTTTAATCGGTTTGAAAAAATGTGCTTATCTTTATATTTGAAAAATACAAATGGCGGCAGACTGTTGAACACATTAACTTTGGGAAAATGAGTTAAAACTAAAAAAACTATACAAAATACTGTCAGGAACTCACTCAATATATGTTACTGTGACATAGACAGACATGTATTCAGTGGTTTTTAACAGTATTTTGTATAGTTTTTTTTTTAGTTTTAACTCATTTTCCCAAACCTAATGTGTTAACACAGTCTGCCGCCATTTGTAATTTTCAAATATAACAGTAAACGCTGTGTTTTTTGAGCCGAATAAAAATTTTGCATTAAAAAAACAAAAAAAATTATCCATTTCGGTAATAAAGTAACATATCTTGCCTTTGATAATATTTGTTAATAAGGTCACGTGAGTCGATTAATGGGTGCTAATGCACTTACTGATCCGCGCTATTTTTTTAAATCGTATTTCCAAGCTTAATTAAAGTTTTATGTTTTTTTGGTATTTTTTTTAGATTAGGTTCACCTCCACAATTTTCTTTTAAATGACGACTTATAAAGGTTTCCGACTATGCTGAATACAGAAATCGCATTGAAATTTTGCAGAAATAAGTAGTTATCGAGATATAGATAGTTGTTTTATACATTGTATTCTTTGGCGGCCATCTTTGTTACGTGCATAGATTTGTTTATGACGCGCTCAAGCGTGTAAAAAAGACGGCTGCCAGAGATTACAATGCATTATACAAATTTTTAATATCTCGATAACTACTTATTTCTGCAAAATTTCAATGCGATTTCCGTATTCAGCATAGTCGAAAACCTGTAAAAGTCGTCATTTAAAAGAAAATTGTGGAGGTGGACCTAATCTAAAAATTTACCGTTTTTTTCATTCAATTGTAAGGTTAAAGTACAGAATAGGTACAAAACACCCTCTTCTCCCAATGTTAAGAATGGCTTTTTAAATAATAACGTTATTATTTCAGCACGGATCAATAAGTGCACGAGTACCCAATTTCTTTATAAGCATTCATATTTTCTTATATAAAAACAACTTCTGTAAAAAAAAAAAAAAAAAGAAAAAACGTGCACTTTCAATCTTTGTTAAAAAAAGGTTTTCTTGAAAAAAAAACAAAAAAATACGGTAAAAAAAGCAAAGAACAAAACGTTAATCGGTATTCATGCAGAGAGTGATCCTTGCTGAAATAATAACGTTATTATTTAAAAAGCCATTCTTAACATGGGGAGGGGGTTTTGTACCTATTCTGTACTTTAAACTTACAATTGAATAAAAAACATATCATAAAACTTTAATTAAACGTGGAAATACGATTTAAAAAATAGCGCAGATCACTCTCTGCATCAGCACCGAAAGTACAGAATAGTTAGAAAACATCCTCCCTCCCCATGTTAAGAATGGCTTTCTAAATAATGTTAATGATTCAGTACTGTTCCTTGTCTGCTTAAGTTTAACTTTTGTTTATTAAATTGTTAGGTGAAAGTCCAGAATAGTTACAAAACACCCCTATCCCCATGTTAAGAATGGCTTTCTAAATAATAACGTCATTATTTCAGCGGGGTAGCTTCTCTGCATAAGTACCATGTTTTGTTTTTAAATTGTTAGGTGAAAGGACAGAATAGTTACAAAATACCATACCCATGTTAAGAATGTCTTTTTAACATTATTTCAGCACGGTATTTCCTATGCATACGTACTATCTATTTTTGTTTATTAAATTGTTAGGTGAAAGTATAGAATAGATGCAAAACTCCCTCCCCATGTTAAGAATAGCTTTCTAAATAACGGTATTATTTCAGCACGGTACCTTCTCTGCATAAGTACTATCTTTTGTTTATTAAATTGTTAAGTGAAAATATAAAATAGTTACAGAACACTCTCCCTTTCTCATGTTAAGAATGGCTTTCTTAATAGCGTTATTTCAGTATGGTACCTTTTCTGCATAAGTACCATCTTTTGTTTATTAAATTGTTAGGTGAAAGTATAGAATAGTAACAAAACGTCCTCCCCATGTTAAGAATGGCTTTCTAAATAACGTTATTATTCTATTATTATATTATTATGGTACTTTCTCTGCATAAGTACCATGTTCTGTTTATTAAATTGTTAGGTGAAAGTACAGTACTCATGCAGAGAGTGATCCGTGTTGTAATAATAACGTTAATATTTAAAAAGCCATTCTTAACATGGGGAGGGGAGGGTGTATTTTAACCTTACAATTGAATAAAAAAAAACATATAATAAAACTTTAATTAAACCTGGAAATACGATTTAAAAAATAGCGCGGACCACTCTTTGCATTAGCACCAAAAAAAAAAAAACTGTACTTTTACCAACCAATCTTATATCGAAAAACAAAAAAAAAACTCAAAAAGCAAGCGACAAACTTTTTTTTTTGCCTTATATAATAAAGAAAAAATGTGTAAATTAAAAAATTTGGAAGATAAACAAATGAATTATGTTTTTTTTTTTTTTTTTTTAACTTATCGAGTAAACAGAAAATGAAATCTACTTTTTCGTCAATTCGTGGCTGTGAAATGAATCGAACCGGATGTTCAGTTTTATTAACAAAGCAGGTTCGCACTAACGGTTAAAAAAAATATATTTATTTTATTTGATATTTTAATAATTCGCGAGGTAAATTTATTTTAATAATATAAAAACATCCCTCGACTCTAAAGATGGGTTGTCTGAAAATTTCAAATAAATTGGTAACGTAGAAATATGTTTTTATTCACTTGTAACAAACCAAGAATTACATTTTTATATATATATATAGATATATATATCTCTGATGTCTACTCTTATTTATCTCACTATTTCTCTAATTTTCTAGCTATCAATCTATCACCCCCCCCCTTATATATTCTCCCTCTCTCTCTCTATGTAAATACTTACCAACCAACCATATTACTTTCTTTTTGCTTCTTGTCCTCCTCCTCCCCATTTTACCACCTAAAAAATCTAAAGAAGCTGAAGTGTTGCGAAACTATTAATTAGTGTCTTATACTTATGATTTAATTTTCATTAAAATCAAATATACGTACTTGAAGTTTTAAAAGGGTTCTGTACCAATGGGTCACTTAAGTGGGTGGGTGGGGGTGGGTCACAAATATTCAGCATGAAGACAGTATTGTAGAAATTCAGGACCAGTTTTATTGTCCTCCCTGGACAATTTTATAGATATACAGGGTGGAACAATAAAAGTGTTGCCCTAAAGAAAACAACACTACAGCTTTATTTATAACTTTTATTAAAAAAAACCATTCAGGTAAATTATGTAGTAGAGCTGACATCTATTCTATGTAGCCTCCTTTAGCCTCAATCACTACCTTGATACAGGTCTAGAACTGGGAACATGCCTTTTCCACAAGTGCCGATGGGAGCTTGGCAAATACTTAGCAATTTTGCTGGCTTTGGTGTTGTGGGAGGTCATGTTAGTGATGTTCTTGATATATCACCAAACAAAGTAGTCCAGTGGGTTCAGGTCAGGGGAGGAGGGGGATGGCAGTGAGAAAAGGTACACAGTTGTGGCACTCTTTCTGAAGCCAAACCCGGGTCTCTTTGGACTTGTGGGCCGGTGCCGAGTCTTGCTGCCACACTCAGGACCTTAGGTTAGGAGAGCACTTAGTGATTTGGGACCATTTCCGTTGACATTCTCTGGTAAATTTGAGATTTTATGTAGATTCTCTTCCTTGACAAACATCACGCACGCATATTGAAACGCCTCTAGAAAGCTGTAATAATCAGTAGGGCTAGGACAACAGCATATTCTTTTCATTGTTTGTACACTCGAGTCTATATCCAACACAGACACAATTAATCAACCGAGAACCACATCACTCTACATAAAATCATATAAGATATCAATGGATATATACCTGAGAGTCAAAACAAGGAAAAGAATATGCTGTTGTCATAGCCTTAATAATCAGATACACAACAATGTAGAAGTTCCTTTGCTAACGTAAAAAAAGAATGAGTTTTTAGAATGTATTTAACAAATCTTGTAAATGATGGTGATGACATTGGTTTCATGCGCACTGAAGAAATAACAATACTCCAACTTGTCATTAAAACTTTTGCTCACAGCAAATACACAGACAAAATTTGTAGAAAGAAAAGAATAAGCAATTATTGCCCCTTTGATTTCACCTCTGACAAACAGGCATCAACACTAAATTCCGTTTCAATATCTTTTCCCTTCATTCTTCTGTCTCTCTCTCTTTTTCCCATGGCATGCGACAGTGACGGGAAATGAGCAAGGTGCTCACACAAGCAAACACACTTGGATTTTTCTCTTATCTAAGAATGATTTAATTATGTTAAGTATTCTTCCAGCGATACTGTGTGACCTGATTTTCCTATCCTGTCAAAAGCCTTAGATATATCTATAGCTACTGCTCTACCCTCCCCTGCTTTGTCCAGTGAATGGTATATACGTTCAGAGATTACAGTTAGGATGTCTGCTGTGGAATGGGCTTGCTTAAATCCGTATTGTTGGTTGGTCAGAAGTTTAGCATCTGTAAGGTGATGGACTAGAGCTTGGTTAATTATGGACTCAAATATTTTGGCGAAAAGTGGGAGGAGGCTAAGGGGACGATAATTTACTGGGTCAGTTCTTTCGCCAGAATTCTTGAAAACTGGTACCACAGAAGCGGTTTTTCAGCAGGCAGGAAAGCAAGATTCACTAAGCATTTGTTGTAAAGTTTGGAGAGAACTGGAGCTACTTTGGCGGAGCATTTTTTAATAGCACAGCTGGGATGAGATCAGGTCCACATGCTTTTGAAGTGCCAAGATTTTTTATGATTGTATGCACCTGAGAAGGGATGATTTTCAGATCATCTAGTGTGTTGTCTGTCCACAAAGGAAAGTCAGGGAGGTGGTGCTTAGCAGGGTCTAGTGTGGAGTTGGAGGCAAATTTTAAACTGCAGCATCTGATAACCAGTACTTTTTAGCTTTGTTGATATGAAATGATTTTATTTTAAATAGGTCCTTGTCTAAATGTGAAAAATAAATTATCAAAGAAAAAATAAATAATTGAAATATTTAATTTTTCTTTCCATCACAAGTTAAAATATTCAAATGTTGAGAAAATAAATTTCTTCATCAATCGTATGGAAAACTAAGCTGGCCTTGTCGATTTTTTACACTACGTCACCAATGTGGATTATTGGTGCTGGAAAAATGAACGCTGTCCGAAAGATTTCTACTTCAAAATTCTTATATATATATATATATATATATATATATATATATATATATATATATATATATATAGACGTGTGCGTTCAAACAGTTTGCAAAAAACCTACTTGATATATTTTTGATACATATGTGAAAAAATAAAGGTTTTTACACTAACCTGTGCATGTTTGAAATCTTTTCAATGAAAATTGTTTATGCTATAAAAAACCTGAACTTTAAAGGATGGTACAGTCCAAACCAAATGACCAATTCACTTAGGACAAAAACTAAGATTTAGAAAATACTTTATTCTGATTTGTTGCCAAATTTGAGTATTTTCCCACTTCACGGAACTTAGGAAATCAATGAGATTTTGCATGGATAACGCATGTGACACTAAGGTGTAGCACACGTGACAACAAATACCTTAATTTTCAGGGTTTCAATGAATAAAAATTTACTAAAAGACTATTGTAATAATTAGAAGACACCATAATAATTTAGAAAAACACATTTTTATAAAAAAATAAAGGCATGATTCACAGAGTTTGTACATTATTTAACAATGTTTAAAATATCCTTCCCATCTGAATGTAATGCACGTGACGCTAGAAACAAGATTATTATAAAAAAGATGGTCATAGGTATGGATTTTTTATGTACTACATGAAAGAGTAATGCCTTAAGACTAAACAAGCCAAAAAGAAAAGAGAGTAAAGTATTATAAGGGCGATTTTAAATGTTCCGAACTGTAACACACATGACATGGAATGGCCCTTCTTATTGTTGAGCACTCAAGTTGAAATGTAATAAGTCGAGCACTTAAGCTCATATGCGCAAATCATGATGTTATAATCATAAGATCACTCTCATTGTCCTGACATTTATGCTTTATTCACTCGTATATTATCTCAAACATTTTTTTTTTCTACTATTCAATTCAGTTTATTTGGCAAAAAAAAAAAAGAAAAGAAGAAACAATCATGCTTCAATTGTCATGTAGAGAAAGGACGGTAGAAATTTATGTAGAAGAGGACACAGTTGCCCAGCATCTGTCCAGATTCATTTTAAATTATTGCATTGCTGGTGCATTTATTACTTCACTTCCATAGCTACCAACGTAATAGATGCACTGAAACTAAAGCTGCTTTCAGAACCGCCAGCAACCACTGTAAAAGAGTAATAAAAAATGCAAGAGAACTATATGCGCAATCCGTTAAGTCCAAAGTAGCTAAGCAGCGGCTTGGTTCCCACCAGTTCTAGCAAATAGCAAATAGGATCTTGAACAGAAACGTGCGCTCTATCCCAACAATTATCAATGGACCAGAGGTCATCTTGACAGCATCCGACAAGGCCAAACTATTTGCCAAAAACTTTGCGGCAAATTCTACCCTGTGTGATGAAGGCCATCAACTCCCCATATTCCCTCCTATAACAGACAACATGCTATGCAACATACAAATATCTGTGCGTGAGGTTGCCAAGCTAATCAAGAACCTTGACTCCAGTAAAGCAACTGGTCCCGACGGTATTCCAATTATAGTGTTAAAAAAATTACAACCAGAACTTGCCCCAATACTTTCCAAACTGTTTAAGCGTTGCCTTAAGAAGTGCTTTCCAACACCCTGGAAAACCTCATCAGTATGCCCTGTATTTAAGAATTCAGGTGATAAGTCATCCCCCTCTCAGTGCAGACCAATAAGTCTCCTGTGTGTCATGAGTAAGTTGCTGGAATCCATATTAAATAGAGAAATAGCCAACCACCTCAGCAGGAATAACCTTCTTAGTGACACACAATATGGTTTCCGTTCTGCTAGATTTACAGCAGATGTGCTAACGGTTATATCTCATAAGATTAGCGAATCTCTCGACAAAGGCTTCATTTCTAGGGCAATTGCTCTCGACATATCAAAGGCCTTCGATAAGGTTTGGCATAAGGGCCTACTACACAAGATTTCCAGCTACGGTATAACTGGAAATGTTTTCTCTATCATTAAGTCATTTCTCTCAGATAGACTCATAAGAGTAGTTGTTGATGGGCAGAAATCAGAGGTCCACAGTATTAATGCTGGAGTCCCTCAGGGGTCCATACTGGACCCAACTCTCTTCCTGATCTACATCAATAATCTCCCAAAACACATACTAAAATCTTTCGTTGACATCTATGCAGATGATACGACCATCTATGGCAACACATCAAAGGCCGTAAATGATGATGTTCTCTCTGATTCTGTCTCCTCTAATCTTGAGCGCATGGTACAGTGGGGAAAGAGGTGGCTGGTTACCTTTAATGCATCTAAGACCAAGCTCCTATCTCTACATCATAAACGCTCTGATCCCCATCTGGCATTAATTGAAATGGATGGCTCTCGTCTAAAGGAGGCCCAGGATTTGATAAGCTCCTGGGTTTGACCTTTACACCTGATCTTAAATGGAACACATACATCAAGTCTGTGGCCAAGGTCGCTGGGAAAATGGTGGGATCTTTCTACCGCTCCAGAAGATATCTCACTAATGATGCAATTCTCTATCTATATAAGAGCCAAGTACGTCCAAAGATGGAGTACTGCTGCCACATCTGGGCGGGGGCTGCAAAAAACAGCCTATCCCGTCTTGACAGAGTACAAAATAGACTCCGTGGCTTGGTGGGGGATGCCCTTTTTTCTACCCTGCAACCTCTTTCCCACAGAAGGGACATAGCGAGCCTGTCATTGTTCTATCGTTATTTCCATGGCAGGTGCTCGTCTGAGCTCCATTCTCTGGTCCCCCTTGCCAATCTTTCTCAAAAAACACCCGACTAGCTGAAACCACCGTCAATAATTTTTCCCACTCCCTATCTGTGCCTAAATCAAAACGTAGATACCATGAACAAAGCTTCTTTGTTATAACTGCACGCCTGTGGAACTCTGTTCCGCTTGCCTGTTTCCCTCCCGACTTCAACCTGGATGTCTTCAAGTCCAACACAAACAAATTCCTGATGAACCGCCCCCCCCAAGTAATAACACCTTACCAATCCTCCAATACTATTTCTACACTATCCCTTTGATTACTGTACACACAATAACCCTTATCCCTGAGTGGCCATTGGGCCTTGATAAGTGGTGAACCCCATGTAAAAAAAAAACAAAAAAAAAACTTAGAAGTCTATTCCAACATCCAGGGATTTTGATTGAGAAAGCAGCCTTTTTTTCAGTTCAATCAAAACGGCAGTGAAATAGTTTCCTGTAGTGTCCACATTTGATTTGTATCATTTTTTTCTAGTTTTAATTTTTAAATTTGCTATTTTTTATATATTAAGATGAATTCATTTTTTTTTTATTATGATGAATTAATATTCATAATATTTTTATTTTTCTAGTAAGTAATTGTAATTTTCAATTAGTTTTCTATTCCATTTTTTCTGATCAAATTAAGCATTGAAAAAATGAAAAAATTATCAATATTTTCACATCACAATAAAATGTATTTCCATTTAAGCAATGGATTATTTATGCCATATTTCTCTTAGTCTGTCTGTCTGCCTGTCTGTCCATTCAATTTTTCTCGGATACTACTGGGCCGATCTGGCTGAAATTTTGTATACATTTTGTTATGATATCATAAGATTATCTAAGGTGAAGCAAACTAAGTATTATGGCATCCATTTGATGCACAATTAGGAATTAATAGGGATTAGCCACCACAATACTGCATTTACTTTTGAAGTTTGACATAATGCACTCATTCTAAGTCAATAAATTTTTACTGCTTTTAGTGGGATAAAAAATCTCTCTCTCTCTCTTTCTATCTATCTATCTATCTATCTATCTATATATATATATATATATATATATATATATATATATTATATTAAATCCCCGAAACAGTGTTTCATTGTAAACAACTGATTATCCCTTAAAAAATAAATTATTACTATAGTGAATTCGAGAGAGCAAGTTGATGCAGTGATTGAATGACTTAACTGACTAAATAGTTTTCTAACGATGATAAGAAATAATTTTTTTTTGTATAGTTTTAAAGGTTAAAAACTTCCAAGACATATATATATATATATATATATATATATATATATATATGATATTAAATGAAAGATGAGGAATAAAAGGTATATATAACTTTATTATATAATCAGAACGGTTTAAAGTTAAAGAGAAAATTAAGAAAAAAAAACCTCTTTAGGCCACACATTTCTAAGCACTAGTGAGAGTCAGGCAAACAAACAAACTACTACACACAGCTATGCACACCCTAACAAGAACTAGGTAAACCAACACACACACACAGTACCACGCTGCCAAATACTCATATGTATATTATTTGCACTATGAACATTTTGACTTATGATTGCTTACGTAGCATTTGTTACCCAAACAGAAATGAACATTTTCAGGATTAAAAGTAACTTTTATATTCTTATCTCTTGTATAAAAATGTTTTGTTATAAAATTCCGTTTTTCTCAAATTTTTATTTACAAAATTCTGTTTAAGTTTTAGTTAGAATTTGCTAACTGGTGACCCTTCTATTTTCTTAATGCTTTCTTTATTTCCATTTTTGTATTCATATACGTCTGTATATATCTTTCAATTTTATTCCTTTGTTTAAACATAACTTTATTACTTAATTTATAGTAAACTAGTGGGGGTACCTGGTATTGCCCGGGTGTGTAGAGGTGGTGTAGTAAGGATATTCAGCAGGGGAAGGGAGAAAGAAGCGAACGGATAAAATCGCAAAAAAAAAAAAAAATTACAAAAAACAATCCGGTGTTGCCTGGGTGTGATATGACAGGTGTTCTCCGCATTGATCAGAGCTCATTGCTTTCTGGATGTCCCTGGCACTTCGGATTCAGTTTCGCTTTTTTATAAGGAAAAGCCAAACAAACATGCAAGAGTAAGAAATAGCATGAACATAGCATGTAAAAGTCACTCAAATAAAAGATAGACGATCTGCGTTCGCAAATCGTAGATATTATAATCTAGAGAGTATATAAAGAGTTGTAAGACGTGGTAACCCCCCCCCCCCAAAAAAAAAGCCTTTGCCGGACATACAAAAAAAGTGCACAGACACACACACACACATTTTCGCTTATATATATATATATATATAAATTTCAGTGGTTCTTAGCAATACTCTCAAGATGCTATCATCGTCCAAGATGGCCCTACCAAGACCAGGGACCATACGACACATCGTAATCAAATAAATAACTACTTCATACTATTTGATGAGAAAAGGTTTTAATTTAATTCCAGGAATTTTTGTTTTTTTTTCAGATATCTTTGACCAGATTGCTAACACACTTCGGCAAAGGATCATGATATTTGATGGTGCCATGGGAACGATGATTCAAAAGTATCAACTTGAAGAAGAAGATTTTCGTGGATCTTTATTGGTCGACAGTCCGACTCTACTCAAAGGAAATAATGACGTCCTAAGTCTGACTAAACCAAACATTATTTATGACATTCACAAAGTGAGTGACATTCCCTATAACATTTATAATAGCTATTACTGTTGCATTGGTGAATGTATATATAATTTATATATGTTTCATTGAACTAGGGATAATTCTTGTTTGTCTCTTTTGTGATCCGTTTTTTTATTTGGTGGGCAAATGTTTGAACATTCTGTTTGAGTGTAAAAAGAAATTTACCATAGTTATGAACGTTTTCAACTTCCATAAGTCATCAAGTGAGTGATGAATTTAAAAATTGCGTTTCTTGAATTTATTGAAAACGTCGATTAAAATCGTTTAAAATCATTAAAAGCACTTACGTCCTCCCCCTCATATTGAGCCTGATTGTTGTTTAGTGTGTGTTTCTGCGAATGAGTACGGCTTTCACACAATTTTTTAATTCATCACTCACCTGAAGACGACTGGCTAAATGGAAAAAATGGATCGCAAGAAAAACAAACAAGAATTATCCCTGCTGTTCAATGAAACATATACATAAGAGAAAAAACTGCTGCTCAAATAATTTATATAATTTTATACATTTGACAATTCTTTTGTTGCTGTTCTCCAAATCAACACAGGCAAATTCCAAAGTATTCTTATTCATCGAGACATATTGTCACAAATCGACATTCCTGGAATTGTAAACATCACGATATTACATTTTTCTTTTCTATTTTGCATTGCATCATTCATAACTTCTGATCTTGGAATGTAAACAGTTCTTTGTTTTCATGATAATTACAATTCCGGTCATTTTTATAGGACACAAAAATGTTAATCAACTCCATCTGGAATGTGCATGTGTGCATACCTCTGCTTTCAAGTATGTGTTGCCATGTCTGTACATCCAACATTACTGTTTTATCTAAATATTAATTTACTTGTCTGTATATCCAGTGTCACAAAAAACATCATCATTGCAAACATTAATTAATAAGAAATTACTTAGCTCCCTTTATAGTAGCTCTTTATCAGTTAAAAATGATTAAAACCATTTCTTCTCCAAAAAAAAACAAACATGACTGTCTGTTTACGGTTTCAAATTTTTATTTTATAAAAAAAAAACAAGTCATGTTGAGAGAAAACTAAGTTTTTTATTATAGTTTCTTTTTAACATTTTAAATGTGCAAATGAATTGACATCCATTCCTTTATAATTTATAAAAAAAAATTATTAAAAAAACAAACAAACAAAGCAATGTGTTGTGTATTGAATTACCTTGAAAAAATCTAAATTTTTCAAATCTTTTTTAGCTTTAAAAGGTTGAAAAAGAATTTGCTAAAAAATTGTTTTAAATTTATTTGTTTTATTTTATTTTTTATTTATAATGTGTTTTAAAAATTTTCAACTACCGTGGAATTTCTATGGGTTCTGCTAATTACTATTGTTACAAAAAGGAACAACCATCGAATTGTTATTTTTTTTTTTTGTGCTTGAAAGTGACCTCTGCTCTTCAGTAGTATAACTGGATGATTGACCTCATGATCTTTGACAATGTGGGATGAGTGGTAATTTAACAGAACAGGACCTTTTTACATCTGCTGTCTTCATCAAAGTGACAACCCTTTTGCAAGCAGGTACCAATGTTGCATACCAAGTCTATATAGTTTGTATGGTGTGTATATAACTATGACATGCTGTTGATTGTCTGGTTTTGTGTGTGCATATGTATGTATACAGTCATGTGTGTGTGTCACATACATACAGTCTATAGGGAGATCTTATGACACATACCTTTTCTCGTTTCTTCGGTTGGTGCCCCTCACAACGTTGCACTTCAATCTTGAAATCAAATCATGCATGCCCCTAAAACACGACTTGTTTATTATTTGGAGACAACCTTTATTCAGGATTTCCTCATTTTGTGAAGGACATTGCTGAATCGATTCAGATCTCTTTCGTCTTTTCCTCATCTTGACTGCAAGAATCTCTCCTCTGAATCTCGGGCCCTGCCTCTCGCTCTCACAATGACATGGTTTCAACCTGACAGGCGAGTGCAGCTGCAAATTCAGAGTTCATGAGTCGGCTGGTGCAACCTAGTGTGGGTGGAAACGTCAATTAGGTAAAAGGTCACCCAATACCCCGCAACCCAAATATATAACGAAGGAACACAAGTGAGTTTTTAGTCAGAACAAGAGAACTAGCCAGAGGAAATAAATTGCTTAGCTCGGTTGGAAAATATGCTTAAATATGATATTTTAATTTGTCTAGATTTTGTATATATTATATAGTCGTGATTTCAAAAGTAAAAAAAAAAAGTATTTGGGTCCCATCAGCTAGAATCGAAACTAAAAGCAAAAAACTATAGCTTTTAAAGCTAGTGATGTTACCACTGAACTAACATGATATGCTGAACTGATTAAAAATTAAAAATAAACTAAGATGAATGTACAAAGTATATAACGATTTTTTTCAATCTTGACCCCTTCAAACTATTTTAATCAGCTAAAGACCCATAAAAGAACGGCCCATAAAAAATCCAATCATTTGAGGTCCTGCTCTGCGACTTTTAGTTTCAGAAGAGATAGAGTTTGAAAATATGGAGACAGATAAACAGATATATAGCGTTTTATATATTAGATTTATTTAAATAATGAAAATGAAATAAAAGACATAACGTATATACATATTGGCCGCTTAAGAACCTATATATTAGCATTGTAGTAGTAGTAGGAGTAGTAGGAGTAGTAGTACCTTTAACATATGTACGTATGTATGTCAACGTTTCCAGATTATAAATTATTTGATTGGAGATCCTATTTATTAAAAAGGATAGAAGGTGGTGACATACTACGAAAATTAAATTAGTAAAGAGAGACCCTGTTCGTAGTATGTTATCACCTTCTATCCTCCTTTTTAATAAATAGGATCTCCCGATCACCAAAAACACAATGTAAAAAAAAAAATAATAAATAAATAAAATGATATCACTTTTGAGCTATACGGGAAACTAAAATATAATTTCTTAGTTTTCTGGCTAGGATCCAAGGGTAGTATCTGTTCTGTCTAAAGTTGGTATAATGATATCGTGGGGTTTCTGTTCATGCCAGGCGTCCATATAGAAGGATATTGGAGATAGACTGTAATAACCGTAATATTCTGATACTACATTTAGATAAATACTTTTACAGTTTTAACAAAATGACTACAACATCGTCGGGTCTCCATTCATGCTGAACATCCACAGAATACCCAGCAGCAATATATTAGATATGAAAGATGCCGCTGTGGAATTTCTACTGGTCCCACGAGTTAAAATTATTTGGTCAAATTGATAAACTGCAGTTACCTCCCTTGGATTCTGAAAACTCTTTAAAATTAATAAATGCAATAAAACTGCTTTATTTGATGCATTTTATTTTTACTTGTAATTATTTTTCTACTTAATATTTTTTTGTAAATTTTGGAATTTTTACTAATATTAACATGACATCTAATTACGTAATAATGTTTTTATCTAAAATACATAATTTTTACTTTTTTTAGAAATCCACTTATGCACAAGAACCTGAGATTTTTGATATTTCGTATGTCTGATTTATGCCTTTCAATTGTTCAACTTTTGTTTTTTATGATTCAGCAATATTTGTTGGCAGGAGCAGACTTTATCGAAACAAATACATTCAGCGGAACACAAATCTCTCAAGCCGATTATGGTCTGGAACATCTGGTAAGGAACACAAACATTTAGATTTTTATCTTCAACATTTTATTAAAAAATTGTCATACCTACCTGATGTTGCTCGGGATGCAGTGAAGTCATTTTAATTTTTTCTTTTTACTTGTTTTTACATTTTTTTTAAACTTATACAGAAAAAGAAATAAAATTTTAATTGTAAAGGAGACAACTTTCTTTATACTAGTGTTCACCCTCTGTCAAAAATGACAAAATGTAAAAACAAACGATGCTTAGTCAATGTTTGCACTTGCTATCTATCTAGATATATTACTAAAATATTCAAAGAAAATCAGAAAGTAATGCTGCTAATTTGATTTTTCATATATAAATTATCAATTTTGATGACCTAAAAAAACAAACAAAAAAAAACAATTGCATATATTTGAATCGTCAAAAAAATAGACCAAACTTAGAATAGACACTGTGAGTGAACAAAAAAACCCCCAAAAACTGTTACACATCCTTTGGGGCATATTGGTGCAAAGGTGAAAAATTCCAAATCTCATAAAAACACTAAGAGAACAAAATAACTTTTTACTATTTTTGGTCCAGAGGTACTGCATGAATGTTCAAAATAAAAGAAAACACTTCTTTTTTTTTTACATGGTGGTCACCACTTATCAAGGCCCGGAAGCCACTCAGGGATAAGGGTTATTGCAAGTACAGTACGTTAGTGTGGAGATTTGATGAAGTGTTTACTTAAGGGGGCGGTTCATTAGGAATTTGTTAACGTTGGACTTGAAGACATCCCAGTTGTAGTCAGGTGGGAAGCAGGCAGACGGAACAGAGTTCCACAGGCGTGCAGTTCTAAGAAAGAAGCTTTGTTCATGGAATCCACGTTTTGATTTAGCCACAGATAAAGAGTGGGGGAAATTTTTCACAGTGGATTCAGCTAGACGGGTGTTTTTCGTGAAAGATTGGCGAGGGGGGGGGACCAGAGATTGAAGTTCAGACGAGCACCTGCCATGGAGATAACGATAAAACAAGGATAGGCTCGCAACGTCTCTTCTGTGGGAGAGAGGTTGCAGGGTAGAGAAAAGGGCATCCCCCACCAAGCCACGAAGTCTATTTTGTACTCTGTCAAGGCAGGATAGGCTGTTTTTAGCAGCTCCTGCCCAGATATAGCAGCAGTATTCCATCCTTGGACGTACTTGGCTTTTATATAGGTAGAGAATTGCATCAGTAGTGAGATATCTTCTGGAGCGGTAGAAGGATCCCACCATCTTTCCAGCGACCTTGGCAACAGACTTGATGTACGTGTACCAGCAGTACAGGAAATATTCACAATTAACATAATAATATGATTGTTTCTTCACTACAAAACAGATACAGTCAATAATGGATGTTTTGACATGTTGAAATAAATAAATAGTAAGATCAATACGTTCTTTGAATTTGGAATATATCTGTTTTGTCGTATATAAATGTATGCATATGTTTGGGTGGTTCAATGTTAAATTATCGAGAAATTTAGAATTTTGAAGCCCATGTCCTCAGACATTGTTGTAACTTTGCACCACAAATGAAGATCATAAAAATTAAGAAATCTTGAAAATTTAAACATGTAACTCCAAACTCCTTGGGAAAAACGCTAAGAGAACAAAAGAACTTTTTACCATTTATAGTCCAGAGGTACTTCATAATGCCTGCATGAATGTTCAAAATAATAAAAAAAACATGGTATCATATTTGCCGCATCATTTCTCCCCCCTCCCCCACACACACACATTGGAACACACGTGAAAAAATTGTAAATCTCATAAAATCAAAACGAGGCTTAATTTCTGAGCAAATCTAATTCCAATTTTGGATTCTTCGGTTAAAAACATACCTGAGTGAATTTTTAGGGTCACATGTTTTGAACTGAAGATATTGAAGAAAATGTAATTAAAATGTTGCCCAGGTAACATCTCATTTTTCAGAATTATGTGCTAAAATTTTCAGGATTTCTTAGTTTTTATGATGTCCATCTGTGATGTAAGTTAAAAAAAATCTTAGCATATGGGTTTCAAAATCCTAAATTTTTGGATGATTTGATGTGGAATTATCAATATATGTACTTAAATACACTCTGTGAATCACATACAAGTCAATATCTAAGTAACAATCAACAGAGTCCTTGGGACAGAAACAGTTACTACACTTTTAAAAAATTAATTTGCAAAAATGTTAAACAATTTTTACAAATTTGGCACAAGGCCATGAAAAGTGTGGGGAAGGGGAGTTTATGATCATGTTCTTTCTATTCTATTCTTCACAGGGCATATTTTCTCCCATTCATCCAATGCGCAAGCAATGGTAATGAATATAGTGTGTTGTCAGGTAGCATCTCGTGAAACGGAGGAGAGATAACGCATGCATTCTTGTGATTCCTTGCTTATCAGTTTCACTTCAGCATCTCTGGAAACTGAGGAGAGATAATGTGCACATGGCATGTTCTTGCGACTCTTTGGTTCAATTTCATTCTTTATCCATCACTTTCACTTCAATCTCTGGTTCCCCCTCACCAATCTTTCACGAAAAACACCCGTCTAGCTGAATCCACTGTGAAAAATTTCCCCCACTTTATATCTGTGCCTAAATCAAAACGCGGATTCCATGAACAAAGCTTCTTTCTTAGAACTGCACGCCTGTGGAACTCTGTTCCGTCTGCCTGCTTCCCTCCGGACTACAACTTGGATGTCTTCAAGTCCAATGTTAACAAATTCCTAATGAACCGCCCCCTTAAGTAAACACTTCAGCAAATCTCCACACTAACGTAATGTACTTGCAATAACCCTTATCCCTGAGTGGCTTATGGGCCTTGATAAGTGGTGATCACTGTGTAAAAAAAAAAAAAGAAAAAAAAACTTCAGCAATCACCAAAATACCACATTTACTTCATAGACTATTTTACTTAGAATATCCCTCAATAGTTTCAAATTAACTTGTTTTACAAAAGGAAATTTATATTTACAGTTGATTAAAAAAATTACGAGGACTGAAACAATAATAAAAATCCAATAACAAAAAAATATAATCAAGGGCAAGTTAATAAGATCCTTCCAACTGTTTCTAAAAGCAGATCATCAAATTTTTGTCAGTTTTTTTTTTTTTTTAGCAGAAAAACAAACAAGTTACTCTAAATGGAAGTTGGATTTGAATATATATAGAAATGGAGTTTAGGATCAGATGGTGTTCATTCAACATGAAAATAAAAGTGGGGAGTCAATATCAAAAAACATCTGAATCCTAAACAAAGGAAAAGTGATGTTAATTGAAAAGAAGAAGAAGAAGAAGAAAATAAAGGAGAAGAAGATAAAGATAAAGAAGATAGAAATCCTCCAATAATAGTTTCTTCTCTTGGATGCTAGACTTTGGCTTTCCCTGACTATACTAGCCTGCAGAGGTTTAAATGTAATGTGAACAAACATCTCGCTGCTCAACTCCACACATTGCTTTATTAGACACGATGCCAAGTAGTAGAGCCTTACATTTCAAGTGACAATATGACTTGTTTGAGTTAAAAATGAGTAGAAATGAAAAAAAACCAAACTTGGAAGTGATTAAACAAAACCATTCAGAGTAGATTTGGAGACGACTTGTTGAACTATGGCAACTGGAAAGTAGAAGGCTTTTTGGCATCTAGGGACCTCGACAGTGAAGGGGTAGGAATTTGCTGCTTGTCGGAAGTATGTACCTTGAGGGAGCACAATGAGTTCATTCAAGCACATTCCATTAAAGTACTTGTAGAACAGATGCACAGGGATGCAACATTGCAGTGATGGGACAGAGGTTGGAGCTTGGCCGACAGTGCAATTGGAGATTCTGTTTTGCACCCAGTCTTAGAGTGAGAAACCAGTGGTAGGTGTGCTAGTTCAGATGTGGCAACAATATATAGAGAATGCTCTCTGGTGTGAGTAATTTTCTAGCATATTAGAGGGAGCCCACTTTCTTTGTAGCAGCCTTTCTGCGATTTAGGACATCCATACTTCTGCAAAAATGGTTTAGAGATCAAAGGTTTGATGTGGAACTTGCTTAAAACCAAAGTGATAATTTGTGGTTTTGGTCTACAATCCCTAAAGGACTCTGATCAATATAATTGTAGTATTGCTTTACTTCTAACACCACTCTGGCACACAGAACAACGATACTGACCAGAGTCCTTTATGGATAGTAGACCAGAGCCACACACCATCAGTTTGGTTTTAAGTTCACCATCAAATCTTTGATCTCTAGAATATTTTTCCATATTTTCAATTATTCCTTTAAACACCATTCTGGCACACAGAACAAGGATACTGACCACGAGGCAACAACTCATAAGGTTTCACTCAAGCTATCTGCACCTTTGTGGTCATACTGAGTTCATATTTTGTTTTTATAAGAGAGTGACCACTTATCAAGGCCCGAAGGCCACTCGAGGATAAGAGTTAATAAATGTAAGGTGGTAGTGTAGTAATCGTTAATGGTATAAATTGGGTAGAATTTGATTATTTACAATCACCACTTGCACTTAGCATATCTCTTAGTCTGCTACACGAAGGATATTGTCACCTGGTATCATCTCTTTGTGGCATCAATAGGATGCGTCTCTCCCAATGCATCTCTTAGACTTGAAGTTCAGGTTCAGGACGAACTTACTCTTCAGGTTAGAGCACTTTTTGTGGATCCACAATAGACACAGTTTATATTGTATTGCTTCTAACACTATTCCTGGAACGGAAAAAATCAAAGGAGACAGAACTCACTGAATTAGTTAAGAAGTTACCATATTTTTTTGCTCACAAATGATAATCAGCAAATGTTTCACACTCCCATATTTTTATTGTCATCGAAATTGGTGAAATTGATCATTTTTCAATCAAATTGATTGATTACCTGCTCTAGTTGAGGATCCATTGTGGTGCACCGGGAGGCAGCTTCACATGCCTCTCTGCGATGACTTAATCCACAATATATTGTAGTTTATATTGCACTGTAGAAAATCAACTGTTGCTTTGATAAAATTATTTTTATATATTAATGGCTTGAATTCAAGTTTCAAATGCAAAAGTCAAGTATCATGGTTTAATTGTTCTCTAAACAGAAACATTGATTTCGAATGTGCCCCTGTCATATCAAAGAACCTTCTGTTGCTTATATGCTGAGCTTTTCTGCTTGTGTGCTAATAAAGCTTCTCAAATGCACTTGTGATGTTAGGCTGTATAAGGTGTTAACTTTGGCTAAAATCGCCTGTTTCATCTTCCATCAGATTTTTTTCGATTATCTATCTATACTTATCAAAGACATTCCGATACAAAACCTATCTAAGAACACTGCGAGATATGTAAAGTAAATTAGTATGAAATTTCATAAAAATCGGCCCAGCTATTTCAGAATCCATGGGGAACGAACTCACAGACACACACACACACACACACACACACACACACACACACACAAAGTTCCTTTTATATAATAGTAGATAGATTGATAGATAGATGTCTTCTTTTACTATTAAAATTTTATTTCTTTTTCTGTATAAGTTTAAAAATTCTACAAAATAAAAATTAGAAACTAAAATAATTTCACAGTTTCTCTGAGTAGACATAGCTATAATATAAATATTATTTAGTTCTATTAAATATCCCCACTTTTATGAAATTTTAGAAAATTAAAATTCAGACAAAATTTATGAAATGATCTGATAGTTGAGCACTGAGTTCGTAAAAAAAAAAAATGATATTTAATTCTTCTGCTGCTACTTGATCAGGCTGTTTGAAGATACTGACTTCTTGACCTAAAATGCACGAAACGTTTTTTTCCTGTCCATTTGCAAATCTCAATGTTCTGCAAAACAAAAAACAAAAAAACAAAAAAAAATTTTCTCTAAAAAACGATCAAACCAAACACCATGAATAAACATTTGAAGATATAAAGAACTTGATGCATAAAACTTTTTCCAAAATTACTAAATTCAAAGGATTGATATGCCATAAAACAAAACGATCAAACCAAACTCTATAAATATTTAAAGACTAGTGACTCTTACCCGGTCATGAAATATAAGCTAAAATATATTTTAATTCATGCATATTTTGTATTTATTTTTACAGAGCCAATTCTCTATTGAATATAATATTGTACCTAATATATAGTACTGATTTCAAAAGATTAAAAAAATGACTTGCTTGCCATCAGCTAGAATCGAAACCAAAACAATTAGCGCACCAGTTGTTTCCTACCATTTGAGCAATCAAAAGATAGAAAAGATTTAAAATTAAACCATTTCAAGCTATAAATGAAATTGTGTATGCACAAAAGTAATAAAATATGTTATCAAATTGAAATGAACATTTTACATTTCAACTTGCTGACATATTTTTTTACATGTTATTTATCCATCCAAACAAAGATTTTTACTTGTTATAAACCATCCTTAGTGTATAATTACTATTTCCTGTTAATTTCAGTGCTATGTGACCAGTAGTTTAAGAGTTTATCGGTTAAATATTTCCACACACACACACACACACACACACACACACACACACACACACATATCTGTTTTATTTATCTAAACAACTTGAAGCATAAAATCTTTTACCAAAATGATCAGATTTGGCATTAAATAAATTGAAAAGGGTTGATATGCCATAAAACCAAACAACCAAACCAAATTATATTTATTTCTGTTACTGCAAAAGAAAAAATAAGAGTTCAACCGAAGTTCAAAAGATAAACTGTTTAAACCTGTGCATCACTTGTTTACAAAATACTGATGAAAATATATTGATCATTCTTTTCTGAAACTGTGGCTCAGCAATCCGGATCAAAAGATTGCATAGAAGAAAGAGAAGCAGTTTCAAAAGATCAATAAATCAATCTTGTTGTTCTGTACAATAAACAAGTTAATCTCTTATGTGACTTTGATGGTGTCAAAGCTATGATGCAATATTTCATGTTTCTCATGCCAAAATCAAAGTTCAGCCATAAAATTCTTTCATGTCTCTTGTCATCAATGCCGTACAATTTAAGAACAACTTGGCCTTTTGGCTAGGAAGAAAGTGTAGTATCTGTTCTGATACTACACTTCACATTTTCTGTCCTCGATCAGAGGAGGAGAAATCCTTCATGACTAAGACAAATTTTATTATTGTTCTTATCCAGAGTGCCCCTTTTTGCTGAGTTGGATTTCCTAATTTAAAAACCAACCTTGTGTCTTACTCTGCCCTAATTCCACAGATAGAATCATCTCTGTTTTTATCTCAATATTATATTTCTCGTTGTCTGTTTGTTCCACTTTTTCTTGATAACTACTGGGCCAATCTGGCTGAAATTTTGTATGGACCTTTTTATGATAAGGTGCAGCCAATTATGTTTCATGGTATCTGTTAGATGCACAGTTGGGGATTAATAAGAATTAATATTTAATGTCAAAAAAAGATGAGCACAAATTTAACCATATTCAACCATCAATTTGGCATAAAGTACTCATTCTAAGTCAACAGTCTATAACTTTTTCCTGTTTTTAACAGGCTAAAAAGTAATAATAATAATAACTACAACAAAAACAACAATAATAATAATAATGATAATCTATATATATATAAAAAGCAAAATGTGTATGTTTGTATGTCTGCCAAAAACTTTCGATACACGCAACGAACACTGACAAGATATGGTTAGAAAAATCGGAATCTCGGATGACACATATCCATAAATCGGCCAAAAACATGAATTCTTTTACTATCAGCAGAGCCGTTCTTATTATGTTCAGATAAGTGAGAATTCGGTAATTGTTCATATACCACTAAAGTTTAAGTCAATATTGAGTGACTTAATTTGTAAGCTTCAAAATTACCAGTTTTTGTAATTGAGCATGAAAGCACGCACGCACACACACACACACACACACACACACACACACACACACACACACACACACACACACACACACACACACACAGGTTTATCATTTACTTGAAATGTATTCGGTTTGTGTATCTCAGCTGTAATGGATTCAAAAATTTTCCTCATAAAGTTTTTTATAATGAAAAAAAATTTTTCAATAAATTTTGTAAAATTTGAAAAAAGCGCAAGTTTAATGAATGCCTTTTTTATTGCATATATAGTGTAATATAATAATAGTAATAACAATATAAAACTTATAAAAACACCATTTTGGACAACTTACATGGTTTATGTGGTGTTTTTATAAGTTTTTTAAGGTACACATCTGATGAGTATGTGACTAAAAATACAGTAAAGACATAATTTTGTAGATTTGTTAGTCACAATATGAAACAATATTGTAATGGATACCTTTTGAAAAGTAATAAATGACCAACTGAGAAAACTTGATATTTGGGACTTAGAGAATTATTATTATACTAGTGTTATAAAAAAAAAAAAATTAAGAAGTTTCGATGTGAAAAAAACCTGTGATTTACATAACCCTCGAAATAAGAAAAATATTTTGTTTTAATTTAATTTAATTAACCGCCGATAACAAAATGCCAAAAATCTTTTAACCATGTTTAAATGCAAAACAAAAAAAGGCCTGCCGTAAGTTAAATTTGAATAGTGGGTAGGTGCCCGGTGTTGCCTGTCCTGGCATTGCTTGGTGTAATATAAATTTAAATAGAAGTGAAATTATATGTAATATCTTAATATCAAAATTTCTGTTTCCCTCCTCTCTCTCTCTCTCTCTTTCTCTCTCCATCTTTCCAGCAGTCTCTTTATGTTTCTCTCTTTTCTTCTCTTCATTTTATTGTCTTTTTTGTAAACCTTTTAGTATGTTTCACTTACTAGATCAATCTTTTTCGAATTTAATACTGAATTCTCATATTTATTGCTTCTGGGCAACTTAAAATAAAACAAAACAATGACATTCTTGAATAATGGTAATTCCGTTCCCTCCACCTGCTTTCACAATAAGATGTAGAGAAATTAAAAAGAAAAAATATTTAAAAAATATATGTAATAAAGTGATTTTCAGATTGTAAATTGCTTCAGCCATTTTTGAGACATTATTGTGACTGACTCCATATACCCACCTCCTTAAAAATATATATGAAATAAAGTAATTTTCAGATTGAAAACTACTTAAGCCATTTCTGGGACTGCCTCTATATACACCCTTCTTAAAACTATATGGGTTGGTGCCTGCTGTTGCCCATGCACTGGACCCCCCCCCCCCGATAAATCAAAACAAGTTTTCTTTCAATCAAAATAGCAGATAATGCTTGTGTGACCGAAAAAAAAAAAATATGAGCTGTGGTGGCTCGGCTCAAATGTGAAACGCAAAAGAGAGGAAGAAGGCAAAAAACTTACAGACAAACGCTCTTGCCCAACTGGCACTGAGTGTTTATGACATCATGACATTGCAAAATAAGTATTTTAAACAGTTTTAGTTTAATACATGTGTGACTTGCAAAAGAAACGCAAAAAACGGACCTCCACTTCCAAAAAGTGGTCCAGTTGACTCCCACAGAACAAATCTTTTTTTCTAATTTTCACATATTATGCATCCCGGGCATTACTTTTTATGATGGTACCAGTTTCGTGCCAGTTAGATGCAGATGACAAAAGTTTTTAACAGACATGCAAGCATACACAAACACACAAACATCTCTCCTTTATATAATAGAGTAGCATGGATATTGAGCAACCCCTATAAAAAAAATGGAAGAAATAGGTGACTCCCCCCCCCCCCTCCTACCAAATGAATCAAAACAACTTTTCTTTCAATCAAAATAGCAGCAAGTGCTCGTACGACCACAAAAAAAAAAAACCCAAATTAACCATGATAGGCAGGCTCGAACATGAAACACAAAAAAGGGAAAGAAGGGAAAAACGTTAACGGCAAATGCTTTTGCTCATTGGACTACGATGACTTATGACGTCATGATGGGTTGAAATAATGTTTTTTAAACGTACATTGAGATTACTAGGTATATGACTAACAAAAATGTTGAAGCAAAAAGTGACCTCTCTTTACAAAAAATGGCCCAGTTGACCAGCACAGAATTAATTTTTTGGCCAATTTTTACATATTTTTTATCCGAGAGATTGATCTTTCTAACAATACCAATTTTGTCATAGTCTGAGGCTTCTGTCAAAAGTACACACACACACACACACACACACACACACACACACACACACACACACACACACACACACACACAAACTAACGCACATTTTCCCTTTTATATAATAGACTAGCTGGGGTGCTTCGGTGGTGTAGTAAGGAACCCTGGGAGTGGGGAATAAAAACAACATTAGTGGGGGTGCTCATTGCCCGGATGTGTGTAGGTGGTATAGTAAGGAACCCCGAGAAGGGTGTAAAAAAAAAAAAGTCGTAGTAGTGTTACAGAGAGAGAGAGATAGAGAGAGGTGAGTAAATGCGGAGTGTAGACACGTTTACTAGAACCGAAGGTCAGCCGACCAGATTACGTATGTGTGACGTGGTCAGGTTGGCTAGATCTGTGAGATTTGATTTGGGCTTTGAAGAAGATGGACGGCTTTCCGTTGTCTCTCCCTCTTAACTGGGGAGGGAGGGAGACGAACGCTGACGTGTGTAGAAGAAGAACCCCCACACAGGCCGATTTCACTTCCACCTTCTGCAGGACCTCTGGGGAAAGTGAAATAAAAAAAACTATAAAACCCATTCATCTTGGAGTGATAAATCTTCGTCAAACAGGTATCAAGTCTCCCTCCAGGATGAGAAATTCCCAGATGGTCCAACATCGAAGAAGCAGAGGTAGGTTCTGAAAATACATGTCACACACACGATTCCCTTTATGATAATCAAACACACAACCATTTATATTAGAGACAATCATACGCACACGGAATCTTTTATGTTATACAAGAAAAGTAAATGGTGCTCCTCAAAGATAACTATATGTAACAAATGTTCAATTTGGCGCTCCTCGATGATAAATATATAACATATTCAATTTGGTGCCGTAACTGACCAGACCACCTAGCAAGGGTGGGTTTAAAAGAAAAAAAAGAAGAAGAAAAAAAAGAACTTGTTACCACGGGGAAAAAAGAAAAAAAAAAGGACAAGAAAAACAATAAAATGTATGGAAAAAAAAAAGAAAAGAAAGAACAGTAGAAAAAAAAAATACAAATCAACACACACACAATGTAGGGTCTATTAAAACACTAGGCGAATTAAAAAAATGATTAAGAAAAAAAAAAAGAAAAAAAAGAAAAGCAATACACACGTACAACCTTTTCACGAAGAAAGAAAAGGAAGACATACAGACACACAGATGTAAAACTTTATATATAGAAAATAGTTTAAAAAAAAATGTTTATCGTATTAGGAATTAGCTCGTTATGAACGAAGAAAAATATCACTTAATGTAAAAATTAGAAGGGAAAAACAACAGCCAGTGAGTAAACCAGAAAGAAGAAAAAAAAAAAGAAATAGAACATATGACTTTAGTAAGTGTGCGTCAGAAATGAGCCTTTCAGCTTACCAAAAGATAAACACGTCAATCACAAATATGTGTTATGAATATTTTGTCGCATTTTTAAACTGAGGAAACTAAGTGTAACTTTTAATGAATAACAATATGTACTTTTGATGAAAAACAATGGATAGGTTCTGAAATGTGATTTTTTTTTCCTTTTTCACTAATTATACGATTTTTTTTTCTTAGGAATTTTTTTTCTGACATGAACAATTTTAGTTCCATCGAGTGTTAGGATTGTCTGAGACTTTATAAGTGAGTCGTTTTATTTTTAGAAACGACTATGTATTTTAATTGTAAATGTCTAGGTATTTTTTGTAAATGACTGTGATTTTTCTTTAATTTTGAATTCTGTGGAATGGTAAAAGATGATGCACTATGCAGCCGACCTAGTTGATGACGTGGTCAAATGGGTTTCCACGAATCTGTGTTTTGTTAATTGGAATTTTGTTATTAGTAAGATGGGATTTTGTGATTGCTTATAGGATATTTTTGTATTTTTTAATTTATTATTTTTATGTAATTGATGTGTTGTCAAACGGTATTGGCAGAATTTTCTTGTTCTTTGACATGTATTTTTTTTTCGCAGAATGGGGAGGTGGAATCTTTGCTTGTGGGGTCTATTGAAAGAATGATTAATAAAAGAAAGAACGTGTTGTTAATTAATTAATTAATAATCATAATAGTAATAATAAAATTGGGAAAAAGAGAAAGAAATAAGATTTAAACAGTGTAATAAATGATAATAATAATAATAATAAAAAAAAAAGTTTCGGAAGAGTCAAAGGATCAGTCGGTATTAATTTGAATTTTCAAAATGTAGAATAAATGTTCTATTCGACATGAGTGACATGTTGACCACATAAGTAAGGTAAAAAAAAAGGATAAATATAGGGTTAAATAAACTATATGAAAAAATGAAAGAAAAAAGTGGGGCGTGAATGGAATTTAATTTCTGTGGCAAGCAATGTTAGAATTTTGGAGAGGTGTTGAATTACATGGGTAGTTATTAATTTCATTATTCTCGAGAAATGATTCGAATTTTATTTTTTTTATCGTGATTTCTATTGATTTTGAGTAGAATCAACATGGAGCAACTTTGAGTACTTCATGTGCGGAAATCCGATGTTTTCCGTGAAGCTATGTGTCTTCAAGGCAGGTTGTGCTTACCGACTTTGGAAAAAAAAAGAAAAGTTTTTTCTGACATAGCAGTAAACGGAATGTATTCTGTCCAGCGTGAGCGGATCTAGTTGTAATCAACTTCAGGGAGCAAATGAAATGCCCTCTGACATGGTGTAAGGGGCAGAGGGGGTGCAATGGCTGACGTGGCTATTATGTTACGAATCGCTCAAGAGAAGATGAATGAAATATGTATGCAAGTACTTAGGAAAATAGAAGGCTACCCACCATATGGAATGTTAAGAGGTTTTTTTTGTTTCCCACAAAATACTAGTAATAAGAGTAGGCTTATGATGAATAGGATAAGGCTTGGGATGGAAATTTTTTTTTGTGTGCTACCTATGGGAAGAAAAGCTGATCTGTAAAGCCAAGGACGATGATAGTCCGTTTTGAAGAGGCAGATGGACCTCGATTTTATTATTCGGTTGATTGCCGAGAATTTATCGATCACGCATAGTGTCGACGGGAGTAAAGGATGTTCCTGAAATTCTGATTTAAGTTATGAAGAGACCATGGGGTCACAGGGAGTTGTTGACCTTCGAGGGCGCAAGGATTAGCGCCACATGGTATTATTTGTTGATATTATTTTACTTAGTATATTGAATAAAGTTATGACAGCTTTCCTGGGGTGAGCATATATATCCCATTCTTAGTAAATGTGGGAAGTAGAAAATGTATGCCTTCGCCATACATTTTGATAAAAAGGGGGGAAGGAACGTTACAGAGAGACAGAGAGAGAGAGAGAGAGAGAGAGAGAGGTGAGTAAACGCGGAGTGTAGACACGTTTACCAGAACCGAAGGTCAGCTGACCAGATTACGTACGTGTGACGTGGTCAGGTTGGCTAGATCTGTGAGATTTGATTTGGGCTTTGAAGAAGACGGACGGCTTTCCGTTGTCTCCCCCTCTTAACTGGGGAGGGAGGCAGACGAACGCTGACGTGTGTAGAAGAAAACGCCCACACAGGCCGATTTCACTTCCACCTTCTGCAGGACTTCTGGGGAAAGTGAAATAAAAAAACTATAAAACCCATTCATCGTCTTGGAGTGATAAATCTTCGTCAAACAGGTATCAAGTCTCCCTCCAGGATGAGAAATTCCCAGATGGTCCAACATCGAAGAAGCAGAGGTAGGTTCTGAAAATACATGTCACACACACGATTCCCTTTATGATAATCAAACACACAACCATTTATATTAGAGACAATCATACGCACACGGAATACTTTTGATGTTATACACCCAAAGGTAAATGGTTTCTCAATGTTAACCAATATATAACAGGAACCCTGGGAGTGGGGAATCAAAACAACATTAGTGGGGGTGCTCATTGCCCGGATGTGTGTAGGTGGTATAGTAAGGAACCCCGAGGAGGGTGTAAAAAAAAAAAAAGTCGTAGTAGTAGGGGGGGGGATCAAAACAACAGTAGGCAGAGGTGTTAAAATAAAAAAGAAAGAGGTAGTAGGCAGATAGGCTCAAACTCGTAATGTGAAGGAGAAAAAGGTAAAAAAAAATGTGATGCCTTAGCCGATGTCTCCATCGCCCAACCGGAAATTCAGAACGTTGAAATTAAGCATAATCAATCCAACCGATACAATGACTTGCGAAAATGGCGATGCAAAAACCGACCTCTCCTTGGAGCAAACTGGCCAGTTTAGGGTAAAGGAATGAATGTTTTTGGCCAATTTTTCGATATTTGTTGTCCGAAGGATCGAGCTTGAAAACAATACCGGTCTTGTCAGGTTCCGACATGCCTGTCAAAAGTTTTTGGTAGAAATACAAACACACATACCAGGAAAGCCAAGGAACCGAATTGGCTCTATAATAAAAAATACGAAATCTGCAGAAATTAAAATATCATATTTAAGCATATTTTACATATATTGGTTTTATTGACTTATTTTTTTAATAAACTAAAAAAATCACTGCTTCCCTCAACTATGTCTCATAAGTAATTCACTTTAAAGTTAATAAATTTGATTTTGAAATCTTCCAAAAACTTTTCAAACCCTAAGTAAAATGGCACAGAAATATTGTCCTATCAAACAGCCTTGTTTCTGGATAAGAATTTCTATATTTAATGAATCACTTTTTAATTACAGGTATATAAGATGAATTTTGAGTCGGCTAAATTAGCTCGGAAGGCAGCAGATGATGTTTTTATGGCGACAGGTAAATGAATATTTCTTTGCTTGTTATTATTTTTTTAGTTATAAAAAAATTTATGAAGGTTTTATGGCTTTTTTATCAGTTACTTCTGTTTGGAATTATGGACTCGTCCAGATGCAAAGAAAGTTGATTTAAGTAATTTATTTGAAGTATTTTAAAGGGTCGTTGGCAGGTGCATATGTATTATATTATTTCAATGTTTAATGTAAAATAATGTTAAATGTAATGGACATCTGTCATTTCTATTACTACAACTGATATTGAATAAATGACAAAAGACTATATTCCAAAATTCATGATGTTGACCATCTTATTATTTATTCCTTTAATTTAGTTGACATTTACAATTCTTGACAGTATCTGTTTCGTAGCACAAAATCAATCACTTAATTATTATATCAATCAGTGAATCTATTTTGCTTTTAACTCATCAGTAGAAATAGCAACAATCAATATGTCAAAAGAAAATAGTGTGATTTGACATGATTAAAATCCGAAAATTGGAAGAGAAGCTGCAAATACCTTTAATATGTTTCCATTATGCCATTTTGAATTTCTTTTTGATGGATTGATTGTTGCTACTTTTTCTGATGAGTTAAGGGCAAAATAGATTCATTGATTGATATAATAATTAAGTGATTGATTTTGTTAAGAATTGTGTAAATGTCAACTGAATTAAAGGAATAAATTATAAGATGGTGAACATCATGAATTTTGGAATATAGTTCTTTGTCATTTCACTATATTGCTCTGTAATTACATTGAGTTTCTTAAATAAGAATTGGTATATCTTATAAGAAAATATATTTCTACAGAAATATATATATATATATACATATATAGTAATTTATAAAATATATATGGCGATTAAGCTACACTGAATATTCAGCGTTTCGTCCACTCTAGGATTCGTCAGGCTTATGCGCATAAGCCTGAGGAATCCTAGAGTGGATGAAACGCCGAATATTCAGTGTAGCTTAATCGCCATATATATTTTATAAATTACTAACTAGCTCTACCTACGTATTGAGCACGTTTGAAGTAAATACTTAAAGTTTACGCATAAATCTATACTTTTGTATATTAATTTTATGTGAGTAAATGAAGTAGTTATATATATATATATATATATATATATATATATATATATATATATATATATATATATGTTAAAGTCCATGTATGCTTCTAAAATAGTGATTTCAAGGTTGTGACGGTTTCTTGAAGCATGAAAACGATTTTATTTTTTGTATTTAATATTTTATTTTTATATTTCAAGCGGTCCTCCACTCTTGGTCACAAAAAAGTATCGAAATAAAAATTAAAATGTTGAAAAAAAACTAGAAAATTTTATTTTGGACAGCATTCATTCCTTGTTTCAAAAGTATTCAAAAGAATTCACATGCATTATTTTAGCTGTTTGTTGAAGAAGAATGTTGTATATTTTTATTTTTATATTTAAAAAAAAAATTTGAATGTATTAGCATTTATTACAAATGGCAAAAAAAAAGATGACGCAATTGATTTCAATATGTATAATAAATGGTTAGAATGGGTTTTGGCTGTTTGTAATAACCGCTAATATGTTAGAAAAAATTTTTTAAAATAAAAATACAACTTTCTTCTTCCACAAACAGCTACAATAATTCATGTAAACTCTTTCGAACATTGTTGCAAGGAATGAACGCTGTCCAAAATAGAATTTTCCAGTTTAGCGAGCATATTCAAAACAATATCCCTAAGGAATTCTACAGAATAATTGAAAAAAACTTCCCTCCTGAGAATAGATTAAGCAAAATAATTAATAATATGATTAATTAATAATTGGTACTTGTACAGTTTAATCAAGACATTAAAAAAATGAAAATATTGAAAAAAGGTTATATTGTATGTATCCGTTTTGAACTGAAGATCTTTGAAAAAAAATTTCACTTAATTTGATCGAGTAGTTTTTTTTTTTTTTTTTTTATAGTGGAAAAACACGTTTTTATGAGAGTGCATTGAAGGCAGACATCTTGTTTTTTTTTTTTTTAATTTTTGTTTGGAGTTTATAAGCGCCACGGGGAGATAACTCCATGTAAAGCGCCGACACTCCCTCCCCATCTTTAATAACTAGCTTTTCTTCCTAAAAATCAAACCTTTTACTCTGTATCATAACAAATTGTTTTTTAGCTGTAAAACAAAAACTACATGATGAAATTAAGTGAAATTTTTTTCGGAGAACTTTGTTCCATAACAGATATGTACAATTTAAACTTTTTTCAATATTTTCATTTTTTAGTGTCTTGATTAAACTGTACAAGTACCTAATAATTAAATCATAACACCATAATATGAATTAACATCAAGAAAATGGCAAACGGGTTAAAATTTAACAAGTAAAGTTACCTCCCTTACAACAACGAAATAAACAACTATAAACTAAAACTGGAAGAAAAAAATAAAAGAAAAAGTTATAAATCCAAAATTTAAAACACAGACTAAGCTAACATTGAATGAAAAAAAAAGCACTAACTCAATTTGTTTACTTTCTAGAATGAATTTAAATCACAACCCATTTTATGAAATTACACAAATAAGCATGTAGATATAATTGAAAATTGCTAATATAAACATTGAATATGAAACGAACAATACAGTAGCAACATAAAATATCAGGTCCGGAGTTGGGAAGATTAATAAAGTATTTTAAAAAATTAATAAAAAAATTCTTTTTAATGAATAATTAAGAGAAAAATACTAATAACCTAAATTAAGAGAACACAGGAAATTGGTTGCGAGGATAAATGCATAATCAATTGAAATATCATTTAAAAATAGAGATACAGAAATAGGTAAATATATAAAAAATAGGTAGATATATAAAAAAAATTCCATAACAAATGGAAAACAGTAACAAACTCATAAGGAAGAAATGTAGGTAAATTTTTATTACATGGTTTTCCTTAAAAGGAGAACTCCAAATGGATTCCATATTGTTTATTAAATAGTGTTTTCTCAACGTCTGAAGAGAGGTTGCTATTGTGAATATTTTCAAACAATGTAAGGTTTGAAATTGTCCAAACGGTCACAAAACGATTGTAACGTATAATGAAAATATGCAACTTGTTGCTATCACTCCAGTCTTTGTTGTTTTGATTTTGTGAAAACATATATATAATTATTTTGTACTATAATAATTAAATACCTACAGACACTAGTGTTCCATCCTTTCGGGAATCTTCAGTGCAGGGTGTCACGATTAACGCCAGTCGACAGATTCAAACTCGATCAGCAAAGACTATCCATTCGGCTACTATTAACTGCATGAAATAACGTTGAATTTAAACATTTTAATTTTAAATGTTCTTTATGTCAGTCAGACAGTGATCTAATCGTTATACGATGATCTATGCATAAGAGCTAAATTGACCGACTTAATTTAACTGAAAGTGCTCAACGATAAGAAACAAGTTTCTTAAAAGGGCTGTCATATATATATATATATATATATATATAGATAGATAGGTTAATCATTTATTTGAAACGTTAATCAGTTTCAATCAATATGTACCAATTATAATGGATTATAAAATTTTTCTCAAAAAAGTTTTTAATATTAAAAAAAACTCTTTTATATAAATTGTTTTGGCTCATAGATTGTATTTAAGTATATAATGATTCTTGATTATAATTATATCAGCTGGTCAGCTCATCAACGCTATACCAGCTGGTATAATTATCATTAAGAAGCATTATGTACTTAAATACAACCTATGAGGCCAAGCAATAGTACACAAGTGTTGCCAATAAAACCCTAACTTTTTGAAATGAAGAATAAAATGGGTGTCTATTTCTTTGTAAATTGGTACATTTTAAGAAATATTTATAGCTCTAGTATTGCACTACTGAGCTATCTAAAAAAAACTTTGTGTTATTTGCATATATATGTATGTGTGTGTATATATTTATATATATTCCTCTATTATTCCAGGTATTCGTAGATATGTGGCTGGTTCTGTTGGACCTACAAACCGTACATTATCTTTGTCACCTTCTGTTGAGAAACCAGAATATAGAAATATCAGTAAGTTTCATTGTTTATTCTTGTCATATGACATTTGGCCTTAAGTCATTTTAAAGCCTTTTCACATTCCAACACTATTTAGTTAAATTAATATTTTTCCTTTCTTGTTTCATTATTTTCTTTCTTCTCTTTTTACATTCATAAAAGTTTATCAATGGCATCTTTTAGCATGTTGGCTTTAAAAGTTGATATATTTTTATGTTCTTCATTTGTAGTAATGCATATCTTGACTTAACTATTTTTTCTGGGGTTTTATCTTATTATTTGATTTCATCATAATGTTGTTTAATGTAATTTTAAATGTTGACCCTCGAAACATAAAGTGTTGTACCTCCAAACATGGATTTCAATGTTATACATTTAAATGCTTATTTGAATGTTGTACCTCCAAACACTAATTAAAATGTTGTACTTTTAAACACTGATTTAAATGTTGCACCTCTAAACTGTTATGTAAGTATTTTACCTTCGAACACTTGCTTTAATATTTCTCCTCCAAACACTAATTAAAATTTTTCTACTTCGAAAAACTTATTTAAATGTTATTTTAAATGTTGAACCTCTATAAATGCTTTTTAAAATGTTGTATCTTTGGACACATATTTATATCTTGAACGCTTTTATTTGAATTATTATTCAAATAATAATTAAAATAATAATATTTATTTATTATAAAATAATAATAAAATTATTATTTGAAAAGAATTATTTAAATATTACACATCAAAACACATATTTAAATATTGTACCTGGAAAAACTTATTTAAATGTGTTATCTCTAAAGTGTTCTTTAAGTGTTTTTTACCTTCAAACACTTATTTTAATATTTCACTTCTAAACACTAAATAAAATGCTGTACCTCTAAACAACTATTTAAATATTTCATCTTGCAACGCGTTTTTAAAAGTTGCACCTGTAAACATTTATTTATATGTTTAACCTCTAAACATGTATATAAATGTTGTCATTGTAAAGCTTGACCATTTGGATAACAAATATAAAAAAATTGGCCAAAAACATTGATTCCTTCACCCTAAACTGAACAGTTTTCTACAAGGAGGGGGTCGTATTTTTTGCGTTGCCATTTTTGCAAGTCATCATATCGGTTGGATCGACTTAATTTCAATGTTCCGAACTTTTGGTCGGATGATGGCGACATCGGCAAAGACATCACTTTTATTTTTCCTCCTTGCATCATGAGTTCAAGCTTGCCCGTTTACTACCACTTTTTTTTTTTTTTTTTTCTCCACCCAAACTGCCAACTGTTGTTGTAATCATTCAATAAAATCAGATGTAAAGTTTTTCTCATTCATTTTTTTTGGAATAATTTGTCTTTGGAAAATTCATTGAAAATCATTTGTTTTATTTTCATAGTTTTTGTAATGTTTTTATTATTTAAATATTTTCTTCATTACAGCTTTTGATGCTCTTAAAGATGCATATAGTGAGCAAGTGCATGCTCTTCTGGATGGTGGTGTTGACGTCTTATTGGTGGAAACAATATTTGACACTGCAAATGCAAAAGTAGGATATTTTTCTCTGTTTTATTTGTGTGAAGTGAAGAATTATGTTAGTACTTGATAACAAAGTCTGAAACGAGGTCATCTCATGAAAATTAACTCCTATGGTATTATGCGATTCTCAGAGCTTCCTTAACTGAAAGATCCAGGTAATTCTGTAGTATTTCTACTATGTTTAGCAGAATGATGACACTGATATATGAAAATATAATAATATGTTTTCATTGTCGGTAAGTTATAAATGGTATGTTGTTAGTAGGGAGATGTACTCACAGAAATTTGATGGTTTTATTCTACTTGAGCCCAAATCATCAACCAAAAAACAATATCCTTTTTGGTTGTTAGTATACAACCATTTGTGACCACCTGAAACATCCTCTTGAGACAGCATTGCCACTGTAGCCACTCCCCAGGGGCATTTTATTCGGTCATAGTCATTTCACTCAATTGACCTGACTTTGATTACACCTGTATAACCTTTTGCTGAAAATAACCTTTAAAACATCATACTTTTAAATTATCTTCTTTTTGACAATTGATCAATTTTTTTTTTTTTTTTTTTTTTTTTTTTTTTATAGCAGGGTGGATGTGTCATGGTTATAATTTTATTCAAATAACCTTTTGATACACTTGATAATTATTTTGTTTCTTATATTTGGCCAGGTGTATGCTTTTGTCAAAATGAATTCTCGGTAAACACAGCCTAGATATTTAACAATTCTGAATGGCTATACATCTAGATAAACAGCATTACATTAATGCAGGTGTGTCCTAGCAGTCAACACTTTATTCTTGATTTTCATAAACAACCTCCCAATACACTTGTGTCTAAGATGGGTGTATTTGTCAATGACACTACATTCTATTCTCAGTGGCAAATTAAATATCCGCTCATACAAGACAATGGTTAAATCCTGAGAAAATAACCTTCAATCTGAATGGTGCAAAAAATGATTGGTCACATATAATACTACCAAGATGAAGTTCTTCTCCATAAACAACTATAAGAAACCTTTCTGATATGTTCACATGAAAGGGATATATTTGTTTGAAGTTGCTAAGTGGTCTTGGCTACAATAATCTAGTAATACAATCTAATAAATCGCCTTAATAAACGGTTGTTTGTAGTTGTAACTATTAATATGTTGTTTGTAGTTGTAACTATTAATATGTTGTTTGTAGTTGTAACTATTAATATGTTGTTTGTAGTTGTAACTATTAATATGTTGTTTGTAGTTGTAACTATTAATATGTTGTTTGTAGTTGTAACTATTAATATGTTGTTTGTAGTTGTAACTATTAATATGTTGTTTGTAGTTGTAACTATTAATATGTTGTTTGTAGTTGTAACTATTAATATGTTGTTAGTAGTTGTAACTATTAATATGTTGAAGTTTTTGATGTATCTTTCAATGTCTCTCTCAAGCTTCTATACCTGTCTGAATTTATGAATTACATCAGCCAATCATATTTTTGTGTCGAGGAACTCGAGTGTATTCATATTCAATACATCATTTCCAGCTACCAATTGTCATGACCGATAGAACCCTTCAGAGAGTTCAATGTTCAAACTCCTTGAATTGATAGTTTCGGGCAACATAAGTTGGAATAAGTAGATAGAAGTTGCCAAATCTACTGAAAAGAGGTAGCCTCCCACTGTCAGGCTAGAAAACTTGTTACATCTGCCAGTATCTTATCTATATATTTATAAAAGTGGGAATGTGTGTGTGTGTGAAGACACTTCTCAACCTTCATACTCAACAAATTTTTGATCTACAAACTTGAAATTTGGTATATATGGTATTCAGACACGGAAAAATTTTAATTGGTTTTCATCTAGAAAAAAGGCTGCTAAGGGAGAAAAATTCAAAAATTGGTACGTGGGAGTTGTCAGATTTGTTAACTGTTTCGGAATCGTTCACATGACAGATTACCTATGTAAAGAATAAGTAGGTTTGAAAACACTTTTTAAAGATCGTGTCAACCTGATCTAATGGTTAATGTACTGGACTCACTGTCTTTAGGTTTTAGTTTCGATCTCAGCTCAAGTATTTATTTTTTACTTACAAGAAATGAACTGTTTAGAAATAACATTTGCATGCGCACGTCTCAGTATCTTTCATTTTTTTTTACTTCATTTTTTTTTCAAAGAAATTTAACATTATGTTTAATGCCTACGGTATTTCTGTTTATAATGGAAATACTGCATTAATTAAAATTAATTATGATTCGGTTGGAGAGCTACGTAAAAATAAAAGAATTTAAATTAAAATGGTCAATAGTAGATAAGGCTAGAAAATATAAACTGAGTAATCTGTGCTTACTTGGAGCATACTACATAGTGAACTTTAAAGGAAATCTTAAACAAAAAGTTAGATGCTATACAAATCTGTCTTCATAGAAATAAATTCCTGCTATCACGCCTAAAACCTGATTGAAATAAATGTAGAAAGGAAAAATTAACTGAACAAATTATGGGTGAAATGTAAGTGTGTAAAGAGAATTCTAAAATTGAATTCTAAGATTTTAAAATGTTGCAATAAATGAATGAATTAGTAGATCGTTAACTTAACATATAGGAAATAAAATAATTATAACCTAAATAGAAGTAGTTTTAGTTTTACTAATCACCCGAGTAATTTCCACAATATAAGAATGGTAAAAAATCTAACATTAAATAACTGTTGGAACAATTACATTGAAGGCATTGCCAGGGCCGCTGCAAGAAAGGTGGGCTCTCTCTACCATGCTAGAAAACTACTAACACTCGAAAGTATCCTTTACCTCTATAAGGCCACCATTCGCCCATGTATGGAGTATTGCTGTCACATCTGGGCTGGTGCATCTGCTACTAGTCTCTCGCTCCTTGACAAGGTTCAAAAGAGAGTCGCACACCTGATAGGCCCTGAACTGGCATCTAAGCTTCAGCCTCTGTCCCATCGACGAAATGTTGCATCCCTCTGTCTTTTCTACAAGTATTTTAGTGGTGAATGCTCTGACGAACTGCAATCACTTGTGCCCCCACGATGTGAGCACCCTCGACAAACCCGACAGGCTGCTAAATCCCACCCCCACACTGTAGAGATCCCTAGATGTAAAAGATCTTTTTACTCCAATAGTTTCTTCCCCAGAACCGCTAGACTCTGGAATTCCATTCCAGGTCCCTGCTTCCCCAACAGTACTGATGTGCAGAAGTTCAAGTGTAACGTGAACCGACATCTTGCTGCCCAAATCCCTACATAGTACCCCAGTAGTTGTTGCCCCTGATAGTAGCCCCCTACACCAAAGTGGCAATTTGCCTTGTTTGGGGTGAAAATGTAATAAAAAATATTTAAAAAAAAAACAAAAAAAAAAACTACAAGATATTGAGACAAGCAGGCTAAGATGGAGTAGAATAAATTTAATCAAAATATAAAATTAAAAGAAGATGAGAAATTAAACTGAGATTGGCATAAAGAAGTTAATGTTAGAATTATAAGTTTGAAATTGATTGAGGGTGATTAATAAGTACTAATGTCAAAATGTAAAAATATGAATGCCAAAAAAATTAGAGAAATTGGTAAATTGATAAAAATTTTATAAACATGGTTATCTCCCTTACAACATGAAGATTTTTAAGAATGTTATTGACGAGGATAATAGAAGAAATTAAAATAGAATACTTATATATGGATATAAATTAAAAAGATAAATTTAAAAGTTAAATCAATGACATAATGTATATGGGATGAAGATAAATTTTAATTAATATTTTTTAAATTAACCTTTTAATTACAATTCCTTCTTGAGAAATAAAATATTAAGTAAAATTAATTGAGATCGTAGATGTAAACAAAACCGATATGAAACTATCGTAGATTGAAGTGGATATAGTTAGAACAAATAAATATAAATTAGAATTTGAGGATGTAGTTTGGTATTTAGAAAATAAGACAAATTATTTGGAGAAGAAAAATAATTATTTAAATAAAAAACATATAGAGGTTTAATGTAATATTAAGATAGGTAATTGGTTGAAATATAATTTAAAAAATAGAAATACGAAAATGGGGTGATTACAAATGCCATGGCTAACGAAAATAATTAAACAAAAAAACATAGGAGAGTGTGGTAGAGGTAGGTTCAGCTGCTTGCTTTTTTAAATGTTCATATATGTATAAATAAAATTTAATAATTAAAAACAATAATACTAACACCACACCAAACCAAACTAATATAGTGTATGTATTTATTTGCCGTTTTGAAAATGTGTCCGAACCCACTCTAAAAACTCATACAACACATACATAGGCCACACCACAACAACACTCTCCCGACGGCTAACCTATCACTTATCCCACAAGTGCCATAAAACAACACCTAACATTCCATGATAAAACCTGCAGTCGTCCGACATTAAAAATATCTTAACTAACAATACTAAAATTCGATACCTTAACAGTTGCACACAAAACTAAAATTACAAAAAGCCATACTAATCAAAAAAACTACAGCCCCTTATTAACTGGATCTCATTTAATATCAGGAGAAATATACTAACTGTATTCAATAACTAACAATAAATAAACCAAATAAATAAAATTTAAAATAAGAAAATCAAATTAAAAATAAAATTAATTCGCCCCTACCAATCCTGCACCCACCTTTTATAACCAATAAGAGAAAAAAAACAAACTATAAATACACCAAACCTCAACCTCAAAGAAAACAACAACAATCGCTCCTGACGATGATTGGATGTACCAAAAGAAAGCGCTTGGGAAGAATATGGCTGAACAACAACTTTTGGGTGCCATAATATACAACATACCAGCTAAAATAAAAAAAGACCGCTCAGCGAATTGAAAAGATCTCCAGAAAAATTGGAAAAAATAATAACTCTGTCATGTTCAATCAGACATGCTTGAATAATGATTTGCTGCCAAAAAAAAAAAAAAAAAATTTTTGTGAAAAATTTTTTTATTGATAGTATTTTTAGTCTTTTTTCATTTTTTTGCAACTTTATTTTATTTATTTTTGTAGGCTGCATTGTTTGCTATTCAAGAAATATTTGATAAAGAAAATATCAAATGTCCTGTTTTTGTAAGTATCAGATGATTTTTTCTTCTTCTATGTTCAGTTTTTGTTATTTTCTTTTTTTTTTCAAGGGAACAACTAGTCAGCCTTTCATTTTTCTCTATTAAAATGAGTTAAACCTTAGGATTACAATTTTCTTTTTCTTTATTTTTTTGTAGGTGTCAGGTACAGTTGTGGACAAAAGTGGACGGACCCTTTCTGGACAAACCACTGAGGCATTTGTTATAAGTGTTTCACATGCTGACCTGATGTGGTAAGCTACACTTTCCATAATATATCTTAGCACCTTTTCTTAGCAATGTCTGCACTTTAATGTTGACATTTTTAAAACACGCTCAACAGATTGTATTTATAGCATCTCATTCTAGTAAAGCACATTTGTTATAGAAAGGAAGGAAAGTCATGATATTTTTATTTACTCAGCATCCTGATGCTTTTCTGACAGGAAGTTGCTTGAATCCTATGACGTCTGTCTATCACTCAAATACACAAGTGCTACCATGAAGCTAAATATACTTAATATTCGTCTATCATGCTAAAAGACTTAGGCTTCTTTCCTTTAACAATTGCAAGAAACCTTCTCAACCACCGATAGTCATGACTAATAACACTATGTAAGAGCTCTTCTTTCAAATTACTTGCTTGATATTCACAGGCAACATGAACTGGAACAAATACAATGAGGAGATTGCAAAGGCTGCTGCAAAGAAGGTGGGTTGCCTCTATGGTGCTAGAAAATTACTCACATTTGAGAGTATCCTATCTATACAAAGCCACCATTCACTCCTGCATGCATGCAGTATTGTTGCCACATCTGGGCTCGTCTCTCACTCTCTTAGAAAGGGTAAAAAAATTTTTTTCAATCTAATAGGTCCCGCACTATCGGCCAAGCTCCAATCTCTGTCTCATCATTTTATAAGTACTTAAATGAAATGTGCTCTGATGAACTCATAGCACTTGTACCCCCTTGATGTAAATATCCTGTATATCTACAAAGCCACCATTCACCCATACCTGGAGTATTGGTGCCACATCTGGGCTGGTGCATCTATCGCTAGTCTCTCCCTCTTGGATAGGATCCAATAAAAAGTCTTCAATCTATTAAGTCCCACTTTGTCAATTAAGCTGCAATGTTACATCTCTGTGCCTGTTTTACAAACATTTGTATTCTGATGAACTTGTTGCACTTGTGATCCCCCAGCGTACATATATCCGATAAACCCACTTAGCAACAAAATCGCACCTCTTCACTGTTGAGATCCCTAAATGCCAGAAAGCTTTCTGCTCTAATAGTTTCTTTCCTCGAACAGCCAGGCTTTTGAATTTCCTTCCTGCTACCTGCTTCCCTGACTGTACTGATATGCAGAAGTTTTTTTTTTTTTTTTTTTTACACAGTGATCACCACTCAGGGATAAGGGTTATTGCAAGTACATTATGTTAGTGTGGAGATTTGATGAAGTGTTTACTTAAGGGGGCGATTCATTAGGAATTTGTTAACGTTGGACTTGAAGACATCCAAGTTGTAGTCCGGTGGGAAGCAGGCAGACGGAACAGAGTTCCACAAGCATGCAGTTCTAAGAAAATGTTTAAATGTAACGTAAACTAGCATCTTGTTAATCTTTCCTTGGCATGGTCCCTTATAGTAGCCCCTTACGTCCAAGTGGAGATATGCTTTGTTAAGAGTGAACGTGAGTAAAAAAATATAGTTTGGCTTCATTATTTAAGGTTTCATAGAGTTTTTCACTTCATAATTTCACAGAGTTTTTCACTTCATAATTTCATAGAGTTTTTCACTTCATAATTTCATAGAGTTTTTCACTTCATAATTTCATAGAGTTTTTCACTTCATAATTTTCAAACAAAAATCATTTGAACCTTATGATTTCTCTTTACTTTTTTTGTTTTTGGAATTCTTGGAAATAAGGCTTCATAATTCTACCAAATGATTCCTTCCATTACCTTTTTTTTAAATTTGATTTTGTTTAAAACAAAATCTTCCACTGGCAGTAATAATAAATAATAAATATTTATTGATTTTAAATTCCAGTAAAACAAAAATCTATAGATCACTCCCTTTACAAATGTGTCTTTATGTTTGAGAAAATATGTGCACATTTAACATATGCTTTTATGGTAATTGGAACAAAATAATAATTTTATAGTTAAATATGTAGAGATTTATAAAAAATCGAAATTGGTAATTGTATCAGAATTGGAAAAAAATATTGGAATCGTCCCATAACTAAAATTAATCAAGTAGTTTTATCTTTTTAAAGAAAATCATTTTTAAACAATTTTTAAAAAAATCTTAATTATTGTGGAGTTCTCTCTCTTTTTTTTTTTTTTAAGATTATTTTGAAGATGGCAGACAAAATAACATCTTCAGTTGCTCATAAAATTTGATGTTCCTTATGCTAAACCAGAATCGTTGTTTCAAAAAAAAGCAGCATTGCTGTTATAGTTTATTGATCATTCATTTAATTGATAAATGTGTCTTTTCTTTTTTTTCAGTTTGGGATTGAACTGTGCCCTCGGAGCAGTGGCCATGAGGCCATTCATTGAACTGATTGCTAAAAATTCTCCTGCATTTGTGATATGTTACCCAAATGCTGGTAAATGAATTTTTTCTTCACATTTCTTTTAATTTTTAGTAAAAAATTTCTAGTTGAAAAAAAAAAAAAACGCAATTTCTGAGAAATTATTCTTACATTTGACTTTTAACCAATATTACAAACGAGCAAAAGTTATATCCTGTTGACTTAGAATGTGTTGTGGTGTAAATGTTGAAAGGAATAACGAGAAGACTCAGAAACAGTGAAATGAATAATATATTAACAGAAATACAGACAAGTGTGTTGAGTGGGAACTCCGCTCAACTGAAAGACAAGTAATGTTACAACTCTGCTTACTGGAAATGACGTCAGGAATAGCCCATTGTCAGAATCTGTAGGGTTGCCATCCCAACAAAATGAGTGATTTATCAAATTGATGGTTTGATATGGTTAAATTTGTGCTCAGTTTTGTGTTAAATACTAACCCCTATTAACCCATAATATGCATTGAACAAATACCGTAATACTTAGTTTGCTGTACCTTATCATAACAAAGGTCCATACAAAATTTCAGCTAGATTGGTCCGGTAGTTTACAAGAAAAGTGGACAGACAGACTAAAAGAAATCTCATTACTCTTGCATCATCTTTTGACCTGATTTCCATGATGTTGGTTTGGACTTTATTGGCAGCTGGGGAGAACCACCAGAACAAGCTGAGCGCTGATCAAATTTTAAAACACTAAGAAAAAAAACTAATTAATTTCTTTGTTTTTTTACAAAAAAAGAAAACAAAGTATATAAGTAATTTTGGGGATTGATGAAGAATTTAACGCCTTAGCTGCTGGATATTTTTCATACCAAATTTGAACAAATCAGTTATATTAAATCATAGATACTTTTCATACATATGAATATTGTTTCATCTATATATATAAAAGCGAAAATGTATGTGTGTATGTATGTACGCTTTTCCCCGATGTCCACAAAAGGCTTCTTTCAGAGAAGCACTTGCTCGCTTCACAACTCCTTAAAACTTTTTATATCATCTATAAATTATAATATCTCAGAGTTAGCCACGGAGATCGCCTGTCTATTTAATTTTATTGACTTTCAAACCTTAATTATTCCACATTTCCTGCATCAGCACGCGTTACATTCAGTTTTAGGTATAAAAAAAAGCGAAACTCGACTCTAATAACAGGCCCAGAGCCAGTGAACGTTTGTCGACTTCGTCATATCAGACGGGGGAGCGGGTTTTTGAAAACAAACAAACCGATTTATTGACATTAAAAACTGTCCCGCACAAAATTCTGACTGCTGAATACCTATCGCCATCACGTCAATCAAAAATGAGCACCTGTTTTTTTTTTTCACACTTTACTATTTTCCAACTGCGCGTCGTAAAAGCTTGATTTTTTTTTCACGGGCACCTGTTGTTTTTTCACACACACCTACAAACACCCGGGCAACGCCGGGTACCCCTTGCTAGTACTAAATAAAACATGATAAATATTTATTTCCAATAAAAATAACATTTTTTATTAAAAGCATATAACATAAAGTTACAAAATTTTCAAAGTTATATCTAAATAGCAATCTGCTTGACATATCAACACTTAAGCCAGACTAGTCTTTTTTTTCCCTACCACTATATATTTGCACAAAGATATATTTTGTCTGAAAATAATTATTCTGGAAAAAAGGTTTTTAGACTGAAGACATTTTTTCTTACCTACCAAATAATTAAAGGGAAGTAATCATGTAATGAGTTATATCCCTTGATTTCTAAAATGTAAAATACGCTTAAATATGATATTTTAATTTGTCCAGATTTCATATATATTATTATAGAGTCGTGATTTCAAAAGTAAACAAAAGTATTTAGGTGCCATCAACTGGAATCGAAACTGAAACTGTACCATTCAAAGCTGGTGACGTTACCACTGTACCAACATGACATGCATATAAACTGATTAAAAATAAAAAATAAACTAAGATGAATTAACAAAATGTTTAACGATTCTTTCAATTGTAAGCCATTTTTGACCCCTTAAAAACAATCTTAACCGACTAAAAACCCATAAAAGAACGATCCATAAAAAAATCCAATCATTTGAGGCCCCTACCGACAGACATATAGCCATTTATATATTAGATTAAACAGTAAAGCTTCCACATTAATATTTGTTGTTTGATTATTAACTCCACATACTAATGTAACATAATCGGTGACGCATATGTAACAGCAGCGGAATGATACGTGTGCAAATGATCAAGCTGGTGCATAAGATGACGTCGCAGTAGAGGGAGAGAAGCAGAGAGACAAAAGGAATCATGTGGGTGGTGAGAGTGACTGGGAAAAAACAAGTGAATGGGAGAAGAATTTTTAAAGCAAGATGCAATCCGAACTTTGAACAAAAAATGGTCGGATGATCTTGTGCTGTGGAGCGAGTTGCAGACATAGCAGTCGAAAGAAAAGCAGAGATTTAAAAAGCATGTGTCACAGTGACTGGATTTGAGCAGACATATCAACACAAGAGGAGAAAAAGCACATGTTTGATACACATGATGAACAAAGAGACTTCTAAAACCAAAATGTGGGCATAGTTTGGAAAGTGTCATGAATAGGTGCCTTTTATTTCAACTAAAAAAAGCTGAGTTGAGTTTCCTTTTTTTTGTTCCTTTGTTTCGTAAAATAATTTTTAATAAACAAATCAATCATTTTTTTTCTTTTACTCCCAAGAAATGTCAGATAAGTATACTAGTAATATATGTATACCTTTGTTAATATTTTGTCTCGTTTGATTTCTTATTTTATTTGTAGGATTACCAAATCCTTTTGGTGGATACGATGAAACTGAAGAAATGATGGCAGCAAACATGAAGGTTTTTTTTTTTTTTTTTAGATGAGGATTGATTATTTGGATTTTTTGGATTACTGTTTTTTTCTTGAATATTTCACAACATTTTAGTTGTTTTAACCTCCAACCTTCTTTAGGTGTATCTTGTCGAACTCAAGAATGAATCTTTTTGCAAGGACCTGTAGCACAGTGAACAGAGTGCTTGATAAAGTTTGGTTGTAAAAGTTACACTTGGTGAAGGTTCAATTCAATATTTGTTATGAAGATTAAGTATTAGTACCGGAATGTAGGTTTCACAAAAAGAAGTAAGGGTTATTTCCTTTTTCATTTTTAAGTAAAGTGACAATTGAATATTAGAATGGAAATTTCTTTTACTAAAACACAGTCTCCTTTGTCAAAATTGCTTTTTAACATTAGCTATGTAGTTTTTTGTTTTTTTTACATTCATCCTAATATGTAAAATCCTAATATATATATATATATATATATATATATATATATATATATATATATATATATATGATGTTGGGACAATTAATCGGAATTGGAAAAATATGAATTTTGGCGGGTATTGCAATTGGTATCGGTATTAGACAAATGTGTGCTCATTTTCCAATGCAAAAAAAAACAATTTTTTTTAAATGTTTTGATTTATTTTTGTTTAAAATTTAATTTTCATAACAATGATGAAATGATAACCATTAATTGATTTAAAACTACCAGTTTAAAAAGAATCACAATTGGAATGGGTAATTGTATCGGAATCAGTAAAAATATTGGAATCATCCCATCACTAATATATATATATATAATTTGAGGTTGCTCGAAACATGCTCATGACTGTAGCAACAAACTACTGCTTATGTAAAGACAAATTTAAAATATATATATATATTGTTTTAATAAAATCAAAACATAAAGGAATAGATTGATAATTACAATTAGTTACAATTGTTTCAAGGCTATTCGGACAAATTCAAACATTATGTCGTTTGAAAATTTTTACAAGAACAGCCTATCGTCAGATGTATTGAATAAAAAAACATTTTAACAATATATCCTGTAATCGTAAATATTAAGAGGTAGGAACGAAAGAAAATAAAAAAATTAAAAATAAATTTAGATCCTTAATTTTTATAGAGTAATGTTAAACTTTTTTTAGCTAATAATGGAGTAAATTAGATGTGATAAATGATTCAAATTTAGCAAGCAAATCTGGAATCTAATATTCTACACTAGTATCACATTAATAGAAATAAAGACAATGGATTATTGGATAAGAAATTTAAACCTATAAAAAAGCTTAGCAATATTGTTTCAAAACTAGGAACACAATTTTAGTTATATTGATGGTGGAATAGATGAAACTATTTCTAGATCAATAAAATAGCTTAACAAAGATTAGCAATATAAATTCAACAACAAAAAAACAATATTAGTAATTAAAGAATGAGATTAATTCATACTGTTTTTAGATCAGTATACCTTAAGATTATCAGCCTTAATCTCACATTTGTACACTATTTCTGAGATTAGGCATTTGCTAACCAACGGACAATTAGCGGGTATTCTGCAATTACAGTTTCTCTCTAAAACCTGTTCATCCGATGCTGACTTATTATTATTCCTTATTTTGCTTATTTTCTTGTTATTAAAGCTTATTATAGTGTTGGCTAAGTTGGCAGAGGTTGAGAGAGATAGTTTTACTGAGTTCCTGTTAATTATTTTGCTTAATCTATTCTCAGGTGGCAAATTTTTTTCAATTATTCTGTAAAATTCCTTAGGAATATTGTTTTGGATATGCTTGCTAAATGGCGGATTAAACCAAACCTGTTTCTTGCGTCTGTTTCTCTTATTCCTAGTACCCACCTCATTATTACCTGTTTCACTGCTATTATTACTATATATATATATATATATATATATATATATATATATATATATATATATATTTTTTTTTATTCAATCTTCACCCCAAACAAGGCAAGTGCCACTTTGAAGTAGGGGGCTACTATCGGGGATATAATTTACGGGGGTATTATGAAGGGAGATGAGTAGAAAGATGTAAGTAAAAAGGCGTAAGTAATTTTCTGGCACGGTAGAGAGAGTCCACCTTCTTTGCAGCAGCCTTGGCCATGCTCTCAATGTATCTATTCCAGTTCATGTTCCCTGTAAACGTTAGGCCGAGGAGTTTAAAGGAATTACTTTCAGACAGTGTGTTTTTGGCCATTGTTATTGGTGGTAGAAGAGGTTTCTTGTAGTTATTGAAAGAAACAAGCTTAGTCTTAGCAGCATTGAATGTGACCATCCATTTTTGTCCCCATTCCACTACAGATTGAAGGTCATCCTCTAATGTTTTTGCCATTTCCTTAGATATGTCTTCATTTGTTTTCCCCTCATGCCTATTATAGAGGGTGGTGTCATCGGCAAATATACCCATCTCCGAAATAATTTTATCAGGGAGGTCGTTTATGAATATCAGGAATAATAAAGGTCCAACTATAGACCCCTGAGGTACACCCGCATGTATATCATATTGTTTGGATGTATGACCGTCGAGGACAACTTGGATTTTTCTCTTACTTAAGAAGGATTTAATTACATTATGTATTCTTCCAGTGATACCATATAATCTAATTTTCCTTAGAAGACCATCGTGCCATACCCTGTCAAAAGCCTTAGATATATCAAGGGCTACCGCTCTACCCGCCCCTGTTTTGTCCAGTGAACGGTATATACATTCAGAGACCACAGTTAAGATATCTGCTGTTGAACGGGCTAACCTGAATCCATATTGTTTGTCAGTCAGGAGTTTAGCAGCTGTTGGGTGCTGGACTAGGGCTTGATTAACTAAGGACTCAAATATTTTGGCAAAAAGTGGGAGGAGGCTAATGGGGCGATAATTTAGTGGGTCAGTTCTTTCACCAGAATTCTTGAAGACTTGTACCACAGAAGCGGTTTTCCAGCAGTCGCGAAAGCAAGATTTGTTAAGGCATTTATTGTAAAGTTTGAAGAGAACTGGAGCAACCTCAGCAGAGCATTGTTTTATTAGCACAGCCAGGATGAGATCTGGTCCACATGCTTTTGAGGTGTCTCGGTTTTTTATGATACCATGCACCTGAGACGGGGTGATTTTCAAATCGTCTAGTGTGGCATCTGTCCGCAAAGAAAAGTCAGGGAGGGAGTGGTGTGCCGCGTCCAGTGTGGAGTTTGAGGCAAACCGACTAGCAAGCAGATTAGCCTTGTCAGTTGCCATGCAAGCAATGTCATGATTGTTTGATAGTGGGAGAATCGTTGACTGCCCATTATTTACTACACTGTTGTAGATTTTCCAAAAATCATGGTTTCCTAATTTCTGTGCTTCGATGCGTTTCCTGGTAGTTTCAGTGTAATCTGTCTTAGCTGTCGCTATTACTCTCTTAAAATTATTTCTGGCTTCTATATACTTCTGTCTGTTTGAATTGGACTTATGTCGGTTGAATCTGTGGAACGCATGCTGCCTTTGAGCAATGGCAGCTGCACAAGCAGAGGTAAACCATTGAGGAGAGTGGGGGCTTGCTATAGAATTTCCGTGTGGGAACATGTGCCTCAATTGCAGTTTTGAACCATTCAGTGGTCTCATTTGCACACTGTTCAGCTGGAGAGAAAAGATATTTGGCTAGTTCTCTGGTGGCTTTTATTAATACCTCGTTATTTTGAGTAGTGGGTTTTCAGTTTTAGGACGAGAATTTAGGCTGATTTCTACCATTATCACAGCGTGATCAGCATTCCCGAGTGGGCTGTGGGCATTTGTTGTACAATCATTTGGAACTGTTGTCAGAAACAGATCTAGAAGTGAGGCATGTTGGTCTTGCTGGTCTGGGAAACGTGTCGGAAATGTAACCGTCTGAGATAGGGCATGGGATATAGAGAAGCTATGTGTTGTGCTACCAGCTATATATATATATATATATATATATATATATATTTTCATTAACCCATGAGTTTATATATATATATAATCCTAATTTTGAAATTTAATATTTGAAAAAGTTAAATTTCAAATATAGAAATTTTATTGCTTGCAAGACAAAGAATACAGTATAATAAAATATATTTCATTAACCCATGAGTTTCGATGTTTATACATCTCCTCGGAGGAAAATATTAGCAAATATTATAAAAGGTTTGCACCTAATTTGCTAAAGGTAATAAACATAGAAAATTAACTTAAATGTTTTTAAATCATTGTACCTACATGGAATAAGGGAAATTGGGTATTGATGCTGCAAAAAAAGGATACTGAACTTCAAATCGAATGTGTATGATAAATCCTGTAATGGAAGTTCTTTGTATTCAGCAGGTAAAAAGATCCAACGCGTATTGTAATAAATCCAAGGAAGCTGGTAGCAATCCAATATATACATATTTCCACAGTTTTTCTTGAATTTGATTGGATATCCGACAAATCTTTGATTATATCAATCCGGTAAAAAGTTTTTTTCATATATCAGTTTCAAAATTCAGTTCAAATTTTCAATCAATTTGTGAATAAAAACAAAAAGATATTTGTAGACAGGCGATAAATAAAATGAAAATCAGCACAAATCAGTAGATTTATTGTATTTCGTTATTCTGAATAGTATATATATATATATATATATATATATATATATATCATATCTGAATAGTATATATATATATATATATATATATATATATATATAATTTAAAGGAGATTAGAATAATAGTCTAAAGAGTTAAGTGTATTTTAATGTAATAGTGAAATTACTAGTTTAATTAAAATACAGGAAATGCTCGTTGTAATTTAGATATATAATAAGCTCGATAGTTAAATGTCCTAGAGCTAATTCAATATTAAGTAATGTGATTTATAATTTAAAAATTTAAAAAAATTTTTAAATTTAAAAATCAAAATTTAATTAAATTAAAAATCAGTTTCATAAGAAGGAAAAACAACAAAGTCAATTATCTGTACGATCGTTTCGGAAATCCGTGCTTTTTATTTGTGGTATACATGAAGTCACGTAGAACAATTATACATAGTTTTTTTGGTAAGCACGGTCTCCTCATCAGCAAATTTAGGAGGATTTCTATTGAATTGAAAAGACACCAAAAATAAACCTAGCATTAAAAGTAAGGCAGATGAATCTGAAAAATTGAAGTAAAAGGTTTGGATTTAAAATTTATGAGAAAATTAATAAGAAAATTGGTATAGGTTAGAAATCCTCCTAAATTTGCTGATGAGGAGACCGTGCTTACCAAAAAAACTATGTATAATTGTTCTACGTGACTTCATGTATACCACAAATAAAAAGCACGGATTTCCGAAACGATCGTACAGATAATTGACTTTGTTGTTGTTCCTTCTTATGAAACTGATTTTTAATTTAATTAAATTTTGATTTTAAAATTTTAAAAATTTTTTAAATTTTTAAATTATAAATCACATTACTTAATATATATATATATATATATATATATATATATATATATATCATATCTGAATAGTATATATATATATATATATATATATATATATATATATCATATATATATATCATATATATATATATCATATATATATATATATCATATATATATATATCATATATATATATCATATATATATATATATCATATATATATATATATATCATATATATATATATATATCATATATATATATCATATATATATATCATATATATATATCATATATATATCATATATATATATCATATATATATCATATATATATATCATATATATATATCATATATATATATATTATATATATATATCATATATATATATATATATCATATATATATGTATATATGATTTAAATATATAATATAATATATATATTATATATATATGTATATATGATTTAAATATATAATATATATATTATATATATATGTATATATGATTTAAATATATAATATAATATATATATTATATATATGTATATATGATTTAAATATATAATATATGTATTATATATATATGTATATATGATTTAAATATATAATATAATATATATATTATATATATAAATATATATATGATTTAAATATATAATATAATATATATATTATATATATATGATTTAAATATATAATATAATATATATAATATTGTATATATATGATTTAAATATATAATATAATATATATATTATATATGATTTAAATATATAATATAATATATATATTATATATGATTTAAATATATAATATAATATATATATTATATATATGATTTAAATATATAATATAATATATATATTATATATATATGATTTAAATATATAATATATTATATATATATATATGATTTAAATATATTAAATAATATATATATACATGATTATATATAATATATATATATACATGATTATATATATAATATATATATAATATATATACATGATTTAAATATATTATATAATATATATATGATTTAAATATATTATAATATATATATATGATATATATATGATTATATATGATATATATATATATGATTATATAAAATATATATATATTTATATATGATATATATATATATATATGATTATATAAAATATATATATGATTTAAATATATTATATAATATATATGATTTAAATGTATTATATAATATATATATAAATGATTATATATATAATACATATATATATATATGATTTAAATATATTATATAATATATATACATGATTATATATATAATATATATATATGATTTAAATATATTATATAGTATATATATACATGATTATATATAATATATACATATATGATTTAAATATATTATATAATATATATATATAATATATATATACATGATTATTTATATAATATATATATATGATTTAAATGTATTATATAATATATATATAATATATATACATGATTATATATATAATATATATATGATTTAAATATATTATACAATATATATATAATATATATATACATGATTATATATATAATATATATGTATGATTTAAATATATAATATATATATATATATATACATGATTATATATATAATATATATATATGATTTAAATATATTATATAATATATATATATATACATGATTATATACAGTGATGATCATATTTATTGGCACGGTAAAATAAAAGTTAAATTTTGTCTAATAAATTCTAAAAAAGGGATTAAATTAAAGAAAATAACAAAGTATATTATGTATTTTTAACTGGCCTTTCCGATGCAGCAATCGGATTTTAGAAAAAATAAATAACAAAGGAACAACAAACATAATTGCAAAAAACCCTTGTTCAAAATTATTGGCACGGCTTTGTTTTTCTTTTAGTATCAGTATAATGTCAATTAATTTCCGGTTTACGTGCTTTCTGAACTTTTTTATAGCCATATTATGCTTGTTTAACGCTAATTCAGTGAATAATTTTTTTCAGATAATTTTTAGATAGCGATTTATTTAAACTATTATAAGTGACTAAATTATAATTTTCAATCGCCATGGTTAAAACTAAGGAACACAGCGAAGACGTCAGGAAGCTTGTTGTAGCATGCCATACCAATGGGGAGGGCTATGATAAGATTTCAAAGAAGCTAAACCTTCCCAAATCCACTGTTAGAGCCATAATAAACAAGTTCAAATCGCAAGGCCACGTTATGAGTTTAGAGGGTAGAGGGAGAAAAAGGATTCTTTCCCCAAGAGATGAACGGAAAATTGTTCGACAAGTAAAACAAAACCCAAGGATCTCTGTTGGGGAGATTGTTGATGAACAGAGCACCTCTGGAGTGAATGTATCTCGACATACAGTTGGTAGAGTTTTGAAGAGAGCTGGTTTAAAAGCATTTCGTCCGAGAAAGACTCCCTTATTGAAGCCTATGCACCTGAAAGCAAGGCTAGCCTTTGCAAAACGTCATATTGATAAAGATGTTGCATTCTGGAAACGTGTTCTATGGACTGACGAAACGAAAATAGAGTTATTTGGCCATAATAAAGTGTCTTATATTTACAGAAAATCTGGCGAAGCTTTCCTGCCTAAGAACACCATACCCACAGTGAAGCACGGTGGAGGCAGTTTGATGTTTTGGGGATCCTTTGCTGCCTCTGGACCAGGGCGACTTGTTAAGGTCACAGGTAGCATAAAAAAGGAAGATTATGTTAAAATATTGGATGAAAACCTGAAAGACTCTGCTAAAGAGCTCTCACTTGGTCGTCGTTGGTGGTTCATGCAAGATAATGACCCAAAGCATTCGGCTAAACTGACTAAGAAATGGCTTGAGGACAATCATATTAATGTTTTGGAGTGGCCATCACAAAGCCCAGACCTTAATCCAATTGAAAATTTATGGAGAACATTAAAATTGAGGGTAATGCAAAGGAAGCCTAAGAATCTTATTCAATTGGAGGATTATTGTCAGGAAGAGTGGGCTAAAATTACTACTGAAGAGTGCAACAACTTGGTTGTAAACTATGAAAAGCGACTGAGGAAGGTAATCAAGGCCAAAGGCTATACAATTGATTATTAAATAAATCGTGCCAATAATTTTGAACAAGGGTTTTTTGCAATAATGTTTGTTATTCCTTTGTTATTTATTTTTCCTAAAATCCGATTGCTGCATCGGAAAGGCCAGTTAAAAATACATAATATACTTTGTTATTTTCTTTAATTTAATCCCTTTTTTAGAATTTATTAGACAAAATTTAACTTTTATTTTACCGTGCCAATAAATATGATCATCACTGTATATATAATATATATATATGATTTAAATATATTATATAATATATATTATATATATACATAATTATATATATATATTATATATATACATGATTATATATATATATACAATATATATATATGATTTAAATATATTATATAATATACATTATATATACATACATAATTATATATATATATTATATATATACATGATTATATATATAATATATATATATATATGATTTAAATATATTATATAATATATATTATATATATATACACATGATTATATATATAATATATATATGATTTAAATATATTATATAATATATATTATATATATATATACATGATTATATATATAATATATATATGATTTAAATATATTATATAATATATATTATATATATACATGATTATATATATAATATATATATGATTTAAATATATAATATATATTATATATATATACATGATTATATATATAATATATATATGATTTAAATATATTATATAATATATATTATATATATATACATGATTATATATATATAATATATATGATTTAAATGTATTATATAATATATATTATATTTATATATACATGATTATATATATAATATATATATGATTTAAATATATTACATGATCATATATATAATGTATATATGATTTGAATATATTATATGATTATATATATAATATATGTATGATTTAAATATATTATATAATATATATTATATATATATACATGATTATATTTATAATATATATGATTTAAATATATTATATAATATATATTATATATATATACATGATTATATATATATAATATATATGATTTAAATATATTATATAATATATATTATATATATATACATGATTATATATATATAATATATATGATTTAAATATATTATATAATATATATCATATATATATACATGATTATATATATACATGATTATATATATAATATATATGATTTAAATATATTATATAATATATATTATATATATATACATGATTATATATATATATGATTTAAATATATTATATAATATATATTATATAATACATATATAATACATATGTATATATTATATACATGATTATATATATATATGATTTATACTTATTACAAGTATAAATACATTTATAAGGAACTTGAGATGGAAAGCCTACCATTTTATATATGATTTATATATATATATATATATATATAATATATATATATATAATATATATATACATATATATATATATATATATAATATATATATATATATATATATATATATATATATATATATATATATATACATATATATAATATATATATATATATATATATATATATATACATATATATATATATATATATATACATATATATATATATACATATATATATATATATATATATATATATATATATATATATATACATATATATATATATACATATATATATATACATATATATATATATATATATATATATATATATATATATATATATATATATATATATATATATACATGAGTGGCTTCCGGGCCTTGATAAGTGGTGATCACTGTGTAAAAATATATATATATATATATATGATTTAAATATGTAATGTATATATATATATATATATACATGATTATATATATATATATATATATATATACATGATTATATATATATATATATATATATATATATATATATATATATATGATTGAAATATATTATATAATATATATATATAATATAATATATATATATATATCTATATATATATATATGTTGTGGTTGCAAGGTTGAACAATAATTAGTAAGGAAATACAATGAAGACGCAAACAACAAGTTAACGCAATAATAAGTGTATTAAAGAAAAGGTATATTTGCAATATGTACAAATGACGGTGTCGAGTCAGAGAGTCTTGGTGGGAGGACATGTACGCTCTTTGGCGTCACTTCTGGTGGCATTTGAGTAAGACACACTAAGGCCAACCTAGGCTTGCCATTTATAGTGTTATGTTATTCGCATATGCAAATAAGTGGTTGCCACCACAACACCCCCCCCCTCCCAAGATTTTAAGTCACACAGATTTCAATATTTTTTTCTTTTTGGGTTTACCATTAATGGTTCATTCACTTTTCTTTTCCTACCTGATCTTCGGGGTTCAGGTACATTTTGAGGCGGTTCCAAATTAAAAGATTCGTATATTATATCTATGGTGTCCTCCTCTTCGACTGTTGTCGTATCATCATCATCTTGGATATGACGTTTTTTTATATGATTTAGGTGCCTTTTATGTATATTCTGTGGACCTTTAATCATGTATGTACAATCACCAATGCGTTTATCCACTACTCCACATTCCCAGTAAGATGTGTTATTTCTGTAGCACTTAAAATATACTCGATCTCCCGAGTTATATTTCTTTCTTCTCGTGTGTGTAGTGTTTCGGATAATTGCCTGCCTTGGCAATAGTTTGTCAAACGCTGATTTTACCTTTCTGGCAAACATTAGATCAGCTGGTGATATGTTTGATGGTGTACTAGGATGTGGTGTAATCCTATATACTTGCAAGAATTGTTGCAAAGCTTGTTCTGTTGGTGTTCCAATGGATTTCTTTAACGCTCGTTTTAGCGTGTCCACGAACCTTTCCGCGAGGCCGTTCGACCTTGGATGATACGGCGGAGTCGTGATGTGCTTCACTCGGAACGTGTCGCAAAATTCCTTAAACTCTGCGGATGTGAACTGCGTTCCGTTGTCAGTGACCAGTGTGTCTGGTACACCGAATCTTGCAAACAACTCGTGTAGGAACCCTATTGAGTTGTTCGTTGTTGGATTCCTGCAACGCATTACCTTTTTTTTTTTTTTTTTTTTTACATAGGCATCACCACATTATCAAGGCCAAGAGGCCACTCAAGGATAAGGGTTAAAGAGCGTACAGTAGAAATTGGACATTATAGTAATCATTAGTAATGAAAATTTTGTAAAGTTGATAACTTATATGGAACGGCTCATCAAGAACTTATTTACGTTAGACTTGAAGACAACCATATTGTAGTCAACCGGAAAGCAGGAAAACGGAAGACAATTCCACAGGCGTGCAGTTCTAAGAAAGAAGCTTTGTTCATGGAATCTACGTTTAGGTTTAGGCACAGATAAAGAGTGGGGGGAATTATTGATAGTGTTTACAGCTAGACGAGTGTTTCTTGTGAAAGTTTGGCGAGGGGGGACCATAGATTGAAGCTCAGTTGAACACTTTCCATGAAAATAACGATACATCAGAGACAAACTCGCAACATCTCTTCTGTGAGATAAAGGTTGCAAGGAAGAGAAAAGGACATCTCCTACGAGGCTACGAAGTCTATTTTGAACTCTATCAAGGCAGGCCAAGTCCTTTCTAGCAGCTCCTGCCCAGATGTGGCAACAGTATTCCATCCTTGGACGTACCTGGCTCTTATATAGATAGAGAATAGCATCAGCAGTGAGATATCTACCGGATCGATAGAAAGATCCCACCATTTTTCCAGCGGCCTTGGCAACAGATTTGATGTACGTGTTCCATTTAAGATCAGGAGTAATGGTCAAGCCAAGAAGTTTGTCAAAACTTGAGGCCTCCTGAAGACGAGAGCCATTCATTTCAATTGATGTCATATGTGGATCAGAATGTTGATGATGTAAAGAGAGAAGCTTGGTTTTAGATGCATTAAAAGTAACCAGCCATTCTTTTCCCCATTGTACTACGTGCTCAAGATCAGAGGAGAGAGAATTGGAGAGAACTTGGTCGTTTACTGTCTTAGATGTGCTACCATAAATGGTAGTGTCGTCAGCATAGATGTCTACAAATGATGTAAGGATGTGATTTGGAAGATCATTAATGTAGATCAGGAAAAGAGTTGGGCCCAGGATGGACCCCTGAGGGACACCGGCATTAATACTGTGAGCTCCGGCCATTTTGTGAAACTATCCACTACAATTAAATAATAGTTTTCACCTACTGGACCAGCGAAGTCCATGTGGATTCTCGACCATGGTTGGTCGGTTTTCGGCCAAGGTTTGTGTACTATAGGTGGAGATTTTGCCGCTAACAGGCATCCTTTACATTTATCAATTGTTGTCGCTATGTCAGTGTCCATGTTACGCCAGTACATGTAGCTTCTCATTAACGACTTCATTTGATTTATCCCCGGATGTCCTGTGTGGAAATCTCTTAACATCCTATTCTGCAATTTTTTGGGTATTACCACTCTCTCGCTGTACAGTAACACATCGTCACATATGGAGAAAACTTCCTGCACCTTTGTGTCCGTTATAATTTTCTCTTTTATGTCCTTTATATATTCATCTTTCTCGGCTTCCCTTTTAATGTCCGACAAAGTTACGGGTAGTTCCTTAATGATGTTTGCTACCATATTTTTTACTTCAACATTTGTCCGAATTGCTGCAATGACTGATTCTTCCAGATTGTGTTTCTGTGGTATCAGTCTTGACAGTCCATCCGCATGGCAAATCTTTTTTGATGCTAGATGTTGTAGCTGGAAATCGTAATTAAGTAGTATTGTACCCCAGCGCAGCAATCTATTTGCGGTGTATACCGGCAATCCTTTTTTTGATCTATAGATCGTGACTAACGGTTTATGGTCGGTTTCAAGTATGAATTGTCTACCATATAAATATCGGTGAAATTTAGTCACGGCAAAGATTATGCTCAACGCTTCTTTTTCGATTTGTGAATATGCCCTTTCGGCTGGTATCAGCGTTCTCGAAGTGTGCGCTATTGGTTTTCTAGACCCATCCGGCATAATATGTTGAATGCATGCTCCTAAGCCGTAGGAGCTAGCGTCACTAGCGACGACTATTTTTAAGTTTGTGTCAAAGTGCGTTAAGAATAATTCGGATGTTAGTGCGCTCTTTATTTTGTCAAAAGCGGTTTGACATTCTTGCTTCCAGTTCCACGGTGTATCCTTTTTAAGCAGATTATTTAAGGGGGCTCGCAAGTTATGCATTCCTTCAATAAAAGATTGGTAATAATTTGCGAGTCCCAAGAAACTCTGCAAGGTTGTTACATTATCGGGTGCTGGCATATTTTTTATTGCCGCAGATCTGTCCGGGTCTGGACGTCGTCCATGTTTGTTTATTATGTGTCCAAGATACTTAATCTCGTTCATACAAAAGTCACATTTACTTTCTTTTACTTTAAAGCCGAATTCTTGTATTCGAGTAAATACTTGTTTCAAATGTTCCTTATGTTCTTCTAGGGATTTGCTCCTGACAACAATGTCGTCCAGGTATGCACATGCGCACTCAATACCACTTAGCATGGTGTCCATCGCTTGCTGAAAGATGGCAGGCGCTACTTTGATGCCAAAAGGCAATCGGTTGTATTTGTATAATCCCTTATGCGTATTGATGCATAGTATTTTTGAGCAATTCTCCTCGACCGGTATTTGCAAATACACGTCGCTCAAGTCTATCTTGGAGAAGATATTACCCCCATTCAACTTCGTGAATATTTCCTCTGGGCTTGGTAGGGGGTAATGGTGATCTTTTAATAGGGAGTTGACCCCGGTCGAAAAGTCTGCGCACACTCTAACTTCGTCATTCTTTTTCTTTACGTATACGGTGGGGGCTGCCCACTCGCTGTGTTCTATTTTTGATAGAATTCCCGTCTGTTCCAATCTATTTAATTCTTTATCAATCTTTTCCAACCCAGCGAACGGAACATTTCGCTTTTTTCTAAAAATTGGGCTGGCATTTTCTTTAAGTTCAAACGAGGCCTTGAATTTATTGCAGCGACCTAAGTTAGTCGTGAATGCCTCAGGAAATAATTCTTTTAAATCGTCTTTTATATTTACTGTTGTTGGAGAAGAACGTTCTAATTTTTTACAGAATGTATTGATTGGCTTATCCCATAGTCCGAATTTCTCAATTAAATCTATTCCAAACAGATTTTCACTATTTTTTAGTACGAATATTTTTAATTTCTTCGAAATCCCTTTCAATTTTATCGGGAGGACAACTTCTCCTTCAAATTTTATACCACCACCAGTTACCGTCCGGGCTGCTTTACTAGTTTTCATCATGGCCGGTTTTCCCAACTTTTTCCACGTATTCAGGTTTATTATAGAAACATCGGAGCCAGAGTCGAGTTGTAACTTTATTGATGTTTTAAATATTTCCACTTTTACGTATTTTCGCCGATCTTTGTCTAATTTTGTATTTGATTTTGTTTGCTGTACTCTCTTTCTGATGTAATCTTTATATCTGCAGCAATCGCTTTTGTGTCCCACCTTCTTACAAATGTAGCATTTTTTCTTCTTATAAGGACAATCTGATTCCCAATGCTTTTCTGCACATCTCTTACAGTTATATCTAGGAAGAGGCTTGTTATATTGTGTACTATATTTATGGTTATTATCTTTGGAATATCCCGTTCCATTGCTTTTCTTTGTAAAGTTCTTGGTTGGTGCGTATGGTTTTCTAACTTTTCTTACATATGCCACTCCGGATTCTTCTATATTTTTTGAATCCTTTTTTAGTGTAATGGCCCTTTCACAGTCCTCTGCTAGTTTCTGGAGGGTTAAATCTTGCTCAGATTCCAGCTTAGACAACACTCGTCTGCGTATTTCTGCATTTTTCGTGGAAACTAACCCTTGAGCGAAGATTAGACATTTAAAATCTTCTACCGTTAGTTCTGCAAGCTTAAAATTATCGCAGTTTTTATTGACAACTGATGCGTATGTCAAATAATCTTGGTTGTCCATCTTTCTTAGATTGATGCACAGCCATCTTTTATGAAAAAGAGATATATTTGGATTAAATAATTCTTTTAGTAATTTTACAGCTTCCATGAACTCTAATTCCGCAGTTTTTTTTAGGTAATATGTAATCTACGAATTTGCTGTGTTCTGATGTACCCAATTTTCTGAGTAAGAGGCTCACTTTCTGACTATTTGGCCAATTTTTACAGTCCAGTTGAAAAACATCCTTGTATGCTTCAAAATTCTTCTCTTCCTCAGGCACATAATGAAATGTGTCCATGCTATTAAAAATAGTTGTATGGGAGAAATTAACACTATCGACATTTTCTCTATTACTCTTTAGTAGTTCCAGTGTTTTAGCAAAACGTTCCTCTTGTCTTTCTTCATATTCCAATTGTAGTTTCTTATGCCTTTCTTCCTGTTCCAATTGCAGTTTTTTCTGCTTTAATTGTGCCATTTTCTGCTTTTCTTCTTGTTCCTGCTGCCATTTCAATAATCTGTCCTCTCTCTTTTCCTCGCGGTCAGCTTGTGCCTGTATTTGTGTTTGCAAAAGCTCGTTTTGTGTAGCTTGTCTGCGTTCATCCCGCTCAGCCTGTGCTTGTAAAAATTGCATGAACATTTTTGCTAAGTCTTCTATGTTTTTTTTTTTTCTTTTTTTTTAGTGTGTAGTTAAAAAAAAAATGTACCATGTACACTATACGCCGGTTTGGGTTACAACAAAAAAGCAAATTGCTGTAAGCTCCTGTTTTCAATAATAATATCGCTGCTTGCAATAATATATTCTTTTTGCGAGTCACGCTGCAAAAAAAAAATAAAACAGGTTTATCTGGAATCACGAAATGGAATTGACTTTCCGTTTTTAGGCACTTACTAATAAGTAACTCTTTCCACAAAATAAAAGTTTGGTTTTTTTTTTTGTTTTTTTTTAATCGAGTCACAATTGAATAAATGTATGCAGTACATTTAGTTCTTTGAGTTTTTTTTTTTTTCTCTAGTATTTTAGTAATTAAAATACCTCTTAAATTGAGATTACTTTTTTTTTTTTCCCGTGACGTTTTACTGTATTATCCGTTATTCAGTGACAACTTCAAGAAAAAAAAAATCCTTTCCTTGAATTTTAGTTTTAGCTGTGGTATTTCCTTTTAGTACCGACGTCAACCAAAACATTAATTAAAAAGTCCTTTAGTTGTTGTTTTGTTTACGGAGAACAGTAATTAGAATCCACTGGTGAACTTTTTTCGTAGGTTACTTCCTTGCTTTTCGTAACACGGGTCTGACCTGTCGTTTTTTGCGACAGAACAAAGTTCGCTTTTCGTTTGCAAGTTGGTCCTTTAGTAAGATTTGTCGTGTAGCGACAAAACAAAAATTCACTTTTACATTCGTTTGCAAGTCGAATTTCCAGAAAACGGCGTAAATTGTCGCTTTTGCCACGTTAGAGTTTTTTTGTTTTTTTTTCACTTGAGTTGAAACTTCTCTTTAGCGTAAAATCCGTTTGCTCGTCAACACTTTGCATTCCTTAAAAAAAATGGTCAACCTTTGCGTTGTACTTTTTTTTTTTTTTTTTTTTAAATAGTTCTTCGTCAAACTGTTATATTTGACGCTTCATATCTCGTCGCCAACTGTTGTGGTTGCAAGGTTGAACAATAATTAGTAAGGAAATACAATGAAGACGCAAACAACAAGATAACGCAATAATAAGTGTATTAAAGAAAAGGTATATTTACAATATGTACAAATGACGGTGTCGAGTCAGAGAGTCTTGGTGGGAGGACATGTACGCTCTTCGGCGTCACTTCTGGTGGCATTTGAGTAAGACACACTAAGGCCAACCTAGGCTTGCCATTTATAGTGTTATGTTATTCGCATATGCAAATAAGTGGTTGCCACCACAACAATATATATATATATATATATATATGATTTACATATATTATATAATATATAATAATATATATATATATATATATATATATATATATATATATATATATATGATTTAAATAGATAAACATTCGTTTATATTGCTTATTTGAGAATCTTTGCCTTGGCTTATCAATTCATGCAATAGGAATGAAAAGTTTACCCTATAAAAACAAGTGTAAACTTTAAACTAATATAAATAAAAATATTTATATATTAATCCCAACCAAATGAAAAAGCTCAATACAAACACAATCGGGAGTAGAGCTTGTCATAAAGAAAAGAAATTAAGACTGTAAATTAAAATTTACAAGTAAATTCATTCTTCAACAGAATACTCCAAAAACAATTTTCAAGAAATCCTTATTCCACAGTTTCAAAGAATGCTATTCTCTTCACAGGAAAGAAAGCTATTAACAAATTATTATTATTATTATAGGTTGTTATTGGTTATTATTGGTTATTATTCGTTATTATTCGTTATTATTGCTTATAGCATTAAATCAAACAACACTTTATGATGTTTAGTCATAAATTGCAAAAAAATATGTTCATGTCAGTTAAAACATGTGAAAATAGGGGGAAAAATGGGGAAAAAACAAACCGAGTATAGAAGGTCCAAAGTGCATGAAGACTCACTCAATTGTAAATCTAAAAAGTGAGGAAATTAAAAAAAAAAAAAATTCAGAAGTTCAATGTCAACTGAAACATGCAAGTAAATTGTAGAGTAAAAAACAATATGATTGGAAAAGTAATTGCAGTGCGAGAAACAATCCGATTGGAAAAGAAATTCAATGTAGCTTAAAAGAATATAAAAATCCACTTGCAGTTACTGAGAATGCCCCAAAATTGCAAGGTTAGATTTCAGTCATTTATATGTAACCAACTGCTTCCATTGTTAGTCAGGCATCTAATGGCAAGAAAGACATATTTGAAAGTCAAGTTAATTCAAGAAGAAACTAAATTCAAAAGTAACAAAATCATAGCAATATTAATAGTGATAAGTAATATCAACAATGGCGACAATAATAATAAAAACTAAAGAAAATATTGTAGTAAAAATTTAAATGATTAATGAAAATAAAATGTGGAGATAATATTGGTATTCATGCTATACATTAAAATTAAAATTTTGGAGTACCATTGTCATTGATAAAATTAAAGAAAAAAAGATTAAGAAGACAATAGTACTATTAAATAAGAAACAGTAGAGATTACTGCCAATTGAAGCAATCGTTATAAAGTTGCTCCCAGCAGTAATGAAAAGTAGAAAATAAGATTGAGAGGAGAGCAGCTAAATTCTACAGAATTAAATCAATTATACGCCCCACACACAATCCCTACCTTGATGGATTTGAAAACTTGATTGATCTCGTTAAGAGGATCCAATTCAAAAAGCAAAAGCACCTTCCTAATCCAGCTTCTAGAAAAATGAACAATTTTGCACAAAAAGTGAAAACTAGACCCCATATATCTGTCCTAGCTGACAAAACAAAAAATTACTACAAATTTGACTACCCTGCTTATAAAAAGCTCCTATACAAAGCTTACAAGGTCGTACCTCCTAACACTTTTAATAAGATTAATTAATTAAAATTAATGCTGATGCAAAAAAAAACTTTTATAATCGATGAACATCTATAAATTTATGGAAATATTAACTCCAGGCACTGCGATGAAGCCTGTCTTTAAAATTTACATTACACATCCATCATATCATTCTCATATCATTTCTCTTCATGCAACGCATGTCCTCAATCCTCAATGACAAAGTTTCACTTCCATACATCATCACTCCGCATATACATGCCTGATACACTTGAGCGACAGTGGTAATGTCCCATCAACTCCCAATTCTTGCAATCACACTAGAGCCTGCTCCACCCTGTGCTCCAATGGTATCACCAAGGTAATAAAACTTCTCAACTACATCAATAGTATCACCATCAAGAGTTTTCACCAATCTCATTATTCTTACACATAAATTGGTCATAATTTCTCAACTTTATTATGATTCCACTGCACTTCTTGTGTATCATCACTTGGTAACATTCTGTTGTAGCGATAAAAAGGGGACATAACTCTAAATAAAGTTAAGAGTTATTGTCCATTGCCCTAAGTTACTACCCTTGAGTCCCTACCAACGTAGATATCAAGAGATAAGAAAGATTTAATATTAAACAACTTGAAGGAATGAATTGAATTTGGGTTTACGCAGAAAGAAATATAGATATGTCGGCAAGTTATAATGAACATTTTACATTTCAGCAGGAAATTTTGCATTAACAGAAAATAATAATCATACACAAGTATGGTTTATAACAAGTAAAATCTTTGTTTGGATGGATGAATAATGCAGACATATATTGACAAGTTGAAATGAACATTCCGCATTTCAACTTGTCAATATATGTCTGCATTATTCATCCATTCAAACAAAGATTTTACTTGTTATAAACCATTCTTGGTATATGATTATTATTTCCTGTTAATTTCAGTGTTATGTGATCAGTAGTTTAAGCGTTTATCAGTTAGATATTTACACATAGACAAATATACACACACACACATCTACTGTTTTATTCATATAGATTAAATGAGTGACATTTTGGGAGAGGTGTATAATTGATCATGAGAATGATTGATGTGCTGTTGATTTTTCAGTCTATTGCTAAAGATGGTTTGCTGAACATCGTTGGAGGTTGTTGTGGTACAACACCAAGTTACATCAAGTAAGAAACAATTGTTTATGTGTTTTGTTGTTTCATTAAGGTTTTGAAATGATTATTTAGTGTTACATATCAAAAACATTACATCAATAGTGTTTAAGTCAGCTAACATGAATTTTGACAAGGATCACACTGAGTGCATTATGATGACTAAGATCTATAGAACAAAATTGTTTTCAGATATGAATGACATGAAGTTGAAGCAGGTCAAATGGTAGACAAAACAGAAATATGAAGATATAATGAATGACATCACTTTTTCAAGTTGGAAGAAGTAAAAGTTTTTCAGACCAGTCTCTCTGTGGAAGCTGTGCAAATGAGACACTAACAATAATGTAGAAGCAGAATATTGCCTCGATGTCTCAGTGTGTGTCACTTATTTCAATAAGTTAAGAAGAAAATAATTAGCGAAGAGGACTCTCTCTCTCTTTTCTGAGTCAGTTCTCTCTAAATAGAACCTTGAAAAACACTCTTAGCAAATGTCTCCTTCTGTCTTCTTTCTTCATAAAACTGCTAGGCAAAATAGTGATAATGAAGAGAAGTGGAATGTGTGTAAAAGATCAGCATGTATAAACACTGCGCACGTATGTATGAAGACACTTATTTTGTTATTGAATATGTAAATCTAATCTCTAATGAAATGGTTTGGTTGGTTGTTTTGAAAGGACGCACACCACAGGAGACTTTTGCTGAAATGAAAGAAACTTATGGTGATAATGCCCATCATATGACCTTGTAAAACGCTGGCATCGTGAATTCAAACATGGCCGGAAGTCTGTGGAAACAGCTCCCAGACCTGGTCGACCCCCTTCTGCCATTGATGAGGCATCTGTCCGTCAAGTTGAGGCTGCCATTTTGGAAGATCGGCGCATTACTATTCGCCAAATAGCCCAAGATGTCAAGATTAGTACAGGGTCTTTGAAAACTATCATTCATGACCATTTGCATATGCATAAGGTGTCTGCCAGATAGATTTCCAGGTTGCTCACACCATTCCAGAAGCGAGAACGCATCGAGTGCTTGAGGATGAATTTGGAGATGTGCCAAGAAAATGAGTCAAAGATTTTCAAAAGACTGATTACACAGGACGAAACCTGAGTCCATCACTATGATCCAGAGACCAAAGCCCAGTCAATGCAGTGGAAGCACTTGGACTCACCACCTCCAAAAAAGGCAAGGGTGCAGCCTTCCACTGGCAAGGTCATGCACACAGTCTTCTGGGACCAGGACGGAATAGTGATGACAGATTTCCTGGCAAAGGGTACCACAATTACAGGAGCCTATTATGCTTCACTTGTGAGGAAATTAAAGGTAGCTATCAAAATCAAGAGGCGGGGCAAGATCAGCAAAGGTACCCTCCTCCTGCAGGACAACGCTCCGGTTCACAACTCACATGTTGCCAGATCAGAAGCACGAGTGTGTGGTTATGAAATCCTTCCCCCATCTTCCCTACCTTCCTGACCTTGCACCCTATGACTTTCACCTCTTCCCAGCCATGAAGTTGTTTTTTAAAGGAAAGCGTTTCCCAGATGACGCAGCCTTGATTTCTGAAGTCACGTCGTAGTTGGAGGACCAACTTGGGGTGTTCTACAAAAACGGTCTCCAGAGCTGCTTCAAACTATGGGAGAAATACATAACTCTGGGTGGTTCCTATGTAGAGAAAGACTAATAACTGTGCCAAGTTTTGTTGCTCTACTCCTATGGGAATTGGGTCAGGGGCATTACTTATTGCACACCCCTTGTATCAACCCTTTTCGCGTTATTTAATGCCGAATCCAGTTATTTTGGAAATAGTATTCATGTTGCATCCAGCTATTTTGTAGAAGGTTTTTATTCTTCAAGATTTTTGTATCTTCAATTGCTAATTTGTAGTGTTTGGTTTGGTTGTTTTGTAGTGGATTTTATCGTTTTTGTTCCTTGTCCTGCAGAACATGAATGAGTTTTGCAATGGAAGACGGAAAAGAGTTACCATATTAATGTTTTGTACATTTTAAATTAGTAAACCAGTCGGAGAAGTGGGGGAGATAGAAAGAGAAAGAGGGAATGGGAAGAAAGAAAAGGTGGGTTGTTGTTTTTGTTTGTAGTTTTGCAGAACATAATTAAGTTTTGTAAAAAGAAGTCGGAAAACAAAGAGCATCAATGTTAGGTGCATTTTATCTCAAGAAGCCAATATCTTCAGACAGCCTGATCTGGTAGCACCAAGCTAACGTAATGGTGTCTGAACTGTAAATTTGTAGATCTATTATAGACACATACAAATTTAGCAGTGTGCAATTCATTATTATTTCATTATTAACTTATTGAGATTGCTTAACTGATACAAACAGAAAGTTAGAAGAACTAGTGATCAACACCAAAACTACTCCCACCATGTCTCTCTGAGAAGATTTTTGTATCTGGAACTTTTAGCCAATAGACGCCATATTGAAGAGTGGCAGGAGAAAAGTCACTATCTCATTCGATTTGTAAAAAAATAAGCATGGTTTATTTCTTTTAAAATTGAAAAACAAAACTTATATATTCTAATTTTTTTATGATCATCATTCTAAAACAAAATTTATATAAAACTAGAAGGCCACCCGACTTTGCCTGATCATAAAATATGCATAAATATTATATTTTATTTCATACAGGAGCTGAAACTTGTGCATACGAGTATTATGTTTTTTTTAAACATTTCATTTTTTGTAAGTAAAAAAAAATACTCAAACTGAGATAGAAACCAAAACCTAAAGACATTGAGTCAAGTATGATAACCATTAGGCCAGCTTGACAAGATCTTTAAAAAGTGTTTCCAAACCTACTTATTGTTAACATAAGCAACCTTTTGTGTGAACGATTTAGGCTCATGCATTCATGAAACAGTTGACAAACAGATAAAAATCTGATGATCCCATCATGCCAACTTTTCAATTTTTACCCCTTACCAGCCCTTTTTCCAAATGAAAACCGATTGAAAAGGTTTCCACATGTCTGAATACCCTATATACCAAATTTCAAGTCTGTAGATCAAAAATTTGATTAGTATATAGGTTGAGAATTGTCCTCACATACACACACATTCTCACTTTTATAGATATATAGATAAGAGAAAAATAAAGAGGGAAGGAAGAGGCAGGCGGATAGACTAAAATATGCAGATATTAGAAAGAGATTTAATATAAACAAATCTATTAAAAACATTATTCGATTAAAGAGATTGACATTGTTTGGACATGTTTTCTGCTCTCTAGTGTATATAACTGGCTTTGAAATCTAGTGGGCAATGCCCTTTTCTCCTCTTTTTTTTTTTTTTTTTTTTTACACAGTGATCACCACTTATCAAGGCCCGGAAGTCACTCTTTACTACCTTTTTCTCACAGAAGAGACGTTGCAAATTTATCTCTGCTCTGTCGTTATTTTCATGACAGGTGATCGACTGAGCTTCAATTTATGTTCCTGTAAAACATTCACAAACAGCACTCATTTAGCTACAACCACAGTCAGCAATTTCCCCTATTTGCTATCTGTACCCGAAACTAAATGAAAATTCCATGAACAAAGTTTCTTTCCTAGAACTGCCCACCTGTTGAACAAAATACTGTGGGTTGCTTCTCAGCTAACTACAATATGGTCACTTTCAAGTCCAATGTAAACAAGTTCTTGTTGAGTCATCCTCTTAGATAATCAAATTCTAGCCAATTATCAATTATCATGGTGTTATCTCACCGATCATCTGATATTCATTAATTTTATCCCTGAGTAATCTTTGGATCTTGATAAGTGGTGACACACATGTAAAAAAAAATACAAGTAAGTCAAAGTATTGACTGTGATGTCTCCACTCAAAATCAGACTTAACACTGATCACATGACCTCCACATTTCAACCAATCACGTAAGAGCTTGTTCAATTTTGTTAGAACCAGAAGTTTACAGTCAACAATGAGTACAAGATTTGTGAGTCCTGGGTATGACTTTAAAACACATCAAGCGGTAAGACCCCATTAGGTGGTTCTGGTGAATGTGGAAATTCTTCTTAGTTACTATTGCTTCCAGATCTACTTTGCCTCAGAGTGGTAATACCTGTTAGGACATGTGATGCTATGAAATGAGCTGTCTAAAGATACTGGCTTCTTGATCAAAAATATGCACCAAACATTGATGTTATTGTTTTTTTTTCCTTTTCTTTACAAAACCCAATCATACTCTGCAAAAACTAAAAACAGCAATTCTTTTCTACAAAACAATCAAACCAAACACCATGAATAATTATTTGAAGATATAAATAACTTGAAGCATAAAAACCTTTTCCAATATTACTGGATTCAGCATTAAATAAAATGAAAAGGGTTGATATACTATAAAAGAAAACAATCAAACCAAATACCGTAAATAATAATCATTTGAGGATTTAACAAACTTGAAGCATAAAATATTTCACCAAAATGACCAGATTCGGCATTAAATAACCTAAAAAGGGTTGATGTACCATAAAAACCAAACATGATAAATAAGTATTTGAAGTGGTTCATCCAATCTTGAATCCTTTTCTTTAAGTTGACTTTTTCACATTTAAGCTCATACATAAAAGTGTATAACCTGTACATGAGGTATTCACTTGAGGTGTGTTGAGCCAACTCCAAGTGAATTCACTGCATCACAAGTCAAAGCAGTTCGTCCAGATCTGCATACTGCTGATTCCTCAGAATATTTCAGCCATTTATGATTCTATCATCACACACCGAAAATGCGAGGAACGGTCATAATCTCCAAGTCATGAAAGTGTCCTGTACTTTTTTGAAGATGTTTGATGCAATATTTTATTTACTGGAATTCCATGAAGATCTATTTGCAGTGCTATAGTTGCTGCTCTTGTCATGTTCTGCAGAATTATGGTGATTATTGAATGAATGAAGAATACATGATAAAAAAATAGATGAAGAATATTGACTGAATGCGTAATCAATTAAATTGCGGCAATCAACAATTGGCAAATGGTATCTTTTGTTCATTAAATTAAATTTTTACCATTATTTTTTGTTTTTTATGTTAGGTGAAAGTGCAAAATAGTTAATCTTAAGAATGGCTTTCTAAATAAGGCTATTATTTCAGTATGATCTATAAACTGCACAAGTACCATTTTTTTCATTGAAATTACTATTGGCCATTGTTTTCAGTAACAAAGAAACACACATTTTTAGTCATCACCTTAAAAATTAAAAAAAAAAATACATGAAGTTTCATTTAGCAGTTAACGTAATCTTCTCAGAACATACGAGGTGTTTTAAATAAGTTTCTAAACATTTTTCACATGGGCACTTTTATTGATACGTGAAACTCTAATTTTCTTTGAAGTCATCTCTTCTGGCTGCAGTGCATTTATTTTACCATTCCAACAACTTGTGTGAGCATATCAATGACCTTCGTAACAGCCTCTTTCATCTCCTCAATTGTCTCATAACGACAACCTCTAAGGTTTTCTTTTAAGTCACAGGGAGAAAGATCTGGACCATAGGTAAACTTATTGAAGGCACCTCGTAAGTATTGTATCTTCTTTGTTGGAACTGCCATTAAGACCTAGCTGTGTTATTACTCTTGCCATGTTCTGCAGATTAATGACTGAATGAAGGATATATGGTAAGAAATGTCTGCAGAGCTCGTATTAACATATGACTTTTTTTTTTTTTGACAGAGCAATTGCTGAAGCAATGGCTAGCTGCCCTCCTCGTCCGTTGGCTGGTGATGTGCATGCTTCATTTCTACAATTGTCAGGTAAGTAATACTTCATCTGTTTGATTGAATCATACTCTTATATATTGGTACCCTACCTCAGTAAGTAGAAATTATGTTAACTAGTATGAATTTCGTGAGAGTTATATTAAGTATATGTGAGGACAATCTGCCGGCAAATGAAAATAAACCCAGTGCATCGAGCATCAGTGAGGCAAGAGGAAAGTGGCCTAAGTTAACAGATGATCAAGAGTCACAAGATGAGGCAACGATACAGAGAACAGTCTATATGGGATCATGCACATATGTAAAAAAGTGAATTTAGTATTCATTATACTTTCTGTCATGTGCACATATTTGTAGAGCAATGTCACAGTTGCTGCAACAATATTTACTTAATAAAGCTGTTGCTTTCACTACAATAAAATATCATTCAATGATATGTCTATCATAAGTTGTCACATATTAGGTACTTTATGTCAGTAGCGATTAAGTTAGAATTTTGACAAGAGTCACAGTAAGTGCATGATAATCAAGATATCTAAAACAGATTTTTCGCAAGCATTTAATGGAAAATAGGTGACAAAGTAATAGTTACGGATCAATCGATAGACAAAACAAAGTCGAATTATGACAAATGACACAACTGGCTCTATGTAATTTTTACCCCGTTTATTTTTCACTTTTTCTTTTTTTTAAGTTGTATTTTCCTCGATTTAGCTCTGTTGAGCGAGGTATGAAACCTGGTTAGCTAACCTTTATTTTCATTTTTTATTTTTTTAAATCATTATGTTGATTTATTTAGCCATTATTATGTATATATATATATATATATATATATATATATATATATATATATATATATATATATATATATAGTCCTGGTCAAAATCATAAGACCACTTAAGAAAGTAAGCGTTTACGCATATTATCAAATTTTTAATCAAACAAATGGTTGAAACCATTGCCAAAAGGGAAAATATGATGTAAAAAATTAAATCTGCTTCATTTGAAACCTTAACCCTGATCTAATAATTATTTTTTAAAAAACAAACATTTTCACCAGGTCAAAATGATAAGACCACTTTAATAAAATCTGCTAGTTTTCTAATTAATGAAAAATAGGTGACAAAGTAATAGCTACGGATCAATCGATAGACAAAACAAAACCGAATTATGACAAATGACATGTTTTCAAAGAACACAGGTTTTCAAATCAGTTTCTCAATGGAAGCTGTGCAAACAAGTCACTGTCAATAATGTAAAAATAGTCTAATTCGAATGTTACCTCAAGTTTCTGTCTGCCTGTGTCACTCATTTTCAGTAAGCATTTAAAAGAAGCTTATTAAATAGCAACCACTAAAAAGAAACAACTAAAACAGAAGTATATAAACATATGGCACATCTATGTATAAAGACTTTTGTTTTCTTATTGAAAATGTCACAGAAGCTGCTAAATAAAAAATAACTTGTGTTAAAATTGCTTTTATGCAAATATATATCAGGTATTTCTTTTTCTTGATTAATGTCGCAGACCTGATACACAAAATGGATTGCTCACTGCTTTTGGTCATTACAGTCATCCTCATCAGGTGAAATGCATCAACCTTGTGTGCTGTGTATGTGATGGATGAAGGTGTATAACATTGCTCTCTATAACTGACCACCACATTGACTGGCTCTCAATATATGGCACCAGACACAACTGGCTCTATGTAATTTTTACCCCATTTATTTTTCGCTTTTTTTTTTTTAAAGTTGTATTTTCCTTGATTTAGCTCTGTTGAGCAAGGAATGAAACCTAGTTAGCTAACCTTTATTTTCATTTTTGTTTTTTAAATCATTATGTTGATTGGTCTGTATTTAGCTATTATTATGTATGTATATATATATATATATATATATATATATATATAATAAAAATTACAATAAGTTTACCAAGGTAATCAAAATGGTAAACTTAATGGTAAACTTAATGGTAAACTTAAAATATATTATAAATATTAGAGTTAATATTTACAAGTAAAATAAACTCAGCCAGATGTAAAAGCTCAATAAAACCGAAAAGGAAATAGAGCTTATAATATGAACAAATGATTAATAAAACATGTTAAAAGACATCTTGAAAAAAAGTTAAAAACATATTTAATTTTAAAAAGGAAACACAAGATAAGTGGATAGTCCTTAATCCGCGGAGTTTCGAAGAAATACTCTCCTTCTCATCAGAGGGCAGGAATTAGCAAAATGCAGGATCGGATTTTGCATATAAAAGTATTTAATGAAACTACAAGTAAGTCACAGATCTTACTTGGTTAAAAAAAAAAAAAAAAAAGGGTGGGGTAAGGGGAACAAAAGGCAAAAGAAAAATGATAAAAAGATTTCACATGAATGGATAGTCCGGTGAAGGGTAAAAATCCAAAAATGGTAAAATCCAAAACGGTCGAATTTAAAATTTCAATCCAATGAGTAAATTCCAAATGGTCCAAAATAATCCAATTTTGACCAGGTGAAAATGTTTGTTTTTTAAAAAATAATTATTAGATCAGGGTTAAGGTTTCGAATGAAGTAGATTTCATTTTTTTTCCATCATATTTTCCCTTTTGGCAATGGTTTCAACCATTTGTTTGATTAAAAATTTGATAATATGCGTAAACGCTTACTTTCTTAAGTGGTCTTATGATTTTGACCAGGACTTTCTTAAGTGGTCTTATGATTTTGACCAGGATATATATACTTGAATTTAAAAAAACATTATTATGTTCCCAATCTTATTTTTTAATTTGAATTCTTTGACAGGTTTAGAACCCATGTATATTATATATACACATTAGCCACACCCCTATTTGGTTCATTCTCAGGTTCACTTTTAAAAGATGCAACATGGTTTCTGAATCTGTCCTTAACCCCCCCCCCACCAGATATATCCTCTTATTAGTATTATATATATATATATATATATATATATATATATATATTTATATCTTTTTATATTTGGGGTAAACAGTTACATATGGTCGCTACAAATAGCCATCTGTTTCAGTCAAAGAGACTTTATCAGGCGACCTAGAACCTCTCGACGCCAAAAAGAAATATATATATACACACACACACACACACACACACATATATATATATATATACCTACTTGAATTTACAAAAAAAAGATTATCATGTTCCCAATCTTATTTTTTAATTTTAATTCTTTGACAGGTTTAGAACCCATGTATATTGGCCCTCATACCAACTTTGTTAACATTGGAGAAAGGTGTAATGTGGCTGGTTCCAGAAAATTTGCTAATTTAATTAAAAAAGAGTGCTATGAGGTAACCCGACTTTTTTCTTTTGCAATAAAAGATCAATGTGTAGTATAATGTGTCAAGTCCAGTTTAGTATAGCACAAGAAGTTAAAGAGAAATACTCTACTTTGATGACATTTTTGGCTATGAATTCGGAAATTTATAACCAATGTTTATTAGAAAACAGTCCTTCATGATTTTCATTTGCTCAGAATTTGGCAAGATTTTTAATCTTGCACCGTCAGATTAAAAACAATTTTTTGAGAATAATTGAATACATTATTACTATGATTTAAATTGTGTTTCTATTCATAAACATTAGACCATATAAAAAATAAAATAAAGTATTTAAAAAGTATTATCAGTATAAACTATTTCAAAAAAGGTTTTCGAACAAAAAAAATATGGATTATTTGTAAAAACAACAATATAATTATAAAATAGTTTGGTGTGGTTATTTATAATAAAATACTAAATTTCCAATTCATTTGAGTATTTGCACTTAAAAAAACAATAAAAGTTTCAGTTATAAGAAAAAGCTTTGTTGCAAAAACCATTCCAATTATAAGAAATTTTTATTTTATTATTTTTACTTAAAAATGTAATTAAAAACAGTTACATTTTCTTATGTGTTAATAATTAAAAAAAAATTAATTATATAAATGACAGTTGTCTCTGTGTATGTGCTTGTATATCCAGCTAAAAGTAAAAAAAAACTACAAAACAAAGAACCACAAAGTTGGCATATTTTTGATCAGTATTGATCCGGATTAATAATATTTAAAATTTAGAAACAAATATTCATTCCTTCGAGGTCAACAAGTCTGGACTTTGTCAAGAAGTATTTTTTCAGTGTTATTATGTACTAATTTGGAAATAAAATGTGTAATAATTCGACAATATCTAATATATAAAATGTCTGTGTGTATATCTGTGTATCCAGCTAGAGAGGAATAGGCTGGGCAAAAGTGAAAGAGCAGTTTTAGAAAAATGGAGGAAAGAGAGAAAGATAGAGAGGCCGAGAAATTTTAGTAGAACTGTTTCATTTTTGTTCTTAGCAACGCTAAGTAGCTCAGAGAGTGTGACATAAAATATAATGACAAACAGTTTTTTAATAACACCAGTTGTCTGTTTTAAAATTCAAAACCGGAAGTCAAGGCTTGCAGTGTATCAAATATAGATGAAATTTGGGCAATATAATTACTGGCCATAGGAGTTGTTTTGCCGACCAAATTGTCCATAAGTAAAAAACAAAAACTTTAATGAATTGAAATAATCTTTATTCCTCGACTACTTGCAAACAGATTTTTCTGCAAACCTGGATTACACATATTTTGGATTATTGCACACATTTTAGATTTTAATTTTTAATTTTAATCTACTTGTCAACACTATAATTCCGGATTCTTCTCATGGGAACATTGTCTCTTATCATCATTTTGTCTTGATAATATTTAGCTTCTCCATATCTTTTCATTTGGTGTTTTAACCTTTATCTTTTAAAAAATAAAAGGATAAATTAAATTTTTTCACCATTTTATGAACTCTTCACAATAAATATTTTTGCATTTATGACTAGCTTTCATATAATGCAGTTTCAATTAATGCCAATACAAACAAATTCATATAATGCAGTTTCAATTAATGCCAATACAAACAAATTCATATAATGCAGTTTCAATTAATGCCAATACAAACAAATTCATATAATGCAGTTTCAATTAATGCCAATACAAACAAATTCATATAATGCAGTTTCAATCAATGCCAATACAAACAAATTCATATAATGCAGTTTCAATTAATGCCAATACAAACAAATTCATATAATGCAGTTTCAATTAATGCCAATACAAACAAATTCATATAATGCAGTTTCAATTAATGCCAATACAAACAAATTCATATAATGCAGTTTCAATTAATGCCAATACAAACAAATTCATATAATGCAGTTTCAATTAATGCCAATACAAACAAATTCATATAATGCAGTTTCAATTAATGCCAATACAAACAAATTCATATAATGCAGTTTCAATTAATGCCAATACAAACAAATTCATATAATGCAGTTTCAATTAATGCCAATACAAACAAATTCATATAATGCAGTTTCAATTAATGCCAATACAAACAAATTCATAGCTTCATTGTTATAATATTCATTTGCTAATATCTTTCCTCTGGCGAAAAAAACACATTTTATTGACACTCTGTTAATTAAGAAAATTTCAATACATCTTATTTGTGTCAAACAATAAATTCATGTAAAATATAATTTATAGTCTTAAATTTGTATTCTTCTTCCCCTCTCTCTCTCTCTCTCTCTCTCTCTCTCTCTCTCTCTCTCTCTCTCTCTCTCTCTCTCTCTGTCTACACACACACATATATAAAAACAGGCATACATAATAAAATGAAATAAAATAAAACATTGAAATAATAGAATGGTTACCAGGTAACACGTGCTACCTAAAACATAAACAAAATTTTGTAGAAAGAAATTGAGAAAAACAAAATCTGATAACAAACATTTTATACAAGTAAAAAAATAAAAAAGTTTTAGCCATGAAAATGTTCATAGAACAACATGTAGCTTGAGGAAATAAAAGTTAAATGTTCATTGTATGAAGAGGTAAGTATTTGTGTATTTGGAAGAGTGGTGTTGTGTATGTGTGTGCGTTAACTTTGTTCTTGTAATGCATATATGAATGGAGCTGACCTGTGAGTTGTGGAGTCCATTCCCTTTCAGCAATCCCAGCCCAAGAAGAGCACAGGATGGATTGTAGAGAATGCGTTCTTGAGGTTCTTTTTTGTGATTTTCTTAACTGGGTTCTACAAGAGTTTCTAATTTGACACTGGCTTATTACTTTCGCGTATAGGTGTTACTTTTTGGGGATTTTGGCATATTTCCATCGTTTATAAAATTCATGTTAAAAGTTATTAGCTTTAGGACTGAGAAACAAAAGAATTTCACCAAAGTGGAAAAGAAAAGAATGTAAACAATTAAGATCATTTGCCTATTAGTGTTTATAGAAATTATTTCACAATTTCTATTCTCTCACAAATTCTCATCAAAAAAATCTCAAAAAATATAAAGGGGCGGGTGCTGATTATATCTGACAAAAATAGATATAAAATGTTCTAAAATAAATTCCTGTTATTTTATTTTTAAGGAAGCTTTATCGGTTGCAAAAGACCAAGTGAATAGTGGGGCCCAAATTCTTGATATCAACATGGATGATGGGATGCTGAATGGTGTTGAAGCCATGACAACCTTCGTCAATTATATTGCTTCAGAGCCAGATATTTCAAAGGTGAGTTATTTGAATCAATCACAAATGGAATTTCACTAACTGATTTTTCAGTTCATGTTCAGAATTTACATTCATATTAGATACAAAAATAAAGAAAAATTTGTATAGCGTACATACTCGTAATAAAACTGAAATATCATAGTCCAAAAATCATGTAATTTGATTAAGTAGTTTTACTTTTAACCCTTTATGACCTGAATTATGATGTAGATGATTAAAAAATATTTGTTAATTTTAGTTAGTTTAAAGGGTAATGATACTATGATTTTAAAACTTTTTCACTATAAAGGGTAATGATATTATAATTGTCTTCAAACGGGAAAAATTATGAAGTTCAATAATTAAACTACCACTGAGAATTTTTGCATTTCATAAACTTGATTTGATTATCCATAAAAATGTGTGATTATGACAACAAATAAAATCCTCCACTCTCTGAGACAGACGGCGGCATACTGAATGTAAGCAATGGACAGTTGCAATCTAGAGGTATCTGGCATCTAACCAGATACTGAACTAATACGTACAAGGCATAAAGTGTGAATCAATTCACACTTTATGCCATTGTATTTATTTATGATTGAACGAATTAGTTCAACCAGGTCATAAAGGGTTAAAAAGAAAAGAAAATTTTATGAGTAATCAAAGCATTACTGAAAACAATCTAAAAAAGAACAGAAATGGTAACTCAACAATAATTCAAGCTTGCCAAACAAGCAAGGGAGATAACTCAACAATTCATACATAACTAGATTTATGTTGCGATGCCTACAAATTCCCATTAATTGCTTAAAAATGATAAAATTAAAAATTAATTAAATTAGTAATTATATAATTTAAAATTAAATAGATAACAAAAAATTTGTTGATAATGCAGTTGAAAAATTTAGGTGTGTTATTCAAACATCAATTTGATTTTAACTCCCAATCATTTTCTGATCGAAGCAATTACCTTTTCTATTGATTGATTTTATGATTATATATTGATTTGTTTCCCTAGGTTCCTTTGTGTATTGACTCCTCCGACTTTGCTGTGGTTGAGGCTGGTCTCAAATGTTCGCAAGGTAAATGCATTGTAAATAGCATCAGCTTGAAGGAAGGAGAAAAGGACTTCATCGAGAAAGCTAAACGAATTAAGTATTATGGGGCGGCAGTTATTGTGATGGCCTTTGATGAATTTGGACAGGTAAGAATCAGAGAGATATCTTCATCGGTTTCTTAAGTTTTTTTTTTTTTTTAGCTTTTTAGCACAAACTCTACTTAATATATAGGTGACACTCATAGTGTATTTATTTAAAATTTTTCTGATAACTATCAGAAACTATAATCATAATTAACTTTTGAGATTATTGTATTAAAATATTTGTTTTATCTAATTTATTCCCATTTTGTCATTACTTCTTAGGCGACAGATGTAAAGAGAAAAGTAGAAATTTGTCAACGGTCATGCAAGATTTTAACTGAAAAAGTCAAGTTTCGTCCACAGGAGATCATTTTTGATCCAAACATTTTAACCATTGCAACAGGAATTGAAAGTCATAACATTTACGGATTAAATTACATCGATTCACTTAAAATTATCAAGGTAAGTTAATGTTTATAAAATTTATTCAAAACTTGGAAAATGGAGGCAAAATGGATTTGCGGTTGATTAAAGAATTTACTTTTGGTTGCAAAATGTAGAAACATTCTAAATAAAAGAGCAGAAATCGGCTAAATTTCTGCGATACATTGTTAAAAAAAATGAATGCAATTATGTATAAATACGTTTCTGAATTTTGGGGAATAGGATTAATTATTCATATTTTTTGGATTCTTTGGACTACTGTTCTCATCTTGAGTGTTATTTTCACATTTATTCAACTGATGTAATAACCACACTTCTTAACATTATTGAACTCATGAATCTTTCTGTCAAACTCGAAAAACTGCAGAAAATTTGGAATAGAACCATTTATTTATTCCACAGGGGTCGCATGCTCTTTTACCAGCAGCCATGACTGGGTAGAAGTCCTAAGTAATTTGCAATTGTATTTTGTCACCTGCACTGAGGATTGAACCTCCAACCTCCAGAAGAGTATAATTTACAACTAAATTTTACCAACTACTATATCTACTATTCCACAGAAAAAAAAAACACTCAAGATGAGAACAGCAGTTCGAAGAATCCAAATATGATTCATATAATGATATTCATTTAATTCAAACTATGATTTGGGAGATCATGAAAGTTCTGTTAGGAAGAACATGGTGAGAGGGAATATTTCTCTATGTCCATGGCTACACATATCACCATTAGTGTATCTACGACACACTGACTGAATTTACAGTTCGAGAGAAAGATGTGTGGCATCATCCCTAGCCTTCATATAGACCATTTTGAACGACAATAGTACTACCAAGAACCACACTAGAATTCCAATGTCTAGAATGAGGATATCGGTTGTTGAAGTGAATAGACAAGAAGTCGATAGCTGGATGCAGGTGAATCATGTTGTCAAATCAGAAGGGTTAATCTAAAATAAAAATGATTTTTATTAATAATTAGGATACGATAAGTTAATATACCATGTACCATACTGAAGCAACACTCACTCTAGGCAGGTTGAACTGGCTTTCTCCAAATGAAGTTTCATTGAAATATCAAATTCACAAGTGGTTTCCAGTTGTTTGTATATCGATGGCAGGGAGATGATGACATTATATTATCTGTTGTTTATATTCTTCACTGCATGTTGATTTCAATTTAAAATAAAGTGCTTCATTAGAAAGCAACCAGAAATAGTAAAACTTCTGTTCAACAAAGCAATGATCATCAGTTTGTTGCACAACATAAGTTTGTGGCGTTATCCCTCGCTTTGGTAGACGCCATTTTGAACGACAATAGCGTCTTTGATTATTGCCAAGAACCACATTAACATTTAATATAAGTTCTGTATAAAAGTTGGAACAATTATGTTGAGAACATTGCCAGGACCGCTGCGAAGAAGGTGGGTTCTCTCTACCGTGCTAGAAAGCTATTAACACCAGAAAGTATCTTGTACCTCTATAAGGCCACCATTCGCCCATGTATGGAGTATTGTTGTCACATTTGGGCTGGTGCATCTACCACTAGTCTCTCGCTCCTAGACAAGGTTCAAAAGAGAGTCGCCAATCCGATAGGTCCTGAACTGTCAGCTAAACTTCAGCCTCTGTCACATCGACGAAATGTTGCATCCCTCTGCCTGTTCTACAAGTACTTTAATGGTGAATGCTCTGATGAATTGCAAGCACTTGTGCCCCCTCAACGTAAATACTCCCGACAAACCCGACAAGCCGCTAAATCCCACCCCTTCACAGTAGAGATCCCTAGATGCAAGAGAGCCTTCTACTCCAGTAATTTCTTCCCCAGAACAGCTCGACTTTGGAATTCCCTTCCGGGTCTCTACTTCCCCACATGTACTGACATGCAGAAGTTCAAGTGCAATGTGTACCGACATCTTGCTGCCCAACTCCCTACACAGTACCCCTAATGCTTATGTCCCTGATAGTAGCCCCCTACAACAAAGTGTCAATGTGGCTTGTTTGGGGTGAAAATGTAATTTAAAAATTTTTTTTAAAAAGTTGTGTTATTACAAAAGATGAAAATGAAAGTTATGTTGCATAGGAGACAATATTAGAGAGAGAGGCGGATGATGACATTCATATTGATGAGTGGAAGATACATTTATACAGATATTACAGAGGGGGATAGAAGAGAGAAGACATTTATACCTTTTACAGTTCTGTGGATGTTCTTTCTTTTAACATATATTAGAGTGGAGAGAGATTGATCAGTTCTTTAACACTGGAGGGGACAGTCATTACTTAGATGAAGAGTGGGACACATTACTTAGATGAATTATACACAAAGTTCATTATAAAGATGAGTCGAAACAATGTTCATATAAATGATTTCACATTGCCTTCAATTTGGTAGAAAGACGACACAAAGACGGCAGTTACAAAAATATGAGAGGTTCTTTTATTCTATTTGACCGGTCAAAATGATGATCACATCCAGGAATTCAAAGTTGTTTCTACATGTTTAATGTTCTAACCCTTCGCTTCTAAAGGGGAACCCTCCTCTGATTCGATCCGGACTCAACTCTGGACTCTATCTCTCTCTGTCTAACTCATCTTCGACTCTAGCCCCTATATTGAGAATTAATTTCTGCCATGACGTCATGTATGGCCCTCAACATGACCCACTCACGTGGAAAGTCATGTGGCCTAAACATACGTGGTTTGTACATGTTTCCAAACCATTTCTGCAGACAAAGAATTCTCACTAATCTATTTTTCGACCTAACCTATTTTTCAACATATTTAAATTGCATTGTTCTTTATTTTCTCTGACCTTATTTTAATTCAGTTTTCATAAAAAGAATTGAACAATTAAAATTTCTTTTACAACAACATCTCTAAACTATTTTATGTGAAACTGAAAAATGCCAGATTCCTTTCTGAATCAATTTCTGGAGCTTGCTTACAAAGTTCGAATCTCATTTTTACTTATCTAATGTTTTTCTTACAACAAAACAGCTCTTTTCTCGTAACAGATATACAGATGTGCAACGTTGTCATTACATGTTCACACGTACACACGTTTTAACTGAGACAGTTGCAAAGGAGCACAAAAGGAAAGAAATTCAACTCCGCTTTTTCAGTTGAAATGAAATGCATTTATTCATGTTTTTTTTTTCAAAATAACGTATTGCTTTAAAAGTCTCTTGCTGCCGTGGTCCACACGCTCATCTTCCGCTGGCACACATCTTTTTGATCCTTGCCACATGGTGCATTTTTTTCTCTCTCTTTTTTCTTTCCCTTCTCTTCCTCATTCATTTTCATATGTGTCATGTGCCTGCTGCTGCTACAAGCACTAGTAGCTATGTTACAGACATATATGCACATAAAAATGGAAATAAATGAAATATCGAGTGAATATAGAAGGGTCACCAGTTAGCAAGTACTAACAAAAACATGAACAGAATTTTGTAAATAGAAATTTTAGAAAAACAAATTTTAAACAAAACATTTTTATGCAAGAGATAAGAATATAAAAGTTATTTTCCAGTTAGTAAATGTTCATAGTTCAAACACATCATTGGGTAAAAAAAAAGTTGTGTGAATAATCAAAAGTCAAAATGTTCATAGTGTGAATAATATGTGTATGTAAGTAATTTATGTATGTGAGTATTTGGTACTGTGTATGTGTATATGTAAGTGAGTAGTAATTCTTTTCTGTTCACCTTTTTTATCTTGCTAGTGTGTAGAAATGTGTGCACAAGATGGAGAAGGCTTGTATGTGAGTCATTGAATTCAAAGATTAGGGGGTGTAGCAGACATTCTTAGGTTCTTCCATGCATGGCTGGCTAGTGAAGTCTGTAGAAAACTGATTTTGTAACCAGGTCTTACTGAATTTTTCTAGGTTGGCACTGGCTTATTATTTTCACATATAAGTGTTACTTTTTGGGATTTGAAATGATTTTAATTGGTTGAAAATATTTTAAGTTAACATTTTCCTGTGAAAAGTTACTTGCTTTGAGGAGGAAAGCGAATTCCAATAGAGCAGAGAAAGAAAGAGTGTAGCAATTATAGTCTTTTGATTTTTAACAAAATACAATTGCAAATTACTTAGAACTTCTACCCATTCATGACAGAATGAGAGCATGCTACTCATGTGGATTCCTGAAAAAGATCAGAGATTACATCAACTGAAACTCAAGATGAAAAAAGTAGTTTGAAGAATCCAAATAATCAATCCTCATCTCAAAATTACTTTTAAATAATTTTCTTTCATTAAAACTTATAATCCTTTTTTTTTGAATTCACAAGTTTTATTTCTTGAAATCCAAATAATCAATCCTCATCTCAAAATTACTTTTAAATAATTTTGTTTCATTAAAACTTATAATCCTGTTTTTTTGAATTCACAAGTTTTATTTCTTGAAATCCAAATAATCAATCCTCATCTCAAAATTACTTTTGAATAATTTTGGTTCATTAAAACTTATAATCCTTTTTTTTTGAATTCACAAGTTTTATTTCTTGAAAATTTTTTATCGATTTTTATTTTTTTTGTGCTTTGTATTTTTTCTAGTCTTCCCTCCCTGGAGTACGGATTAGTGGTGGTGTATCAAATCTGTCATTTGCTTTTCGTGGTAACAATATTGTCCGAGAAGCCATGCACAGTGTTTTCTTAAATCATGCAATTGCGGTAAGTTGTGATGAAATACATATTTTTACTTATGGAGTGATCCATAGAAATGATCTTATGCCTAACTCTGCCTAACTCATAGAAAAGCAATTAAATAAGGCCGTATAGAACTGTGTAAAGTGATTACTATTATAAGAAAGAGCATTTTATTATCAACAGAAGTTCACAAAAAATGAGTTTGACAATTTCAAAAAAGACTTTGTAACTCACATACAGGGTGTCCAAAAAGTCACTGAAGGGTTTTGAACTTTAATAGATTCTTTATTTTTGATGATATCTTTCTGTAATTTTAACACAATCTAGCTAAGAGATCGGGGAAAAAAAATGCAAAATTTAAACAATCTTTATGAAAAATAATGTCTTTTAAATGTTTCTCATTTTCAGCTTTGCATATTTGTGCTCTTTCCAAAACATTATTCATGACAGATTGTGATTTAACTCCCTTATTTCATTCCTGATGTTTTCCTTCAATTCTTACAGGGTTTGGGGTTTCTTAACACTGTGTTGTGACTTGAGCTCTTACATGAAAATGCCATCGATAAGCTCTTTGAGTCAAAACAATTGACCCATGACTTTGGTAAAACAATTTCACAACTTGCGTACATTGTTCAATGGTCATATTTATCCATAATTAATTTCCAAAATATTATCTGTAAAATATCTTAAATAGAGAAAAAGATAATCATTAATAGTAAAATGACAAAGATTTTCAACCCTTCAATTACTTTTTGGACACCCTATACTTTTGAGGTATTCAAATGTCAATATGTTATGTTGTCTCTCAGTCCATTCGATGTCTGGTCGCCATCTTTAATTATCATTAGTGATTGAATGATTCCAAAATTTTTATTATTATTGATAAAAATTTTGATTTTGATACAATTGCAAATTCTGATTCTTTTAAAATCTTTAAATATTTTTTACTATAGACGTTTTAATTTTTGGATTAGTATAAAAAACTATAGGCATATATTTTTGCAAATGTAAAAATAAATTATAGATTTTAGTATAACTGGTTTAAAATTAATAAATGTCTATCATTTATCATTAATACAAGTCATGGTAAATTAATATTTAAACGAAATAATTTTAAAAACTCGTTTTTGGCATCAGATTCCAATACTGATTCTGATACCTCTAAAAGTGAATATTTTTCAGATTCCCAATTCTGATTCCAATTAACGATCACAACACTAATTGTCACCATATACCTTTGTTAGTTTGTGGCTGACCTAAGTTTGAATTCTGTAAAGTATGTGAAACATGCTTTGGATAGAGTGATGTCCCCTGAACTGTGGGAAAACAAAAACATCCGGGTATTTCCACACATGCAGTGAAAGACGCCATCTTTATAGTAGTAATCCGCGTGTGTATATACGGTAATAAGTCGGTTTTATATATCACCTTGTTCATTACAAATTCCTTAAGAATCTCGTCACCAGTTTTGTTGACTAATAAGGATCCGGAAGAAAACAGCTCGTTATTCAGTGAAACGAAATATATTGAAAAGAAAAGCAAATACAACCACCCGAATAAAAGAGATTCCCAATTCCGATTTCGATTAATCATCCCAACACTAATTAATCATTATATGCGTCTATTATTGAAAAGAAAAGCAAATCAAAGAAAGCATGAAAAACTTGCACTTTGAAACATTTCGATATTGAATAACAACTCTGCAAACTCTTTGAAAGAAACAATGCATTTTATTTTTTAAATAAATTATTTATTTCATTTTTGTATCAAACAAGAAAATGTTTCAAAGTGTCATGTTTTTTGTTATTTAATGATACGTTGTCACATGACACATACCGACATTCAAACTTCAACCATGAAAACAAACTCCAATCTTCACAAGGACAATTCAAACAAAAATGATTTATATAAAAAGGGAAGGGAAAAATGATAATCTTTTGATAATTATTTTTTTTTACATCTGAGGATCCGAAGTCTTTAAAATAAGTAATTTATTTAAAAAAAAAAGCACATTATTGTTTCAAAAAGGTTCTAAATTGTTTTTTTTTACAAGGGAGTCATCACTTATCAAGAACCAAAGGCCACTTGAGGATAAGTGTTAATAAATATGTGGTGGTCATGGTGACAACAGCGTAATGATCATTAGTGGTGGAAATTGGGAAGAATTTAATTATTTAAGGAGACAGGTCAACAAAAACTTGTTTACATTGAACTTGAAAATGGTCATATTGTAGTCAGCTGGAAAGTAGGCCAGTGGAACAAAGTTCCACAAGTGGATATTTTTAGGAGAGATGCTTTGCTCGGGAAATTTTGATAGTGGTTGTAGCTAGGCAAGTGTTTTCTGTGAAAGTTTGTCAGGGGAACCGTAAATTGAAGCCCAGAGAAGCACCTACCATGAAGATAACGATAGAGCAGAGACAGGCTTCCAATGCCTCTTCTATGGGAAAGAAGTTGCAAAGAGAAAAACAGGGCATCACTTACTAGGTTTTCAAAGCCGGTTTTGAACTCTGTCAAGGTAGGATAGAATGTTCTGTGCAACTCCTGCCAAGATGTGGCCACAATACTTCAGACTAATCTGGCTTTTATACAGGTAGAGAATTGCGTTAGAATAAAGCAACCATTTTTCCAGCAATCTTGGCAACAGATTTGATGTAAGTTTTCCATTTCAGGTCAAGAGTGAAGGTCAGTACAAGAAGCTTGTCAAAAAATTTTTTTTTATAGAGTTTGATCTTTATAACAATACCAATTTTATTATTGTTTGATGAGTCTGTCAAAAGTTTTTAGCAGACATACAAACAAACAAACACACAGATGACTTGCTTCATGAACTAATATCTTTCCTTTTTACAAGTAACAGGTAACATAAGAATTGAAGGGAAAAGTATTTATAAATGACATGTCGGCAGGCATTCACAATAAGAGAAAGTATTCAATAACAAGAAATCTGATTATTGCACTTGTGCCAAAATTGATCACTTTTTACTCAATTCCTTAAAGAGAGCTCAATTTTAATTTCTTAAAGTGGCTTATAATATTTTTCATAGCTCTAGATATATCTAAGGCTTTTGACAGGGTATGGCATGAGGATCTCCTCTAATAAAAAAAAAAAAAAATTACTTTTATACCCACAAACACTAGTGTTTCAAGCATCAGTGTGATAGAAAAACATTCAAACGGTATCAATATTGAATAACAAGGTTCTGAACAGATGATTATCCTCTATTCTGATCATCATTAACGAGCCTAAAGTGATTTTGTCAGCATCTAACAAAGCCAAACTCTTTGTTAAGAACTTTACATCAAACTCGCCTTAATGCGACCAGGGCCACCTACCTCTAAATTTCCTCCCAAAACCAAAAATAATCTGAACGACATTCACATATTTGTCTATGATGTTGCCACACTCACCAAGAACCTTGATGCCAGAAAAGCAACTGATCCTAACAATATTCCAGTCATAGTACTCACAAATCTGCAACCAGAACTAGCAGCAATTCTTGCAAAGCTGTTCAATTTATGCCTAAAGGAGAAATGCTTCCCAACACTTTGGAAAACCTTGTTAGTCTGCCCAGTATTTAAAAATGGTGGAGTTCGGTCTTCCGCATCTCAGTACGGACCAATTAATCTTCTGTGTGTCATGAGTGAGTTTCCATGTTAAATAGAGAAATTGTCAACCTACTCAGCAAAAAACAACCTACACAGTGACAAGCAATACGGTTTCATCCTATGAGATCTACAGCTGATATACTGACTGTAATTTCACATAGGATTAGTTAATCTATCGATAGGAGTTTCCTCTTTAGAGCAATAACTCTTGAAATGTCAAACGCATTTGACATGGTTTGGCATACATTTCACAAAATTTTGAGCTACAGAATATTTGGAAATGTCTTCTCACGCATCAAATCTTTTCTCTTTGAGAGATTTTTATAAGTAGTCATTGATGGGCAGAAGTTTGAAGTTCAAACGCTGGCATGCCTTAAGGATCCATTCTGGGTTCAACTCTTCTTTATCTTCATCAATGATCTTCTAAATCAAATTCTGGTTCATTTTATCGCATCCAGAACCTTTTTTCTTTTCACCATAAGCACTCTGATTCCCACGTGGCCTCAATTGATATGAATGGCACATGTCATTTATAAATACTTTTCCCTTCAATTCTTATGTTACCTGTTACTTGTAAAAAGGAAAGATATTAGTTCATGAAGCAAGTCATCTGTGTGTTTGTTTGTTTGTATGTCTGCTAAAAACTTTTGACAGACTCATCAAACAATAATAAAATTGGTATTGTTATAAAGATCAAACTCTCTAAAAAAAAAAAATTGAAAACTTGGTCGAAATGATTAATCCTATCTGGGTGAACTGAGCTGTTTTTTGCTAGGAGGGGGGATAGATATTTTCCGCAAAATCCGATGTTATTTTTACATAATTAAAAAAAAATTCAATGTATTCATGTAGATTTGAAAAATGTTGACTCATGTTGCTAGAAATGATGTCCGCTCTCTATAATGGCGTTAATTTTGACTTCTTGCTAAAACTGGTTCGAAGTGTTTCTTTATTATACTTGTTGTGGTTGCAAGGTTGAACAATAATTAGTAAGGAAATACAATGAAGACGCAAACAACAAGATAACGATTTCTTTATTATACTACAAAACTAAATCCTGCTTTTCATGCAAAAAAATGGTTCCTACATAATTGTTGTGTCTCAAATAGTAAAATATTCAAGAATCATGACTATCAATAAGGTAGAAACAAAATTACAAATGAAAATATGTATCGAAAAGAAGTACACAAAAGAGTTGGTATATTTTATTAAGAAAACAATGTATTTTAGTATCAGTTGAAAACTGCCGAGTCATTATACTGGAAATGATGTAATTTCTCTAAACTTGACTGGTCATTTCTTCTTGTATTAGTACAAATATGATATCCTAACTCTGTTTATGGGGGGAGCGAAAATGAGATTGCTTGAATGCTAAGCACAGATAGTACACTTTGATCTTAGTCAAAAGACCAAGTAACTGTATCATATAGTGTAATTTCCTCCCAAACATTATCTTCTATTAAAATAAATGCATAAAAAAATAACATGGAAAAACTGCTGATTCCAAAAATCGGGTAAATGGATCAAATGTACGTTGTCATCCTAAATATCCCTTAAAATAAAAATGAGATATTCCAAATCGCACCAGCCGTTATTATACAGGATCCTTTTAGTATGAAAATGGAATATGCTAAAATGCCCAATAAACAATTGTATCAAATGGATAAGTTATCGCCAGGCAGTGTCTGGTGAATGCAGATCACAATACTAATAAGTTAGTTATCGCCAGCCAGTGTCTGGTGTCGCAGGTCACAAAACTAGCAAGTTATTTATCGCCAGCCAATATAAGCTGGGTGCAGGTCACAAAACTAATAAGTTAATTATTACCAGCCAGTGTTTGGTAGGCACAGATTACAATACTAATAGTATAGTATAATATCAGACCTGATGGAAGGGTTAATTGTAGGTATAGACTGTTTCATACCCTCCAAAAAATTCAAGCAAAAACCTAACAGCCAGCTGTGGTTCTCTCCAGAATGTGCTGCTGCCATTGCGCACAGAAATCACTTTTTCCATTGCTTCCAACGTAGTAGATGTACTGAGACTTAAGCTATATTCAGGACTGCCAGCAACTATTGTAAAAGAGTAATCAAAAACATGAGAGAGTTGTATGCTCAGTCTGTTAAGTCTAAAGTAGCTGAGCAGCGGCTTGGTTCATACCAATTCTGGCAAATATTAAACAGGGTCCTGAACAGAAGCGTTTGCTCTATCCCAGCCGTCATCAATGGACCTGAGGTAATCTTGTCAGCATCAGACAAAGCCAAACTCTTTACTAAGAACTTTGCAGCTAATGCTACCCTATGTGACCAAAGCCGTCAACCCCCCTGTATTTCCTCCTGTATCAGAAAACCCGCTATGCAACATACAAATATCTGTACATGATGTTGCCAAGCTAATCAAAAACCAATTATAGTGTTAAAAAACCTTCAACCAGAACTAGCTCCCATACTTACAAAGCTGTTTAAGCGTTGTCTTAATGAGAATTGCTTCCCAACATCCTAGAAAACCTCATCAGTATGCCCTGTATATAAGAATTCAGGTGATCGCTCATCTTCCTCTCAGTACAGACCAATAAGTCTCCTGTGTATCATGAGTAAGTTGCTGGAATCTCAACCACCTCAGCAAAAAAAAGTGACATGTAATATGGTTTCCATTTTACTAGATCTACAGCAGATGTGCTAACAGTTATATCTCATAAGATTAGTGAATCTCTCGACAGAGGCTTCCTTTCTAGGGCAATTCACAAGATCTCCAGCTACGGTATAACTGGAAATGTTTTCTCAATCATTAAATCATTTCTCTCCGATAGGCTCATAAGAGTAGTGGTAGATGGACAAAAATCGGAGGCCTGCAATATAAATGCTGGAGTCCCTCAGGGGGCAATCCTGGGCCCAACTCTCTTCCTGATCTACATCAATGACCTCCCTAAACACATACTTAAATCATTCGTTGACATCTATGCTGATGACACGGCCATCTACGGCAACACATCAAAGGCTGTAAATGACAAAGTTCTCTCTGATTCTCTCTTCTCTGATCTTGAGCGCGTGGTTCAGTGGGGGAAGACGTGGCTGGTTACCTTTAATGCATCCAAAACCAAACTCCTATCCTTACATCATCAACGCTCTGATCCCCATCTGGCATCAATTGTGATGGATGGCTCTCGTCTGGGTGAGGCCCCGTGTTTTGACAAGCTTCTGGATTTGACCTTTACTCCTGATCTGAAATGGAACACGTACATCAAGTCGCCAAGGTCGCTGGAAAGATGGTGGGATCCTTCTACCGCTCCAGAAGATATCTCACTACTGATGCAATTCTCTATCTATATAAAAGCCAAGTACGTCCAAGGATGGAATACTGTTGCCATATCTGGGCAGGAGCTGCTAAACACAGCCTATCCTGCCTTGACAGAGTACAAAATAGACTTTGTGGCTTAGTGGGGGATGCCCTTTTCTCTACCCTGCAACCTCTCTCCTACAGAAGAGACGTTGCGAGCCTATCCTTGTTTTATCGTTATTTCCATGGCAGGTGCTCGTCTGAACTCCAATCTCTTATCCCCCCTTGCCAATCTTTCACGAAAAACACCCGTCTAGCTGAATCCACTGTGAAAAATTTCCCCTACTTTATATCTGTGCCTAAATCAAAACATAGATTCCATGAACAAAGCTTCTTTCTTAGAACTGCACGCCTGTGGAACTCTGTTCCGTCTGCCTGCTTCCCACCGGACTACAACTTGTATGTCTTCAAGTCCAACGTTAAAAAATTCCTAATGAACCGCCCCCTTAAGTAAACACTTCATCAAATCTCCACACTAACGTAATGTACTTGCAATAACCCTTATCCCTGAGTGGCTTCCAGGCCTTGATAAGTGGTGATCACTGTAAAAAAAAAAAAAAAAAAAAAAAAAAAAAATTGCTCTTGACATATCAAAGGCCTTTGATAGGGTATAACATAAAGGGCTACTTCACAAGATCTCCAGCTAAACTATAGCTGGAAATATCTTCTCAATTATTAAATCATTTCTCTCTGATAGGTTCATAAGAGTAGTGGTTGATGGGCAGAAATCAGAAGCTCACAGTATTAATGCTGGAGTCTCTCAAAGGTCCCTCTTGAGCTCAACTCTCTTCCTGATCTACATCAATGATCTCCCAAATCACATCCTAAGATTATTTGTAGATATTTATGCTGATGACATTACCATCTATGATAACACATCAAAGGCTGTAAATGACCAAGTTCTTTCTGATTCTCTCTCCTCTGATCTTGAGCTCGTGGTACAGTGGGAGAAGAGGTGGCTGATTACATTTAATATATGTAAAACACAGCTTCTATCTTTACATAATCGGCGCTCTGATCCTCATCTGGCCTGAATTGAAATGAATGGCTCTTGTCTTGGGGCGGCTTCATGTTTTGACAAGCTTCTGGGCTTGACCTTTACTCCTGATCTGAAATGGAACACGTATAAAATCTGTTGCCAAGGTCACTGGAAAAATGGTGGAATCCTTCTACCGCTCCATTAAATATCTCACTGCTGATACAATTCTCTATCTATATAAAAACCAGGTACGTCCAAGGATGAAGTACTGTTCCACATCTGGACAGGAGCTGCTAGAAAGGACTTAGCCTGCCTTGACAGAGTTCAAAATAGACTTTGTAGCCTCGTAGGAGGGGGGGGATGCCCTTTTCTCTTCCCTGCAACCTATTTCCCACAGAAGAGAAACTGCAAGCCTGTCTCTGCGTTATCATTATTTTCATGGCAAGTGCTCGTCTAAGTTCCAATCTGTAGTCCCCTCACACCAAACACTCGTCTAGCTGAAACCATTGTCAATAATTTCCCCCACTCTTTATCTGTACCTAAACTTAAACGTAGATTCCATGAACAAAGCTTCTTTCTTAGAACTGCACACCTGTGGAAATTGTCTTCCGTTTGCCTGTTTTCCAGCTGACTACAATTTGGTTGTCTTCAAGTCCAACAGAAACAAATTCTTGATGAACTGTCCCCTTAAGTAATCCAATTTACCAAATTTCCACTACTAGCGATTACTATGATATTATCTCATTGACAACTGTGCACTCAATAACCCTTATCCTTGATAAGTGGTGCTTCCTATGTAAAAAAAACAAACCTAAAGATGACTTTGTGATTCGGTTCAAATCTTCCAACTAGCAGTAATTATCATTTCCTTCACTGATGATTGCATAAACACTAGTGTTTGTAGGTTTAAAAATAATTATTAATATTTACTTGAAAAATATTGTGTGTGTGTGTTTATATTTCAAAATCAATGTAAGTAAAGGAAATGTAATTTTGAATTTTAAATAAGAAACTTTGATAACAACTGAAAAATGGATTAAGGAAAGAAAAAAGTACTTAAACTAGCACAATAAAAGTCAGTTTATCTTAGATTTGTTTGTAAGTGATAGGAAAATTTATATTGATGGCACATAATATAAGTATTTATGCAAGGCACATTCTATGAGGAATCCGTGATTTGAGTGTACAAGAGTGAATAATCTATTTAAAAAAAAAAAGACTTCTATAATAATCCAAATTATAAGATGAATGTGGAATGTAAGTTTCGTGTGGAGAGTTGCCGTTTTATTAATCTATTTATGGCCTAACCAAAAAAAAAAAAAAAATACATCATACATATAAATGTGCGTGTGTTTAATTTAAAGAACTATATACTTTTAATGTATATTTACAATAAATTATTTTCCAAAATGCCACAATTAAGTTCAATAATAAGGAATTTACACATTCAGAGCATGTATTTATATCACACTCATTTTATTTTATTAGTTGTATAATTTGTCTTACATATGTTTTATTGAATGGTGGAAATTCACCAAACCACTTATCAAAGACAGATTTATGTTCCTCGAAAAAAAAAAAAAAGACAAAGTTAGAGATTATTTTTGTTTGGATTTAATGCAAACATGAGCAGAAATTTAATCATATTCAAACATCAATTTAGCATAAAACACCCATTCTAAATTAACAGGCTAAATGAATGAAGAACGCTTTTGATTAAAAACAAAATATATTCAATACTTTAGATAATGTAGCTTTAGAATATATCTGGTTATGATGGATCTTGGAGAGTCTGTGAACAATTAAACAAACAAACAAACAGAAACTACAATGTTATATATAGAAAATATTAAAATGTGTTTCTTTTAATGCTTTTCTAGGCTGGAATGGACATGGGAATCGTCAATGCAGCTGCCTTGCAAGTTTATACAAATATTGATCAAATGTTGTTGAAACTTTGTGAAAATATTTTGTTTAACAAAGACCCTGAAGGAACAGAGAAACTCTTGTTATATGCACAGGTACGAAAGAGAACACACACAAAATTTGATGACAATACTTACATTATTTTCACATGATTAAAAAAAAACTTATATAAAAGAAAAGGAAAAATCTTAAAAAAAAAATTAATGTAAATAAGATGGCGTTTTATTTTTTAATAATACATATTTGAATAAAATTTGATTTTGAGTTCATACAGAATGTGAGGTATTTCAGGACACTTTCATTCTCTGGTAAAAAAATGTAAAGAACAGCATGAGTTATTTCCCTTTGAAAGAAATTATTATAGGTGGAGTTATTACCCTTGGTAAACAGAGTTAGAGCATTTTGGTAATAAATAGAATCCTCAAATTTTGTTATCAATTCAGGATCTGGTAGCAAGTCTCATATGAACACTCGGTCGAGAAAAAAATCCATGATTCATTCTCAGCCGCTGGTTGACCATTCTATAGTAAGGATCTGCCTTTGGCCATGTTGCCTTACAGAAAAAAATGCAAATAGAAAATGAGAAACCATGTTCGAAATTATGTCTAATCTATGGATATCTTTTTTATGTCTTTGTAGTTTTTTTTGTTTTTTGTTTCAGATAAACTATTAATATATGATATATTTTTGTTAACCACATCGTGTTTTACTATTTTTTATTTGTGACATATGACAACTTTATGTGTGTGCAGATGTTATATATTGGGATCCTATGCTGGTAGGTAGAGATTATGTTAACTAGTATGAATTTCAGGAGGGTTACATGTCAGGATAACCTACAAAAGTAACACATGACTATTCTTGGCAACTTTATTAATTACGATTTTCTTATCAAACGTTGCTAATCATGATAAAATAAAATATAAAATATTCTTTTCTATGTATACATGTCTCACTGAGATTTTTGTAATGTTTCTGAGATAAACTAACAAAAAGAAATTTGTGTGCCTTTCATCTTGTCAAAATTTACTTTGCAATGAAGATCTAATTGTTGAGCAAAATATCCATTCAATTTTGTTATTCCAATGTTTGTTAACTCAATGCAAGGGACATAACTCCGTTTGCCAAACTTTTATTTTGGTCATCCATCAAGCAAAACAACAAAGGGCAAAAACTTCCTGTTCAAATACAAAACGTTTAATCTTAGGTGTAAATCTGTTTCTATCTAACAAAAAGAAACCTGTATGCTTTGCATCTTGTCATTTCCATTACAACTAATGTTTTGTTTAGAAAGAAATTCTCATTGTTTTTGATTTCTTTTCTACAGAATTTGCATAATAAAGGTACAAAATCGGTACTCAGTGAAGAATGGCGTTCATATGATTTAGAAGATCGAATTCAGTATTCATTGGTTAAGGTGAGTTTTTATTGATTACAGAAATATTTCAATGTGATTAGATTAGCTGCCAATGTTAATAATATAAACATGTTTAATCAACACGATGTATATGAAAATACAGCAGATATAACAACATTGGTCAACAACAAATTTTTTCAGTTGATTGAGGATGCACTGAATTCAAAAATCATATTGATTTTGCTCAATCAAGTTTTTGAGCTATGGCGACATTTTTTTTTTTTTTACATTTTTGTTAACATGTATGCATGTGTGGAGCATTTTAGAAGTTGATGAGGGTAAAATACCATGTCTAATAATGGTTTTGATTGCAAATGATCATTTTAATAAGAAGTATTTAGGTCTAATAGTTCTGGGTGATTATGTCGAAAAGGGATCGGATTGAAGTCATAAAACCTCAAAATCTTCCAAAAATTGGTGTTCAGCATACACAAAGAAGCACTAACCTGTGCAGAAAGAATTAGTTCCTTGCAATGGAATGTCATCAACAACCCTCTGGTGAACAGAGACAGAATACTCTGTCCACTGCTTGCACATCCAGCTTGGCTTAATCAAGTATTTCAACAAGGTTTTAGACAAGGATGGAGACTGCTTCACTTAATTGTGTCAGACTTTTACAGGATTGGTGATGGAGAAGTTGAAAGCTGGTATCTTTGACGGTCTTTAGATCTACCAGCTCATCAGAGATCCAGAGTTCAAAAACTCCATAAACAAAGTAGAACTGTAAGTGTGGAAGGCATTTGTTCTGTAGTGAAGAACTTTCTTGGCGATAAAAATAACGCCAGAAATTAAGCAGAATTTGTCAACAGAATGCTGACTTCTTTCAGAAACCTGAGCTGCAACATAAACATCAAGATGCTCTATTTTTACATGTGGATTCAATTGGGTTCAGTGAGTGACGAGCAGGGAGAGTGATTCAATCGGGATTTGAAAGAGATGGAGACTTGGTATCAGTGGCGCTGGAACACAATCATGATGGCTGACTACTGTTGGAATCTGAAGAGAGACCTCCCTGTTGCTTAGCATTTCAGGACTTCAAGAAACGAAAGTTCAAGCCCTGAAGTTTGAACAAGGGTGAAGCAACAGTCAATTTACATATACCTACCTTTAGCAATATTCAGTTTACAGCAATCAAAGTTTCTATCAGGTAATCAATATATGTTGGTACCAAAAGATTTTTTTTCTCTTAAAAATATATTTAGGATGCGATGTATTGACAAAAATCAGCTGATAATGCCACAAAAATTTAATCAGTTTTATTACAAGAGCTGATTTTTTTTTTTTTTTCAAATCAATTTAGCACAAAAATCTGACCTGATGAAGAGAAACGGATGCCATTTCCTGATTCAGCAAAAATACCTTAAATCAGTTGTAGAAATCTAGACAACATTAGTAAAATTGTTGTCCAGTGAATCTAACATCTAATAATAATAATTCTGAATTAGTCACAACTAACTGAAAAAAGATGGGATTTATTCTCAGGGGAGTCTCTCTCAATCCCTGCTCCACACCAGAAGCTTCAAAGATTGAGTTTTCCTAAAGATAATGGTGGTACCAACAATAACAGAGGACTGAAGATTGCTCAATACATCAGGGATTCCTACTTTTTCAAATATCCTTCCCGACAACTTGATAAACACTGAGTGCACCTGATAACCTCTGGAACTAGTTAGGTTTTAACTCCATGCATATGCCTTACTGCCTTCTCAATCATGTTCTTGACCCAAGGCAATGAATAGTCTGATTTGTCACTTCTTTGAGACTTTGTCTATGACTACCAAATCTGGATAATTAAGTTCCAATTGCTTGACTGTCATGATACTTTTGTCCCACCATACCTCCACATTGCCATCACATCACCATACCTCCACATTGCCATCACATCACCATACCTCCACATTGCCATCACATCACCATACCTCCACATTGCCATCTTCACTAATTCTTACATTCTCAAGTACCTCCTCAGATCACTTCTCAACCCACTTCACCCTAAACTCCTTAAAAACCTCCCAGTAAATCCGAAACCCCATGCAGTCATGCCTTCTTTAATACTACCTCTGAGCCAATCCACTATACTCCGCTGCAATGTGCGCAACTGACTGAGAAAAATTTTCCACGAATCTGGCATTCTGCAGCAAAATCCTCTCCTTGAGTTACTTTAGTTGTTGTCACTCAGACTCCAGGGAATACCATCGGTTGTTGTCAGTGAGCAATCTTTGATGATGACCTGTGGGAGAAATCCTAATGAGTAAAATAATATCAACACCAGCAGAAAACGAAATATATACCAATTAAATTCACTTTAAAATAATGAAGGAAAAACACAAATTGTTCTTTAGAAGATAGTTTAGTTTTTTTAGAAAAATATTTTTCTAAAAGAATCAGTAAGAATAGCATGAAGCTTGTTGCATGGAAAATCAATTATATATAGAGTGGAACGATAAAGGTGTTGTCCTAAAAAAACAACACTTCAGATTTATTTAAAAAAATTTTATTGAAAAAATTAATTCAAGTACCTTGATTATGTAGTAGAGCTGACATCTATTCAATGTAGCCGCCTTCAGCCTCAATCACCGCCTTGATATGGGTCCAGAACTGCCACCTGATTGCACCAGGAGATCACAACACTCTTCAGCACATCCAGGTACACTTTGGTGTTGATTTTCAAGCCACGTCATGCCACCTCACATTTGAAGATGTGAGGTGGCATGATGTGGCCCTCACTTGAAAGCACACCAAACACCATTAGCGTGTTACTCGTGGAAATCCAGCAATGCGTTTTGAGGGTGTTGGCAATGGTCCTGTTCTCATAACTTGGATTAGTAGAGAGCATGAGTAGTACAGCAGTACATCTTCAATATCGCTCGTCGGACATTGTGTCGCTTTCAGACATGATAAAAGGCTTCTATTGCTCTTGGGATTTGTACACAACTGGCCAACTAGTAAATAGTCTGCAACAAAAAAAAAATGGTTTTCATCAAATGGAAATGGAATCATGTATTTTCTAGGGTGACAATTTCATTGTTCTACATTATAAATAAGTACAAAAAATAATTATATTAACAGTAATACTAGGTGATACTAATAACAATTTATGTAATTTTAGAATAATAATTATCCATTCATGAATGCATTGTTAACAGTTATATACAAAGAAACAGTAAATAATAATGTTAGTATGAAAGAGGAAATATACATAGGGGCTACAGTAATAATTCAAGTGTAGATATAATAATCATATGATTATACTGAGTATTGCACTGTCAGAACGTATGAGAAAACAAAAACATCAATAACTAAATTCTAAAATTAATTAGGGAATTTAAAATCTACCTCCTTCTTGTGATATAAATAATAAAAACTAAAATTTATGGGAAAAATATCAAATTATAAACAAAAAACAAATAAAATTAAATAAAAACAAATATTTATGAAAAGCAGACATAAAAATAAATACTTGTTTCTCCATTTAAACCACAATTAAATAAAAATACTTATGTTACAGATAATTTGTTATTAAAAATAAACAACTGTGTGAACTAGTGCATAAGTAAAAATGTGTGTTAATTCATTATGTTCACCTTTCAATTGATTCATTTTGATTGCTAATCCCATGCAACTGCAATAAAATGTCATATACATATGTATATTATATCATATATAAATATGCATATATATTATCTGGCAGTATTCTTTGTATGAGTTCTAAAGAAAGACACATAACATTTATGAATTGAATGAGTTCAATATATAATAATAAATTTGCCACAAAATACCTTTAGCTGCTTGCATCATAGCAAATCTATTTTCAACATTATACTTGTATCATTTAACTGAAGCAATATTGTAAGGAGTTATTAAAAATAAATTTATTTTGCCTACTACTGTGACAAACAAGTAATTTTAAGAAATAAATTGGTTAATATATATTTTTTAAACTATAATTGTTCATCTGAAACTGAGCAGGTATAGTAATGTAGAAATTTCTTTGTATTAATTTTGTAAGCGACTGGTGCTGTTTAGATCACAAACGAAAAATGCATTCATTCTAACAATCTAAAAATATTTTGTGAAAAAAAAAACAAACTGAAGCATAATTATTATTTATTCTGTTGCAACACACATGATTGAGGGAAAAATAGATAAATTGGTTAGTAATAGAGAAATGGGTCCTTGTTTAGAATAATAATAAAAATTGAATTTCAACTATAAGCAATGTTACTATTTAATTTCCAAAAGCGATTTTCATTAATAATTAATTTTCTAATTTATCATTTTTCATAATTTTTGGGTATGTTACTAATTTCGACATGACAATTAAATAGATAACATTGTTTTTAACTGAAATTCAATTTTTTAATTTTCTGAACAAGCACTGAGAAATTTAATGAAAAACGAAATCAAAAGAAAGGAATCGAAAAACATAAAGAAGAACAAGATGAAAACAAATGGTTTACTCAGCAGCTATTGAACGTATAAAAATGATGATTTAATATCAAAATTTAACACAAAATAAATGAACTGAAACTATTTTTTTTTTTTTTAAATTTTTATTACATTTTCACCCCAAACAAGGCACATTGCCACTTTGATGTAGGAGCTACTATTAGGGACACAGGCTACAGGGGTACTAGGCAGCAAGATGTTGGTTCACGTTACACTTGAACTTCTGCATACAGTTGGGGAAGCAGGAACCTGGCAGGGAGTTCCAAAGTCTAGCGGTTCTGGGAAAGAAACTACTGGAGTAGAAAGCTCTCTTACATCTAGGGATCTCTGCTGTGAAGGGGTGGGATTGTACTGCTTGTCGGGTTTGTCGGGGGTATTTACGTAGAGGGGGTACAAGTGCTTGCAGCTCGTCGGAACATACACCGTTACAGTACTTGTAGAACAGGCAGAGGGATGCTACATTGCGTCGATGGGACAGAGGCTGAAGCTTGGATGATAGTTCAGGACCTATCAGATTGGCGACTCTCTTTTGAACCTTGTCTAGGAGTGAGAGACTAGTAGCAGATGCACCGGCCCAAATATGACAACAATACTCTATACATGGGCGAATGGTGGCCTTACAGGATACTTTCAGGGGTCAGTAGCTTTCTAGCACGGTAGAGAGAACCTACCTTTTTCGCAGCGGTCCTGGCAATGCTTTCAATGTAATTATTCCAACTCATGTTTCCTGTGAACGTTAGGCCGAGGCGTTTAAAAGATGTGCTTTCAGATAAAGAATCTTTGGTCATTGCTATTGGTGGTTGAGAAGGTTTCTTGTAATTATTGAAGGAAACAAGCCTAGTCTTGACAGCATTGAATGTGATCATCCATTTATGTCCCTATTCACTACAGATTGGAGGTCATTCTCTAGTGTTTCTGCCATTTCTTTAGATATGTATTCATTTGTTTTCCTGTCGTGTCTGTTATAGAGCGTGGTGTCATCAGCATATATACCCATCTCACAGACAATTTTGTCGGGGGGGGGGTCATTTAGTAAATATTTTAGTGAATGTCATTGTAATGTGTAAACCATTTTCAAAATTGTTTGTGCATAAAAGAATTTACATTATTTAATGCGTATGAATATGAAAATGTTGGAAAAATATTTACACCAATGGACATTATTTATGTGTGACCATTTTTATTTTCTATAAGCAGGCATTAGTTAAAAAAGTCTAATTAATTGTATATTTAATAAGTGTTTAATTTTTAATTCTGTAAACATCAGAATCTAAATAAAGAAATAGACTTGAATAATTATGCAACAAACAAAACAAAACAAAAATTATGCATTGAGCAGTTCTAGATGCCATTTTTAATTTTCTATTTGTAAAAAACAGTAAATCTCAAACAGTATATGTTATTGAAAACTCTCATGTATGTTATATATGGCACAATCACATTGACACACAGGTTCTCCTCAGATCACCAAAATTAATCAACATTGAGCCTGGCTAGTACCAGATGAGTGACCATTTAGGGAATTCTAGTTGCTGTATGTGCTCTCCGCTTATCTTGGCATTGTTTTCAGTCGTCTTGAACCTCCACTTGCCACTGGTATTTAACAATGTTGATTCAGGAAAAATATGGTTAGAGATTGCGCAACTTTTTCCATAAAAATTCCATGTGCAGGAACCCTTACAGTGGATATCCTTTTTTTATATAAAGAACATAGATTGAAAATGTATGTAAATGACTGGCAAGTTAGAATCAAATATCGATTTGTTAGATTATTATTTTTTTTATTATTAAATGTGTATGAATATGAAACTATATTTATATATGTTATATACAAGTGTGTATTTTATTGAAAAAATTTTTTATTTGTAGGGTATTGACACCTATATCGTAGCTGATATGGAGGAGGCTCATAATTGTACAAACGTGTATTCTGCTCCTTTGAAAATAATTGAGGGTCCTTTGATGAAAGTAAGTATAAAGAAAACATATAAAACTTTCTTTTATTAAAAAAGCAAACAAACATGATTTTAAATGAAAAAAAAATGAATAGATTCATTTAGAAGATATAGTTTTGTCCAGAATTTCTCCTATATTAAAAAAAAAACTTAAATAAAAAAAAATCTGTATGACGGTCCTTGTTCTGCATAAGTACCCTTTTAACATAACAACTTATCTGACAAGACATATGAATATTTAATAACATCTTTTTTAATGTTTTCTTTTGTTCGTTGGGCGAAGATCCAATGTAAAGTTGATAAAATATGTTATCTTTGTCTTTCATTTAATTTTTTTTTAATGATTTTCTTTAAATGTTTTTACTCTTTAAAGTCAAAGTAAGGCATATTGCCTCTTGGAATGTAAGGGGTTATTACTTGGGATTGTGTCTAACAGTAGACTGGGGAGTTGAGCAGCAAGATGTTTGTTCACTTACATTTAAACTTCTGCAGGTTAGTATGGTCAATAAAGCAGGAAACAAGGAGAGAATTCCAAAATCTAGCAGTCCAAGGAAAGAAATGAACAGAAATCTCTCTGCTCAACTTCCCTGTTATAAACGATCCCAAATAATAACTCCTTACACTCCAAATCGCAATATGCCTTGTTTGGAATGAAAATGAGTAAACTTTTCTTTTTTTTTTTTTAAATTGTGAAGAACTTGTTCAATCCACTCTATTTTCCAGGGTATGAATGAAGTTGGTTCCTTATTTGGATCAGGGAAAATGTTTCTGCCACAGGTTATTAAGTCAGCCAGGGTGATGAAGAAGGCTGTTAACTATCTTCTGCCCTTTATGAAAAGCAAGAAAGAGACAGATGCTGAAAATGGAGATAGACAGGTGAGATCAATTACTTCTTATAAAGGCCAAAGGCTACTCGAGGATGAGGGTTAATGAGATGAAGCGATCATCAATCAAATGATGAAGAATATTATGGAAGGATTGGAAATGATGAATGGAATGAACAAAGTTTGATTTCTTAAAGGGATGGTTTATGACAAGTATTTGTTGACATTAAATTTGAAGATGACCGTGTTGTAATCTGCAGAGAAGTAGTCACATAGTAATGTGCTCCACAGGTAGCAAATTCTTAGAAAGAAACTGTTTATCAAAATTCCGTTTGATGTTAGATGACGGAAGGAGAAAGGTAAGTTTTTGCAGTGGTGTCAAGAAAATGAGTTCTTGCTGTGAATGTCTTATGAAGAGGAACTCAATTGTAATGTTTTCATCTTGATTGTTATTGTTATTGTTATAACAGTTTTGGGATAACTGCATCATATCGCTTTTTTCAAACGGTCTGATAACCTGAGTAAATTTCTGAGAATTTGAAACTGTTCAATCCTCTCATGATATGTGTCATCATTCAACTAATCCAATCTGTCCATCTCATTAACCCTCATCCTTGAGTGACTTTTAGCCTTATAAATTATAAATGATACGTTTCTTCATCTGAACAATCTAATGTTTTTCAGGAGAGAAGTTATGTTGGAAAAATGGTTATTGCAACAGTCAAAGGAGACGTTCATGATATTGGCAAAAATATTGTTGCCGTTGTTCTTGGTTGTAACAACTTCAAGTGAGTCAGATTTTTTATCACATTTTATAAAATAATGAAATCTTTGTGTACAGCGCTCGGTAAGTGCTCCGCAATACTTCATCAAATATGCACGTATGTAGTACATAAGCAATAATGAGCAATAAATCAATTCACAATAGAAATAATGAAGAAGAATAAAAGTGAAGGAACTGATTTGCCTTCTCACCGTTTCTGGTAGCAGCCACGCCGGAAGTTAGGAAGTCCATTAGCTGACAATAACCTGAGTTTATTCTATGCTTTAGCAATTCTGAGCATGAAAAAAAAAGTGAGCTATGCTGTTTCCACACTTTGTAGGCAAGTCCATATGTGTTAGACATGGAGATAAAAAAAAATACTCGGTTATTGTCGACAAGATGGTTAAAAATGGTTAAAAATTGAAAACGAGCATGTTTACATTGGGCTTGAAGATTATCGTGTTGTAGTTAGCTTGAAAGCAGGCCAATGGAATAAAGTTCCACAAGAAGGCAATTCTTGAAAAGAAGCTATGTTCATAGAATTTGTTTAGATTTCGGCACAAATAGAGAGTGGGGGAAATTGTTGATAGTGGTTGTAGCTAGATGAGTGTTTGTTGTGAAAGTTTTGCAGAGGATGGCTATAGATTGAAGCTCAGACGAGCACTTGCCATGAAAACAAAGATAGAGCAGGGATATGCTCGCAACATCTCTGAGGAAGATGTTGCAGGGAGGCGAAGAGGGCTTCCCTTACTAGGTTTCAAAGTCTGTTTTAACTGTCAAAGCAAGATAGGGTACTCAAAGCAGCATCTCCCCAGAGCTGGCAACACTATTCCATATTCAAACATTGTTATTTTTATATTGTTTTACTCTGAATATTTTTATAAGTTTAAGTTATAAATGTTCAATTGTATTATCGCTGTTCAATGATATATAGGGACACTTTAATGATCGTCTCATCAGTAGAAACTGTGGTTCTGAAAAGACTTTATACTTACTGTATCTTAATCTTCAGATTTTTATCTTATGATTATCTCAGTGATTTGGAAAAAATAAGTTGAATAAATCTCTTCTGTGTTTATGAAATTATACAGATGACCTCCTCCTACTACCAAAAAAATTCCACCCATGAAATGAGTGATAAAATTCACAATCTATTTTTTTCTGCAATCCAACCATATTTCTTCTTTTATAACTGAATTTTACCAAGTACTCTATCCACTGTGCCATGTGGATAGAGTTGAATTATATGAATTATAATCCTCATTTAAAAAATGTAGAACCATGGTGGGTTTATTCTTTTCCTGCTTTTCTATGATTGTTTAAAATGCCATTGTTGTTGATCCCTAAGCATTTTTATGTTTCGTTCCTTTCTCCCTTGGAGATAACTCAGACTTACGTTCTGACCAATATTAAGGCTGCGCACTCTTCTGCAGGGAAGTTAAGGAAACTCGTTCCACTCATGTGCAGAAGTTAGGGTCAGATCTTATCCACTTTCTGGCCATTCTTTTAAAGCCATCAGACATGGTCTGAACAGTTGCCCATTTTTACATGACCTTTACAAATCCTGATGTCTGTTCTGGTAGCAGTTACATAGACCTCCAGAATATAACACTGATATGCGGTATTGAATTCTGAACTCTTTTTCTGGTTACCTTTAACCCATCTTCAATACAATGACAGATCCATGATCAAATGAATCTGCAATATGAAATTTGACGAAACTCAACTCATCGGGTCAGATGATATGCTGAAAGTGCTGCACTTAATGTGCATTTTTTTTTTTTTAACAAAGGAGTCACCAATTATCAAGGCCTGGAGGCCACTTGAGAATAAGGTTTAATGAGTACGGTAGTCAATGGGACAATATTGTAGTAATCGTTAGTAGTAGAAATTTGGTAAATTCAATTACTTGAGGGGATGACTCATCAAGAACTTGTTTACGTTAGACTTGAAGACTACTATATTGTAGTCAGCTGGAAAACAGAAAAATGGAAGAGAGTTCTACATGCGTGCAGTTCTAAGATAAAAACTTTGTTCATGGAATCTACATTTAGATTTAGCCACAGATAAAGAGTGGGGGAAATTATTGATAGTGGTCTTAGCTAGACAGGTGTTTTCGTGAAAGTTTGGCAAGGGGGACCATAGATTAGAGCTCAGATGAGCACTTACCATGAAAATAATGATAGAGCAGAGACATGCTTGCAATGTCTCTTTTGTGGGAAAGAGGTTGTAGGGAAGAGAAAAGGGCATCCCCTACTAGACTATGAGATCTATTTTGAACTCTGTTAAGGCAGAATGACGTGCTTCTAGCAGTTCCTGCTCAGGTGTGGCAACAGCATTTAGGATGTACTTGGCTCTTACACAGGTAGAGAATTGCATCGGCAGTGAGATATCTACTGGAGCAGTAGAATGATCTCAATATTTTTCCCAGTGACTTTGGCAATAGATTTGATGTACATGTTCCATTTCAGATCAGAAGCTTGTTAAAATATGGAGCCTCCCCAAGACGAGAGCCATTCATTTCAATAGAACGTTGATGCTGATGAGGTTTTCCTAAAGATGAATCAGTTATGCTGGTATTGTCATGTGCGATACTGATCCTCTTGGATAAACTGTTGCAGAAACATGAATGTCCTAAATTGCAGGAAGATTAGACAACTATAGAAAACTTAGAGACAAGTGAGTTGACAAGACTGCACAGAGTAGAATTTGGAAATTGCTGACTTGTTGAATTGAGAGAATTGGAGAGTTAAGTTGCGTAATATCAGAAAACATCTGACGTTTGGACAAGGGGAAGGAGATGTTAAATAAAAAGAAAATTTGACTGAAATATTTTGGTCCAGCTTTAATGATGTGTTTGTATTCTTATTTTTACTAGCTTGTTGATTTGCTTTTCCACTATTTATTCTATTTTCATGGTATATAGATTTAAAAGATACTGCAACTGTTTACCAAATTTTTGTGATATTGTAAAAGCCTTTTCTTCTGTGTATTTCAGGATGATTGATTTAGGTGTGATGACACCCTGTGAGAACATCTTATCTTCAATTATGCAAGAGGATGCTGGTAAGCGTTGACTGAGTGTAGTAAAACAAAAAAAAAAATGAATTTTTGAGATGAGGGCTGATTATTTATATTACTTTTTTGTTTCTTTTTACTCACGTTCACCCTTAAGGCATATCACCACTTGGACGTAAGGGGCTACTAATTGGGACCATGCCTAGGAAAGATTAACAAGATGTTGGTTTATGTTACATTTAAACTTCTGCATATCAGTACAGCCAGGGAAGCAGGTAGCAGGAAGGGAATTCCAAAGTCTAGCTGTTCGAGGGAAGAAACTATTAGAATAGAAAGCTTTCTAGTATTTAAGCGAAGTGAACAGTGAAGGGGTGAGATCTTATTGCTAAGAAGGTTTGTCGGAGATATGTATGTCGAGGGGGTACAAGTGCAACGAGTTCATCAGAACACATTCCACTAAAATATTTGTAAAACAGGCACAGAGTTACAACATTGCGACGATGAGACAGGGACTGGAGCTTAGTTGATAAAATCAGACAACTCTTTTTTTTTTTTTTAATTACTTTTTCACCCCAAACCAGGCAAATTGCCACTTTGGTGTAGGGGGCTACTATCAGGGGCAACAACTACTGGGGTACTATGTAGGGATTTGGGCAGCAAGGTGTCGGTTCACATTACACTTGAACTTCTGCATGTCAGTACTGTTGGGGAAGCAGGGACCTGGAATGGAATTCCAGAGTCTAGTGGTTCTGGGGAAGAAACTACCGGAGTAAAAAGATCTTTTACATCTAGGGATCTCTACAGTGTGGGGGTGGGATTTAGCAGCCTGTCGGGTTTGTCGAGGGTGCTCACGTGGTGGGGGCACAAGTGATTGCAGTTCGTCAGAGCATTCACCACTAAAATACTTGTAGAAAAGGCAGAGGGATGCAACATTTCGTCGATGGGACAGAGGCTGAAGCTTAGATGCCAGTTCTGGGCCTATCAGGTTTGCGACTCTCTTTTGAACCTTGTCAAGGAGTGAGAGACTAGTAGCAGATGCACCAGCCCAGATGTGGCAGCAATACTCCATACATGGGCGAATGGTGGCCTTATAGAGGTACAGGATACTTTCGGGTGTTAGTAGTTTTCTAGCACGGTAGAGAGAGCCCACCTTTCTTGCAGCGGCCCTGGCAATGCCTTCAATCTAATTGTTCCAACTCATGTTTCCTGTGAATGTTAGGCCAAGGAGTTTGAAAGATGGACTCTCAGATAAAGAGTCGTTAGCCATTGCTATGGGTGGTAGAGAGGGTTTCTTGTAATTATTGAATGAAACTAGTTTAGTCTTGGCAGCATTGAACGCGACCAACCACTTTTGTCCCCATTCCACTACAGATTGGAGGTCTTCCTCTAGTGTTTTTTTTGTTTGGACCCTATCCAAGAGAGAGAGAGACTAGTGATAGATGCACCACCAGCCCAGATGTGGCAACAATACTCCATGCATGGACGAATGGTGGCCTTGTAGAGGTACAGGATACTCTCAGGCGTGAGTAGTCTTCTAGCATGATAAAGATAAAAGGATTGATATGCTACACAACAAATCAGATCGACATATGTCATCCAACCGTAAATAATCCATATTATATTTCTCTTTAGTTTGTCTGTCTGTCTGTCTATTCCACTTTTTCTCATAAACTACTGTGCTGATCGTGTTAGAAGACTACTCACACCTAAGAGTATCCCGTACCTCTGCAATGCCACCATTCACCCTTGTTTTGATCGGACTATTGTTCTCCTCTTGAGTGTTATTTGTGCAACGTTTCAGTTGGTGTAGCCTTTAACTTTCATATGTTGATCGTTATCTTAGAAAATAAAAGAAAAAAGTTTCTCCTTTCTTTTCCAAGATAACGACCTACATCGATCGAAACGTTGCACGAATAAAACTCAAGATGAGAACAATAGTCGAATCAAAACAAGTAATATAAATGAGTTACAATTATTAAAAACACAGACAAAATACCAATCTCTACAAATACTTCAGCAAAATCCCACCCCTTCACTATAGAGGTCCTCAGATGTTGAAATGCTTTCTATAATAACTTTTTTGTAGCTGCAATGTACAGCTGAACTGAAGGGAGGCAATTTAATTGACAAGGTTAATTTGTTGAATTGACAAGGTTAGGTTTGTTGAGAAGGATGTAGTCTTTGTTGACGGAAAGAGAAAGGTGATTAATAAACTTAGAAGCTTTCCATATTATTATTACAGACTCATGGCATAGTGGATAAAGTCTTTAGTAAAATTCTGTTGTAAATTACACTTTTCCAGAGGTTGAAGGTTCAATCCTTAGTATGACAACACTGAAAATACAATTGCGAATTACTTGGAACTCCTACTCCGCCTACTCAGTCATGAAAGTATGCTACACTCATCGATTAAATAAAGGCTTCCATTTAAAATTCCATGCAGATTCCTGCGTTTAACAGAAAGATTCCTGAGTTTAACAGAAAGATTCTTGAGTTTGACAAGAGAAACCTGAAGAAAGCCGTAAGTTACATCAACTAAAACGCTGTGCAAATAACATTCAAGATGAGAACAGTAGTCCAAGTACTCGAAATAATATGAATTTTCTCATCTCAAAAATTCAGAAACATAATTGAAAGCTTTTCTGTTCCTCTCATCACGACTTTTCTCGATTGTTTCTTTAAGTGTGATTCTCTTACAGTCACACACACACGTCACATGACGTGGAGGGAGCAATATCATAAGAGTAAAACATGTGCTTTTAATAACCATATGTATGGTTCTTGTCCAAAATTCACCCATATTGAAAAGCAAAAACAAAGAAAAATCCGTATGATATAAGCACCATGATGAAACAAAAATATCATATTCCAAAAATCAGGTGAATTTCTCAACTTTTATTTTTATAAAAAATATCACTTTTTAAGTGATTGATCGGAATTTGTAGTTTGAGTTATCTCCCTTTGTTTTATTTAGATTGTGTAAACATTTTTTTTTTTTTTGTACACAGTGGTCACCGGAAGCCACTCAGAGATAAGGGTTATTGCAAGTACATTACGTTAGTGTGGAGATTTGGTGAAATGTTTACTTCAGGGGGCGGTTCATTAGGAATTTGTTAACGTTGGACTTGAACACATCCAAGTTGTAGTCAGGTGGGAAGCAGGCAGACTGAACAGTTCCACAGGTGTGCAGTTCTAAGAAAGAAGCTTTGTTCATGGAATCCACGTTTTGATTTAGGCACAGATAAAGAGTGGGGGAAATTTTTCACAGTGGATTCAGCTAGACGGGTGTTTTTCGTGAAAGATTGGCGAGGGGGGACCAGAGATTGGAGTTCAGACGAGCACCTGCCATGAAAATAACGATAAAACAAGGATAGGCTTGCAACATAGTACAAAAGGTACATTCTCTCCTATTACTCATATAATTTGATTTTCTAATATTCAATATATTGTTCTATTCGTCAAAATAATGTTCTGCTCTTAAAAATATTGTTCTAATCTTTAAAATATTTTTTGAATTTTTAATCTTCAAAATATTGTTCTAATCATCAAAATATTGTTCTAATCTTCAAGATATTATTCTACTTTTCAAAATCTTGTTCTACTCTGTTCTGATCTTCATTCAAATCTTCCAAAATATTGCTCTAATCAATAAAAACAGACTTGTGAGATATTGTATTATTTGTTTGTTTTGTCTCTCAGATAAATTTCTCTTTTCTGCAACAAAAAATTTAACTTGCTATCACCACTGCAAAAAAAAAGGTTCTTTGTTTCCTCCATGTGCCTAACATCAAATAAATTTTCCATGTTACCTCTTTCTAAGAACTTTTTATCTGTGGAACACATTACCACAAGATTGCTTTCCTGAGAGCTACAACATGGTCATTTTCAAATCCAATGCCAACAAACACTTATCATGAACCGTCTTCATGAGTAATCAAATTTTATTCATTTTGTTCATTTACAATTCACTCATAATATTCGTCCTCATTCAACTAATAATTTTATTCATTTTGTTGTCTCTCTCTCCATCTCATTAACTCTTATCTCTTATTTTTTGGCCTTCGGGCCAAGATCAAAGTGTAGTATCTGTTCTTCAGATGCTACACTCAAATTTTTTGTTCTCTTTCAGTGGAGGAGAAATCTTTCACGACTGAGACAATTTTTATTTTTGTTCCTTTTCTCCACATTAAAAAACGACTCTGGTGTCTCTACTCTGTCCCCTGTAAGTAGGAACTCTTATCTCCAAATGACTTTTAACCTTGATAAATGATGACTTATTCATAAACAAGGGTTAAATAAATGTATTTAATAAATTACAAACTATAAGGGAGCCTTGCTTTTTTAATAGTCTTTCTATGACAATAACGAATGGGACAATAAATGGACAGTCTTTAACAATGACGAATAACACCCTTGTCTACTTAACACCCTACAGCTCACATACGTTATTCATTGCCTCCCTCTCCTCTGAAATGAAGACATCTTTTTTCGAATGGAACACGTTAAACACCAAGTTATCATTTTCATATCTTTATTTCCAAATGTTCCACATCTTGGAGTTTGCAGCTCTTAACCTTCACCCTTACATTTGCCTTAGTTGGTCCATAGGTGTTTCATTGGACCACAGCAACAACTATCCACTAACTAAACCAGTGGCTAGTTAACTACACCTCTTGTTTCTTCAACTTCCCATTACAAACTAACCCTAACTTCGATTTCTCCTTGCTTACGTGTCTCTTACGTCAGCTAGTGGACAACCTTATTTGTCACTCAAGCCACATCGTTGTTTACTTAACCAAATTTCAAACTTGCTTTGTTCATGCTTTTCCTCTATTCATAACATTTTTCCTTGAGCCAAAATTCATCAGTTAAATATTTAACATAAATATTTAAAAAAAAATTTTTTCTGAATATCTTTTTAACCTAAATAATTTAACAATTAATCATCATAATCGTTCTGACCCTTGGCATCGCCTGCCACAACATAACACAGATACTACGCTATGATTATATCCAAAGGGCTACCACATAACAAGGTCTTCATTTATCCCTCAAGCTTATTCTTATCACTTCCTCACATGTTTACTTTGGCTTTCCCATGTGGACTTAACCTGTAACTTCAACTATTTTGCATCTACAATCTCAAGAATTCTCATTCATTCTTATAGTGTGACCATACCATTGAAGTCTCCTGTTCTATACACATCTCCCTATACTACTCAGATTCAATCTTCTTCTCGGGTCATTTTAAGTCTCATTTTACCCATCTATCATATCGTTCATATAATTTCTCACCATGCAATGCATGTCCTCAAACCTAACTGGCCATACATAATCATATTGTGTACACATACCTAAATGATTCTTTCCTAGGTCAACACTGGTTAGTAATAAGTTTCCTTAACTTATTCAGTCAACTCCTAATTCTTCCAATCACAGCAGCATTTGCTCCACCCTGTGTTCCAATAGTATTACTGAGGTAACAAAACTTATCTATAACCTCAATAGCTTCACCATCCAGATATACTTCTAAATTTGGGTTCTCATCTATTTTCATTGTTTTACACTTTTTGCATACAAATAGTTATCCTGTCTCTTTTTTCCATTGCAATTTTTACCTAAATTCATTGATTTATAAATTTTAATTCTACTAGTAGTTCTAATTAACAAATACTTATTTTATCATTAGTACCAGCAATTGAAAATTAGGTTTTAAACAAAAATCAAAATAAGTGTTTTTAAAATTGGAAAGAAACCTAAAATTTTTCTAGTTCTGATCTTCCCCAAAATCCAGATTCCAATTGTCTGAACTAATTCAAGAACTATCACCTATTCTTTCTTTGTAGTCTACTCTTCATTCCATTGGAAAACTTCCTCTGGGTCATCCAAACTAAATTTATTTTTAAGATTGACATTTCACATCCATCATTACATTCTCATATAATTTCTCTCCATATAACATATGTCCTCCACTTTCATTGGTCAGTTTTCCCCTTGATTTACAGTGACAATGCTCCACTGGTTAGTAATAAGTTTCCTTAACTTATTCAGTCAACTCCTAATTCTTTCAATCACAACAGCATTTGCTCCACCCTGTGTTCCAATAGGTTGCCTATCCTCTCTTAACCAATATTTCCACTGAATTTCTTGCATATCCAATCGTTACAAATACTACAAAAAATGGAGCTGCACTCGACTTCCTTTTCACAAACTCAGCAGATGAACTTTCTTCTTTCTCAGAGTTTGCAACCACTTGTCATCATTTTCGTCTTAGTAACATTTATTCTCAGACCATTTCTTTCCATAGCATTTCTCCAAGATTTTAACAGACAATTGCTAAATCATCAGCATACAACATCTCTTCTGGACAATTTTTTTAATTTTAATATTTTCAACCTTGACTCATCAGAAGAATAAGAACTCATCAACATTGAAAGAAAATAAAAAGAAATTTGGGCATGATAACATAAATACGAAAAAAATGGAAGAGTTATGTTGCAATTGTGTTTTATGATATTTACACTATCTTTGATTTAAAATCATAATACTTGTATGATTGTTTCTGCACTACAAAGAACGTGTTGTCAAGAATTGAATATTTTAATATGCTGAAAAAAATAAATGGTAAGATGGACAACATCTTGGAATTTGGAATATAAACTTTTTGTCATTTATTTGTATATGCTCTGTAGTTATATTTAACATACATCAAGCTTCATTAATAAAAGGATTGGTATAAATAAAGGGTGAAATATAATTGAATATATATATATATAAATATATATATATATAAGTGCCATATATAATTTATTTTCTATTTTGTAGACATGGTTGGCCTTTCTGGTTTGATAACCCCTTCTCTTGATGAAATGGTTCACGTTGCTAAAGAAATGGAAAGAGTTGGACTGAAAATTCCACTACTTATTGGTGGAGCCACAACATCCAAGTAAATATTTAAATTATCTTATTTCTTACGTATAAATTTGTCTTGTTATCTTTTTAAATTTAGGCCTATATAGCAATACATCTGACAGATCGATATTTTGTTTTCTTTACAAAATTAATTATTCTCGTCCAGAAGATTTACAAATTGGACAGATTTATCTTATATTTCTCTTAGTTTGTCTGTCTGTCTGGCTATCTGTCTGTTACACTTTTCTTAGAAACTACTAGATAGATCTGATTGAAATTTTGTATGGACCTTTGTTATAATGATAAGATGCAGCAATCTAAGTATTATGGTATTCATTTGATGCATAATTTGGCATTAATAGGAATTAGTCACCAAAATACCACATTTACTCTAAAAGTTTTTATTGTAAACTACTTAGCCAATGTAGCTGAAATTTTGTATGGACCTTTACTATGATAAGGTGCAGCAAACTAAGTATTATAGTATCTGTTCTGTGCATAGTTAGGGATTAATAGGGATTAGTCACAATAACATCACATTTATTCTAGAAGTTTTATTGGAAACTACTAGGATGATCTTGCTAAAATTTTGCATGGATCTTTATTATGATAAAGTGTAGCGAACTAAGTATTATGGTATCCATTTGATGCACAGTTAGTTAGGGATTAATAGAGACTAGTATTTAATGCAAAATTGAATGCAAATTTAGCCATAGTCAACCATCAATTTGGCATAAGGCACTCATTATAATTCAACGAACTATAACTTTTGCCCGTTTTTAACAGAAAAAAAAGAAAAATTATCTCGCATCATTAATAAAAAAAGTAATCCATTTTTGCTGTCAGATAAATAATTACATTTCTTTTTACATTAAGCCTTCTAAATGTAGATTCCAAAGTTCTGTTGGGTGAAGAGGAGATAGTTGAAAATAAGCCAGAGAAAAGTGTGCAGGGGTTTTTATCGGCTGGCTCACATGACCTCTAAAGGAATAGGGATTGGTAAATCTGTTAATCAATACATGGGTTCCTAACGAGGCAAAGCAACACCCAATAAATGAGTGAGGTATAAATTCCAATACCACCTGAAAACAAATGTACCCATAAATCAAGACAATACTGGACATATTTTTATGAAATATAGAGCATAGATGTTAACGTTGTAATATGCTATGTATGAATAAAAGTCCGATGATATAATTAAAAATGTCAAGGCTGGTGCTGACTCCATTCCCTGTTTTGATTGTGATGAAATCTGGACAGGAGAATTTATGAACACAAGCAACACATAAAAATGCTCAATGCCATTTTCTCTTATAGTGTGGAGTATGGTCATCGCTTTGACTTTGAAAATACAAACCTTATAAAATCAATAAATGTGGGTAATTATAAATTTGACTTATTAGCACATAAATTGAAAATATAAATTGAAATATATGTACATTCACTCATAAATTTAAATATGTTGCTCTCTCCTTTAGCATATATACTTCTAAAATAATTGATCCTTTCGTCATGGGTCATTTTTAGCTGTTTCATTCTTGAAAAAGTTTATATGGAAGTTTTAAAAGCCCAAAACAATGCAAAGAAAGACCGGAATCATGAAAGTAAAGAAAAGAAAAACAAACAAAAGTAGACGGGTGTGTTTGAGTAGAGAAATGTCTAACTGTTTATTCGTCTATCATAAAGAAAAGAAAAACAAACAAAAGTAGACGGGTATGAAAAAGTTTGTGTAAGATGGGTGAAACATCAAACATATAGGGTTTTCTCTTCCATGCTATGTATAAGCATTGATTATTTTGATCAAAGAGTGAACAATAATATTATGGGGTCTACGTTCAGGCTGGAAAACCTCATCCAACCAATTTTGTTGTTTGTTTTTGATGCAGTTGTAAAAAAAAAAATTAAAGTTGTTATGAAAATTTACTCGCAACTAATTTGTTGATCTTCTATTAAAACAGGCAGCATACGGCTGTCAAAATTGCTCCTGTGTACTCAGGCCCAACAATATACGTACCTGATGCTTCAAAAGCTGTTTCAGTTGTAAGTAAATCCTTTTTTTATTTTTGTTGTTTTCATTTTATTGCATATTGTTCTTCTGAATTGTCCTCACGTATAGATTGCATTTTTGAAATTCACCAGCTGTGGCAATCAGGCTTTAGTAGGGTGTATTCCAATTCCTGCTGTAGCTGTTCATTTGAACCTGAAATCATAAAAATTGGTCAATCATCTCATAAGATGTATAGCAATAACATACTGAATTTTCAAGAGTCTACAACAATTTTAAATGCCTGTATAAAAAAAAGTCTGGAAACTTATTGAAGGCACCTTGTAACATGCATAGAGAAAGAGTTGAGGGGTGGATCACAGCTTAGCTGACTGTCTCTCAGCTCAAATCTGAAAAACTATGTAAATTCTCCTCAACACTCTGTGTGCATTCATTTATATACACAAGCAGGGAAACTCAACTACACCTGGAAACATCTATACCTGGAAACATCTTAATATGCCCGCTGATTGGCTACAGATTATCTTCAGCCTCTATTTGGATTTCATTTGAACATTTTCATGAATTGAGCACTTTGATGAGATATTGTTGATACTCATATCGTACCTGACCCTAGCTGACCTGTGCAGGTGTCGTTTCTGCTGTCACTGAACATATCCAATAACCCTTATCCCTGAGTGGCTTCCGGGCCTTGATAAGTGGTGATCACCTTGTAAAAAAAAAAAAAAAAACATTGCAAACTCCATATATATTCTCTATCTATATGAAAGCAAGTATGTCTAAGGATTGAGTACTGCTGCCATATCTGGGCAGGAGCTGCTAAAAACAGCCTATCATGCTTTGACAGAGTACAAAATAGACTTCATAGCCTAGTGGGTGATGCCCTTTTCTCTTTCCTGCAACCTCTCTCTCACAGAAGAGACGTTGCGAGCCTGTCTTTGTTTTATCGTTATTTCCATGGCAAGTGCTCATCTGAGCTCCAATCTCTGGTCCCCCTTCGCCAATCTTTCATGAAAAACACCTGTCTAGCTGAAACCACTGTCAATAATTTTTCCCACCCTTTATCTGTGCCTAAATCAAAACGTAGATTCCATGAACAAAGCTTCCTGTGGAACTCTATTCCATTTGCCTGTTTCCCACCTGACTACAACCTGGATGTCTTCAAGTCCAACATAAACAAATTCCTGATAAACCGCCCCCTTAAGTAATCCGCTTTGTAAAATCTCCATTACTAACGATTACTATGATATTATCCCATTGATTACGGTACACGTAATAACCCTTATCCCCGAGTGGCTTCTGGGCCTTGATAAATGGTGACTTTCATGTAAAAAAAAAAAAAAACAAGCAATAAAAACAAACTTTTCCAAAGGAATAAACATCATGAAGCTTATTTACATGTTTTCTCCATTTTTGTTGTGATGTTCACAACATTCAAGCTGTTGTACTCTTTGAACTTCTTCAGGTGACTATTACCATAGTCGATATAAGAATCACGATGCTAAAAAATTACTCACGCTTGAGAGTAACCTATATTTCTATACAAATCTATTATTTACTCATGCATAGAGTATTGTTGCTACATCCCAGTGCCTGTTTTACAAATACTTTAATGAATTGTGTTCTGATGAACTCATAGAAATTATGCACATAAACATTTCTGACTAATATGATGAGCAGTAAAATCCCACCCCTTCACTGTTGAAGACCCTAGATGCTGCAAAGTCTTCTATTCTAGTAGCTTTTTCCCTGGAACTGCTAAACTTTGAAATTCATTCCCTGTTTCCTGTTTCCCTGATTGTACTAACATGCAGAAGTTTAAATGTAATGTGAACAAATATTTTGTGGCTCAACTCTCCACAGCCCTCTGTAGACATGATCTCAAATAGTAACTCCTTACATCCAAGTGGAAATATGCTTTGTTTGGGATAAAAAAGAGTAAAAAAAAAAAAAAGAAGAAACTGAATCGGTCATTTAATCTCTGAAGTAGATTGCTTTTATTTTGTATTCAATGTCTAATAGTTTTCTTGTATCAGTACCTTCATGATTAATTCATTCTTAAATATCTCTTAGCCTAGGTTAATGGTTAACTCCATCAATTGTGTTTTATTAGAAACTTGCTACTGGTTAGATTATGAATGTCTTATGCATTCAGCATTTCGACTACGCATAACAATATCTAAACAATTTGACAAACTATAAACATCGTTATTTGAAAAAGATATGCGATAAAATCCATTGATGAAGAAAACTTAACTATTTTTATATATTTTTATTTTAAAGGGTGTGAAAAAAATAAACCTAAATTATAGTTAACTATAAAAAATATTATTTTTTTAAATTGGTGATGATCATCATAGACTGTACAAGTTTAAATGAATTATATTTAAATAAAATATATGTAAATGAAGTATATTTAAATAAAATATATTTAAATGAAGTATATTTAAATAAAATATATGTAAATGAAGTATATTTAAATAAAATATATGTAGATGAAGTATATTTAAATAAAATATATGTAAATGAAGTATATTTAAATAAAATATATGTAAATGAAGTATATTTAAATAAAATATATGTAAATGAAGTATATTTAAATAAAATATATGTAAATGAAGTATATTTAAATAAAATATATGTAAATGAAGTATATTTAAATAAAATATATGTAAATGAAGTATATTTAAATATATTACATTAAAAAAAAATGTAAATATTTTAGAAAAAATATAGTAACAAAAAAATCTTAATTTTTCATCCAAATATATAAGCAAGCAGTTTTGAAGAATAGCGGAAGTATTGTATCAATTTTATGCTTCCATAACTCAGTTGATAGACCTGCTGCCATCTTTGAAATTTACCAAAAATTTTCTTACAACAGATTTGCAAAGGGTACTTCGTTAGGAATCCCTAACAACAAAAAAAGAAAACACAAAAAAGTTATTATTTGTTACTACACATTATTTTACAAAAAAATGAATATTTATTCACGAAACTTATCATTTTGATTGTTTTTTTTTATTGCATTGCCATTTTTCTTTGTTGAAATTATGATAAATGTTTTCTATCATGATGTTTTCTTTTTTTTTTTCTAGCATTTTAGCATATTCCAGTGGTTTACATAAGTATAGTGTATTGTAGTGTAATTAAAACAAGAAGAAAAACCTTATCAAGGTTTTATTCAACTGAATTGTACATGATTAATTTAACTACACATAATTAATTTAACTGTGCATAATTAATTTAACTATTCATGATTAATTTAACTACACATAATTAATTTAACTACACATAATTAATTTAACTACACATAATTAATTTAACTACACATAATTAATTTAACTGTACATGATTAATTTAACTATACATAATTAATTTAACTGTACATAATTAATTTAACTGTACATGATTAATTTAACTATACATGATTAATTTAACTGTACATAATTAATTTAACTATACATAATTAATTTAACTGTACATAATTAATTTAACTACACATAATTAATTTAACTGTACATGATTAATTTAACTATACATAATTAATTTAACTACACATGATTAATTTAACTACACATGATTAATTTAACTGAGGTAAGAAGCCAACAATAATAAAAAGGATGCATTTAAGTAAAGAAAATTATGTAATCACGAATTATAACATTTTTTTTTAGTGACCCTATAACACTCTCGCACACTTTCATAAATCTAGCTGCTTGACTTGCAAATTCGGTGGGGAAGTATCTCATCACTGACAGTGTCAGAAAAAGTTTCAGATTTTTGAGGAGAACAGATCTCAGCGTTCTGATTTACCACATCTGTAAAATTGACATTTTCTGTAGAACTTACATCGCTTATATCAAGTAGAACATTGTCAGCAGAATCTCGAGGTCAATCCAAGCGTGGAAAGCCAAATATCTCAGTGCTACTGAATCTTCCCAACCATCATCATGTCGAATTCTTGCACGTGTAGGATTGACATCGAGGAGTTCCACTACCTCAGCAATTAGATCATACTTGCTTCTGCCACTAAATTGTTTTATTAAAACTTCCCCAGGTTTACAGAGCCAAGCAGTATCAGTGGAAGAGCGCCTTTCAAAATTGAACATGCGCTTGTGAGGAGTGGCATTAGTGGCTGTGCATAGTAGAAAGCGAATAGCAAGTAAAACATCCTGTAAAACGTTCCGCCAAGCGTTAATGGGTAATCATAGGCATTCCAAAGCTAATAAAATGGTGTTTCATATAATGCTGTTATAGCATTCACATTGGCTATTACCTCTTGAGTTATAAGCAATAGTGTTGCTAGATCCAATCCTAAGCCGCAGCAAGATACACTATATTTAAATAAAGAAGATCACGTAATCTCGAATTATGACAGTTTTTTTGTTTTCTTTTTAATGAAACTATAACAGTAAGCCGCTGGAATATATATCCATAGGAAAATGGGTCGTTTTCTTTTTTTAAATAATACATAAACTACATTTCCAAAGATATCATTTTCTAATTTTCTCAAACTCTTTCACAGTGTACAGCTTTGATGAATAAAGATTTATCCGAGGAATATTTGGAAGAACTTGCAGAAGACTATGAAGACATTCGGAATGATTACTTGGACTCTTTAAAGGCAAGTTCATTCATAAGATTGTGCTGAAAATTATAACTTACATACCACTAGAGTGCACTATCTCCCCTTATTTGTGTTGAGTGTATAAGGATCAAAGTTATCTGTCCTTTGTTTTATTTTAAATTTTAGAGTCATCCCTTTGTGTGTTATTATACAAGACATGCGTGTTCCTTTATGAAGTTCTCCAGCCTAAAATATCAAGTTCACACAAAACAAAAATGTTTCTTTCTTGTATGATGTTCGATTCTTAAATATTCAACGAAAGTTTACTAAATGACACACTCTCTCTTTGTCCAAAGCACGCAACTAAGATTAATAACAAAAAGAACAGTGCAACTATACTATAATAGTGCAATTTGAAATTTTTTTTATATTGTATTTCAAGGTAAACCAATGGTCTCCACCTAATTGTCATGTCACAGTAATGAACATATCCAAAAATTACTAAAAACAATAAGGTAGAAAAAGAAATTATTAAAGAAAACATTTTTGACTAAAATAAGCAGAAGATAACCCTAACCCCTGATGCAATTCTCTATTTATATAAAAGCCAAGTACGTCCAAGGATGGAGTACTGCTGCCACATCTGGGCAGGAGCTGCTAAAAACAGCCTATCTTTCCCACAGGAGAGACGTTGCGAGCCTGTCTTTGTTTTATATCGTTATTTCCATGGCAGGTGCTCGTCTGAACTCTAATCTTTGGTCCCCCCTCGCCAATCTTTCACGATAAACACCCGCCTGGCTGAAACCACTGTCAAAAATTTTCCCCACTCCTTATCTGTGCCAAAACCAAAACGTAGATTCCATGAACAAAGCTTCTTTCTTAGAAGTGCACGTCTGTGGAACTCTCTTCCGGTTGGCTGTTTTCCACCTGACTACAACCTGGATGTCTTCAAGTCCAATGTAAACAAATTCCTGATGAACTGCCTCCTTAAGTAAGACACTTTATCAAATCTCCAACACTAACGTACTGTACACACAATAACCCTTATCCCCGAGTGGCTTCCGGGCCTTGATAAGTGGTGACTACCTTGTAAAAAAATAAATAAATAAAATGTTTAGCTAAAAAGACACTGGAGAGTTCCAAGAGGAAGTAATAGCGTGTAACTCTTACCAATTATTTAATAAATTGTTAACAATCATAAGTATGAGTTACTTCCCTTGTTATGTCACATGTTCTCAAGACAATATAGCGAGGTTTTTTATGATAAAGATTGAAAACTCGTGTTTTTTTTTGTGTTTTTTTAAAATAATGCGGTAATATTTAAGTACTTCTCACATGCCAATTAAGTAGATATTATTGCTTTTAAATGAAATTCAACAAACAGTTAGGATATACCATTGTTTTTTTTTTTAATTGATTTTTTTCATTTTCAAAATTTTGTTATCATAGCATAATTGCAACGGATGAATATATACTTTGTATTAATAATTGAAAACCCAAAATTTGGTCAGACGACTCCATAAAGAATCATTACCAGTCATGTCCCATCAAGTAGAAAAACAGCCAAAAGAAGATTTCAGATTATCTTATCAAAATCTTATTTATCCAAAAGAATTGTCCAAGAACAAATTCAGAAGAAAAATCTACCAATTGTTACAAAATATTGACAAGATATGAAGTATGGACTGAGGAGATTCTAGCAGATTCAATAAAGGTTCCGATTGAAATGTCCTGAAAGTTACTAATTACTTCTAGAAAATTCTTAAAAAAGGCCGAAGAGTTGCTGATGATTTTTAAAACTACACTTTACTATGCCGTTTCGTTTGCTTGTAATGGACTTAATGTCAAAGCACAGTTCAAAACCTCTCTATGTGATCACTAGGACCATGGCAACAGCATATTCTTTTCATTGTTTTGACTCTCAAATGTGTATCCGTTGATATCTTATATGCTTTTATAACTGTGTCGGATATATACTCGAAAGTTAAAACAATAATAAGAATATGCTGTTGTCATAGCCCTAGTGATGACATATTTCTCCCACTTCCGCATGGATCTTCCATTCTCATGCATTTCACTTTTGAAATCTTCATGTCTTGACAGTCTGTTTCCAATCTCAATCATCTTTAAACCTACCTCAAAATATTGTATAATAACCTCGAGTTAGAATGAATTTAGTCTCTTAACCAACGCTTATACATACCACATGACATGGCCTATCAGTATGTAGATTAAAAACAGATTTGTCTGAGTTAATTAAATTAAGTGTTTTGTTTGAAATGTACAGCAGATCATTACCTACAACTAAAAAAATAATTTTAAAGAATTGATGTGAAAATCCGTTATCCTCAAGTTTTGTGCGCTTTTGTTTACTTCAGTTTTCTGCTGATCATTTTTCTTCACAATGAATTCTGATTAATGTTTACCAATTTAAAATATTCTATTATTCTGAAAAACAGCCAAGTTTGTTTGTTTATTTTAAAACGGGTAAACATTAATCAGAAGGAACTTTTCCAGGGCATTCAATGATCAACAGAAACTGAAAGTAAACAAAAACCCGGAACTTGAAAATAACCAGAAAATGAATTTGTCATATGAAACCTTATCGACAAGCAGGTTTTGGCTAGTACATAGGAATACATTTTAGAACATTTTTAGTTCCAGAGGTCACAGAGTTCAAAACCTGTCACAAAACAACTGTAGATAGCGTATGTGATAGGAAACGAATCATGGGGTCACACTAGAGTTAGGTTGAATGAGTGATTTGTACTCATTTAACATATGGCGTGATTTGTTGTCGGATTGTGACGTGCGTGGGAGTGAGAATTAGCAAAAGTTGTGACAGGATCACATTTCTGAGCTGAGATTGAAAGGGATTCTTTAGATATTTTTGGAGAAGCAACAAGAACACAAGTAACAGAGATTATTGAGAGTGAAAAGAGAACACGTTTTGAGATGTAGCCAGCAAACTCAGATCCTCAACTTGCTTAGATGAAGGTCTAGTGAAGGTTGAAAATGCTCTTCCAGACCACTGCATGAGATTGAATAAACTCAACTGCATCTAAAGAAAACAGTTTCGGCTTTTTTAAATGTACATCATGTGACCCAGTTTCCTTTTACAGAGAGAGAGATGACCTTTTGCAGTGAGAGGCAGCAACTAATGTACGTACCACACACACATTTTATAGTTACTCAAATGAATAAACAACATGGGTTCAAAAAGTATAGAACTCCAACTTACGTGAGAACATATGATGTAAAGTCCAAAAGAGTTGACGTGCTATAATGTGAACTGAAGAAAATAAGTTTAACTATTTTGTATTGTGATTTGTATATTTAAATTTCATCGAAAAAATTTTATACTGCATTTTGATTAATTTACAGAACCGTGAATATTTAACGCTGGAAGAAGCTCGAAAGCAAAGATTAAAGATTGATTGGGATGAGCATCCACCTGCACGTATGTTCAGTCTTTTTTCTTTGTTTTTAGTATATGAAGTAAAGTCAGTCTCATTTGTTATCGATAACGTTGTTCCTACAAAATGAATGTTTGATTCTGGTATGCCAGTTTTTCTTGTGTATCATTACAGTATGCCATTAAAAGCAATTCCATGCGATTCAAATTACGTAAAATAAACATATTTAATTTTGACTTCTGCTTTCTGTTTAGCAGAAGTCTTGCCGGATTTATATTGAGGAAAAGTTCCTTCTGATTAATACTTATGTAATTCCAGTTTTATTTTAAAACTCTACATAAACTTATAAAAAAATTTTTTTTATATAAACTTTTAATATATACTATTATGGTGAGAATAATAATAGTATTCCGATGAGAGAGAGAGAGAGAGAGATGAAAATGGAACAAACCAAGTTATATGTCCATAAATGTTTCGTTTTTATTGTAAGACTTCTTCTGGATGAATAAATTGAAGAAAATAAAAACCAGTACAATATTTGAAAATATATTTGTTGTGAAAAGTATGACTTTTTTCTATTTCAAAATGAAAAAATTTGTTGAAATATTTGAAATCATACTTTTTACAACAAATATAATTTCAAATATTTCAACAAATGTTTTTGTTTTGAAATAGAAAAATATCATACCTTTCACAACAAATATACTTTTAAATATTGTACTGGTTATTATTTTCTTCAATTTATTCATCCTGAACAAGTCTTACAATAAAGAAGAAACATTGATGGACATATAACTTGGTTTGTTACTTTTTCATCTTTCTATATATTATTGTATAAAACCTTTATGAAAATACACAATTTTCAAAGCAAAGACTAAAAGAAATATTTTTATTACAAGATATTTAAAATATAACATATTTTAATGCAAACTTTTAATATATTACTATATTTACTGTAGAAAATCTTTCTGAAAATATACAATTTTCAAAGTAAAGACTAAAAAAATACATTTGGATTAAAACATATTTTATTAAAAATAAAACTATTCCATAAAAGAAAAATTTCAGAGTAAAGATTATTATTTTTAATGCAGAATTTTAAAATAAAACTGGAATTTACATGAATACTTAAATAAGAGAAGAATCCAGGTTGTCGTTGATGGTTATACGTCAAAACAATATGATATAAATGCGGAAGTACCTCAGAGGCGATCCTTGGACTTTTATTATTCCTGATATTCATAAATGATCTTTCTCATAAAATTGTTTCTGAAATGGACATACTGACGACACCATGCTCTATAACAGGCATGAGGGGAAAACAAATGAACACATATAAAAGGCAATGGCGGAAACCCTAGAGGAAAACCTCCAGTCTGTAGTGAAATGGGGTAAAAAAATGGATGGTAACATTCAATGCTACCAAGACTAAGCTCGTTTCCTTTAATAATTACAAAAAACCATCTCAACCACCAATAGCTATAGCTAAAGATACATTATCTGAAAGTACTTCGTTCAAACTTCTTGTCTTAACGTTCACAGGGAACATGAGTTGGAACAGATACATCAAGGGCATTGCCAAGGCTCTTTCTATCGGGATAGAAAGTTACTTATGTCTGAAAGTATCCTATACCTCCATAAGGCCACTATTCGCCCATGTATGGAGTATTGTTGTCACATTTGGGCTGGTGCATCTACTACTAGTCTCTTGCTCCTGGACAGGGTTCAAAAGAGAGTCACCAACCTGATACGTCCTGAACTGTCATCTAAGCTCCAACCTCTGTCCCATCAGCAAAATGTTGCATCCCTCTGCCTGTTTTACAAATATTTTAATGGTGGATGTTCCAACGAACTACAAGCCCTTGTATCCCCTCGTTGAAAATAACCCCAACAAACCTGACAAGCAGCAAAGTCCCACCCCTACAAAGTAGAGATCTCTAGATGTCAGAAAGTCTTCTACTCTAATAGTTTCTTCCCCAGAAATGCTAGACTTTATAATTCGCTTCTGGGTTCCTACTTCCCCAACTGTACTGACATTCAGAAATTCAAGTGTAATGTAAGCAGAATCTTGCTGCTCAACTCCCTACATAGTATTCCTACAACTTATGTCCCTGATAGTAACCCCCTACATCAAAGTGGCACTGTGCCTTGTTTGGGGTGAAAATATAATAAAAAAAAAAGTATTAATCAGAAAAAAGTCTTTCCTCTGTATAACAATGACAAGACTTCTGCTATACAGAAAGTTGAAGCCAAAATGAAATAAGTTTATTTAACGCTAACAGGTCATAAAATATGCATAAATATATTTTAATTAATGCAGAATTCTTATTTATTATAAACAGAAATATAACGTTAAATTCTTTAAAAAAAAAATGAAAAAAAAAAAACAAAAAAACAGGAAGACACTCAAACATGTGCATATTACTGTGAGTATTATGTTTTTTCTAAACAGTTCATTCATATTTAATTGGAATTCATTATTGATATGAGTATTATTTGTTAATTTTTATTTATTGCGGACTATTATCCGCATCTTTTTTGTTATTTCACAATGTTTCGACCAACTGACGAAGGCCAGAGGAATAGTTGGACAAAACGTTGCGAAACAACTAAGAAAGATGAGGATAATAGTCCGCAATAAATAAAAATTAATTCACTTCTTGTAAGTAAAAAACAATCCAATGACCCCCAAGTATCAATTTTTCAATTTTGACAACTTAGCACCTCTTTTTTCTGGATGAACATCAATTAAAATGTTTTACACATGTCTGAATACCTTATATACCAAATTTCAAGTCTGTAGATCCAAAATTCGTTGAGTATATAAGTTGAAAGTTGTCCTTACACACACACACACACACACACACACACACACACACACACACACACACATTCACTTGTATAGATATATAGATAAGCGTAATTCGTTTTAATTTCTTCTGGGCAACATTTTTTCCAGGTCAGAATTATTTTCAAATTTAAAAAACAAAAGAGATATAACTTTGTATTACAGAGTTACTTACCTTTGATTGTAACAAAAATAATATTTTGAAAAAAAACCCAAAAAACATATAGTTTACAAAATAAAAAAAAGCAGATTGCAAGTGAATGCACTCCTGATCAATGGTATAACTAATATCTAATTAAGATTAGCTTGAAAATTTACTCTTCATAATTAAATATTCGATTTTTTCTAACATTTGAAACATTCAATATTTATCCCTCTCAACAATATGTAAGGAAAAATAAGGGAAAACAAATTTACACATCCAAGGCAAGAGCAAAAAACGACCTTTAGTTGGTAGTGGAATGAGGCCATAAGTAGATGGTTACATCTAATGCTATTAAGACTAAGCTTCTTTTCTTTAATAACTGCAAAAACCCTCATCAATCACTGCATGCCATGACAAAATGCATCCTTCAAACTTCTTGGCCTAACATTCATAGGCAACATGAATTGGAACAAATGCATTTAGAATATTGCCAAGGCTGTGGCAAAGAAGGTAGCCTCCATCTACCTTGCTAGAGAATTACTCACACCGGAGAGGATCTTATATCTCTACAAAGCCACATTTCACCTATGGATGGAGTATTGTTGCCACATCTTGTTGGTGCATTTACTATTAGTCTATTATTCTTAGACAGGATCAAAAAAAAATGTTTAAAATTTAATAATTTCTGCACTATCAGCTAAGTTCCAACCATTGTTTCATTGCTGCAATGTTGCATCCCTGTGTCTGTTTTGCACACACTTTAATGGAATGTGCTCTGATGAACTCATAGCCCTTGTGTGCTCTTGACGTAACTAACCTAACAAGCAGCAAAATCCCTCCTCTTGACTGTTGAGGTCCCTTGATGCCAAAAGCCTTCTACTCTAATAGTTTTTCCTTCAAACAGCTAGATTTTGGAATTTTCTCCCTATTCCTGCTTCCTTAACTGTAACTGACATGCCGAAATCGTTGAGTTTTATACGCAAAGATTATTATGATAAATCTTCGTTTGCATGGTTTCATTTTTCATGTATCTCACATTTGTTATAAACTGTTTTTCATTTAGCCGCTCCCCATTTCTGTGGCGTCAAGAAATTTGTGGATTTCGATCTGGCAAAACTAGTCCCTTTCATCGATTGGAAGCCGTTCTTTGATGTTTGGCAATTGAAAGGGAAATACCCTAACAGAAATTACCCTAAAATATTTCAAGATAAAACTGTAGGTAAGTTGTTAAACTCTCTTTAAATGTATGCGCTTTTATTTCTTCAAGTTTTCCTGACCGTTCATCATGAAATTTGTTTTTGTGTTATTATCATTTATTCCACTTCAAGATTTTAGAATCTATATAAATATTTTTGGAATCTATATAAATATTTTTGGAATCTATAAATTTTTTTTTGAATCTGTCAACATATATAAGTATATAACAAAAATAAAATCGTCATCATCATCATTGTTGTCATCATCATTGTCATTATAATTGTCATGATCATCATCATTATAAACATCGTCATCATATTCGGCTTAACGTCTGTTTTACATGCTGGTATGTGTCAGGCAGCTTTAAGAAATTGACTTCTAAAGTAACCTATCTCTGACTAAGTCTTTATTTATCCCTCTTTTCCTCAGATCCCTTTTTATCACTTTCTCACAAGTTTTTCTTGGCCTTTCCATATGATCTAACCTGCTACCTCAACTGTTCTACATCTAGTGACTCAAGAATTATTGTTCATTTCTTTAATGTAGCCATATTACAAAGTTTACTTTTCTCTTGTCTCCTTTTACTGTCCAGGTTTAATCTTTCTCTGATCTCATTAGATATGTAACGAAAACACTGACACGTATGTAAATGACCAAGCTGTGGTGTAAGGTGTTGTCACAGTGCAGGGAGAGGAAGGAAAGAAAAGGAGAGAGAAAATGGTGGCAACAGCGATTTGGAATAGACAGACTTTTAACCACATGGTGGCATCACAGGACTTTTAAGCATGTGTCAGGGCAACAAGAACTTTTAAACAAAATGTGGGACTTGTTAGTGCTCAGAATGTTTAACAAAATTGTCGAACAATCATGTGCCATGTAGCTGATTTTAGCTGCGGACTGGGAAACTGTTAATTGACCCCGAGAGGAAAAACAAAAATGTTACCAGATTGTTGGCTTGGAGAATTATGTGTCAATGGTTTGGTGATGAAACGACTGTTAATAAATGCCTTTTCTTTCAATTAAAAAAAACAAACTTGTGTTGAATTTGTTTCTTTTGTTTCTTTGCAAGCCCTTTGTACACAACATCAGGTCCATGTTAAAATGTGATGATCATGTTACACATTTTTTATATCTGTAACATGATCATTTCATGGGCTTTTCATATATAATACGTCCATTGTATCATTTTCATATCATCTCTATCCATACAACACCAGGTTTCACTTCCACACATCATCAAACCATGTACACGTGCCTCATAGACTGTTTCCGCTTCTGTTTGTTTGTAATAGTAAAATGAGCAAAGTGTAGTATCTGTTCTGATGTTACACTTTACCTTTTCTGTCCTCAATCTGTGGAGAAGAGGTCCTTCATGACTGAGACAATTTTTATTCCTATCCAGAGTGCCCTTTTTGGAAAGCTGGATTTTTCCCACATTAAAAAAAAATGACCTTGTGTCTAATTCTACGAGGCAAGTAAATAGGAATATTAAACTTTTCAAACCCATGAAACTCAAAAAAGTAATAATAATTACACTGAACAACAAAATATGTAAGTATGTGTGTGTGTGTGTGTGTGTGTGTGTGTGTGTGTGTGTAGATGCGTGCATGCATATTTATATTAATAGGTAATTAACCATTACTATAATTGTCTCCCTTTAACCATTAACAAGTTTTCAACCGTTGACAAATTTAGATATCACCCGTTTTAATAAAATCACAGAAAATGAATAACAAAATGTAAACAAATGAGAATTTGTTACAAATACAAGAAAAATAAATAAGATAAAATATAAAAAAATAAAATAAATAATATTGAATATTAATTCATGGGGATAGCATGCTCTCGTTTAGTCAGCCATGAATTCTAAGTCATTCACAATTGTATTTTTGAGTGTTGCTCACACTAAAGACCTTTAGCCCCAGAAGAGTGTAACCTTTACAACTGAATTTCACCAAATAATCTTCACTTTTATACATCATCACACCATCTACACACGTCTTATAGACTCTTCACTTGGTTGATACTGATAACGTTCTATTGATTAGTAATAGTAAAACGAACTCACTGTACGTCATACTTTGACAAAACATGATCTCAGCGAAAACAAGTGTTGAGGAAATTACTATTTAATGTGCAAATCAGCAGCAACTACATTGAACTGTAGCATCATCAGCATCTTCAATAGCAGCATCAACACAACATCTATGACGAGCATCATCATCACTGTCATCAAGAGAAACAAAGCTAAGAACTAAGAAAACAACAAAAACTATTATTACTGTTAATAGGTAAACACATGCTTTTAACTCAACAGCTTCCAAGTCTTTTTTTTTTCTCTCAATAAAATATTGTTATTTTTACAACTGCTGTTCATCATATTTTATTTGTTATTTGATGATACATTCTTTTTCAATTCTTTTGCTTGTTAGAAAGAGTTATGGCACTTTGGACAATTTACCATCATCATATGTGCCTCCATTATGTTATCAGCTAAAGATTACACTTGTTACTCTTATTCTTTTCTTTTGAAGGCAAAGAAGCTGAAAAATTATTTAAAGCTGCCCAGAAAATGCTGTATAAGATTATTACAGAAAAACTGTTGCAGGCAAATGGAGTGGTTTCTTTATATCGGGCCAATTCTGTTGGAGATGATATTGAGTTGTATGGTGATGATGGAGAGCCCATTTCAACATTTTATGGATTACGTCAACAGGTATGAGACATTTTGACGATAAGAGTTGCGATCTATGGTTTAATCATAAGCTTATTTACAAGAACATTCATGATGAAGTTGGCATTAGTTAACAATAACAGCAGGATTGGGTGCTGATATTTTATGTGAAAAACCAAAAAACATTTAAATGTTAGAAACGTCAAGCGCCGTTAAAATTCAGAAACAAAGAATCTCTAATGTCTGTCATATTATGTTTAAATCCCATTAAGTTACTTCAATTAAATTACGTATTTAGATTAGGTATTTAAATTAAAAATCATTCAGTGACTTCTTAGCCACCCTGTATAAAGGTATTTTAGTTATTACATAAGCATAAAACTTTTAAATTTTCTAAAAAAAAAAATATCAGTTATTCATTTTTATTGGAATCAGAGTAAGATTCCACCTTTTTATGTCTCTATAAGCAAATGTTTTTTAGTCATTTATGAAAAAAAAACAAGTATTAATTTAAGTGTTGTTTTATTGTAGGCAAAGAAAATTGGAAATTTCCAGGAACCTTATTATTGCCTGTCGGATTTTATTGCTCCAAAGGAAAGCAGTTTGGAAGATCACATTGGACTTTTTGCTGTCACAGCAGGATTGGGTGCTGATATTTTATGTGAAAAGTATGTATACACACAGAAAACATAGATATCTTATATAGAAAGCAGAGTCAACCAAATTAGTCATATTTAAATAGCTTCAGTCATATATAAACATTTAATAGCTTTAGTCATACGTAAACATTTAATAACTTTAGTCATATTAATAAACATTTAATAGGTTGGGTCATATGTAAATGTGTAATAGCTTTAGTCATATGTGTATAATAGCTTAGTCATTTCTTGTATATAGTCAATTCTATATTACCAGTTATTTATGGCAAATATCGACCATATTAAAAAAATTGTATTTCCAATCGATTTTATTAATTTAATCCTTTCAATATTTTCATTTTCTTTAGTGAAACATTTCAGAGGAGATATTTCTCTCACAGTCAGAAACCCTCATATTGTCATTTATTGACAGATTCCCGAGTTCAACAAATATTCCTGAGTTCAACAAGATACACCTGAAATCAGTCATAATAATATAAATTATCAATCTGCTGATTAGTTGGTGATTGTTTCTAACTCATCTGATGTATTAGCTATGACATTTGCTTCTGGCAATCAAGAAACGACATAAAATTTATTTAAAACGAAGCAATAATCAATTCACAAGTAAAGAGCATCATAATAGTCACACATTTTTTTGATATTTTATGTTTTCTTTCTAGGTTTGAAAAAGAATGTGATGACTACAGTGTAATTATGGTGAAGTCATTGGCCGACAGATTGGCAGAGGTAAAGTAATGATTGTTTCATTATAAATTTGTTGGAAAATTAATAACTGCAACTTATTTTCACATGCAGTTCATTTTTGTAACATCTGTATAATATTGATCTATTGTGATATTGATCTATTATATGTTGCAATATTTTTGATATCTAATGGGGATAATTAGGAGATTCTATTTATAAACGCTGCTGATAGGAACTGATGAATCAAATTAATTCATGTTCTGCTATCAACCAATCAGAAACCAGAATTGCTCCATAAAAGTTAAATCTGTTTGCATGCCAACACATAATTTTTTGTGTCAACACGAGAAGGATTTTTTGCTCTTTGCTTGCAAAATTATAAAGTCCAGAACCTGTAGAGAACAGCTGCCCACTGAGAATTCTTCATCTCCAGAACTTGTATAGAAAAATTACTCATCGGAAACTCTTCTGAAATTAAACATAGCTTAACATTCAAGAGGTTATGGACCTAGCGGAAGACTTTGATGGATCAGAATCAAAATTCGAATTGTGGCAAGTAAAATTTTTAGGATATTTAAAAATCCAAAAGTTACACAAGGTAATTCAGGCACAACATGAAAACAGTAACGACGCTGAGTTTATTGAAAAGAATGCAACTGTCTTTGTGGAATTAATATAGTGCTTGGATGACAGAAATCTATCTCTGGTAATGCGAGAAGCCTTGGACGATGGCTGCAAAGCATTAAACATATTAAGAGAGCATTATTTATTGGAAAGAAAACCCAAAATTATCTCTTTATATACTGAACTGACGTCTCTGAAGCATACCAAAGCCGAAACAATTACAGATTATATTATAAGGGCTGAAACAACCGCAAATTTATTAAAAATGTCTGGCAAAGTTATTAGCAACAGTTTGTTAATCTCCATGATCTTTAAAGGGTTGCTGAATGATTTTAAGCTGTTTATCACCGTGATAACTCAGAAAGAAAAACCCATGACTTTTAGTCAGTTCAAAATAGCACTTAGAAGTTACGAACAAACTGAGAAAATGATCACAGGAAAAAAAAAAAAATCTACAAATATCATGAAATTTAAAAATGCCCACTTAAAAACACTAAAATTAAATTATACCTTTACCTTACATAAAAACCGCAACTTTTCTAAAAACAATTTTTCTCCCAATAAAAAGGACGAACATTATTTGCTACAATTATGGGCGACACAATCACAAGCGTTTCCAATGTATATACAAAAATTTCAAAGGCGATTCCATTAAAAATGCAGAGCTCCATTAGCAAACATACATTTTTATTTTCATGTACATTTGACACTTCAAAAACAGTAACAACTTGTCGATTGTGGTGCAACAACACATGTAATTACGAAGGAATCTGATTTTATTAATTTTGATCCCAACTTTAACCCTCAGAGTAGAGCTAACTAATGGCAGTTGAATAAACAATATTGTTTTGAAGTGATGCTAAAATCTTACTAAGGAACAATAAAGGTGAACTTTGGAAAACGCTCTTCTCAGAAATTTAAACAAAATATATTTTCTGTACAAGCGGCACGTGTAATTATGAAAGAATTTGATTTTATTAATTTTGATCCGAACTTTAACCCTTAGAGTCACTTTGTAGAGCTGGCTGACGGCAGTTGCGTAAACGATATCGTTTTGGAAAGAGGCGATGCTAAAATCTCACTAAGAAACAATAAAAGTGAACTTTGTTTCTGGAAAATCCTCTTCTAATCCCAAAATTCAAACAAAATGTATTTTCTGTTCAAGCCGCCATTAAACAAGGTGCAAATATAAACTTTAGCCCCCATAAAACAAAACTGGTGTACCCGAATGGAACTGTAAAGAAAATGGAAGATTATATTCTTTACATAGCGTAGTCCCATCAAAAACCAACTGACAGACATGGCATAAAATTCTTGGGCACTGCAATATTCCAGATATCAAAAAGTTGCCGAATGTGGTTGACAAAATAAAAATAAAAACTTAAAAAAACTTGACAAACTGCGACGTTTGTACACAAGGTAAAATGGCAAAGTACCAAAACAAGATGCCAGACAAGAAAGCCACGAAAATCCGATCACTGGTGCATTGTGACTTGAATGGTCCCGTGGAACCGATAGGCAGAGAAAACTTCAGGTATGCATTAAATTTTGTACATGATTATTCCGGTTTAATAATGGTTTATTTCTTAAAGAACAATTCGGATACTTTGCTAGCAACTAAAAAATATTGAGTTAACATGGCCACTTATGGTGCAATAAAGTGTATTCACTCTGACAATGGTACAGAATTCACTTATAAAGACTTTAAACTTTTATTAATTTATCATCAAACGTGAAAAACCAGTCCCTAATTCATCTCACTCAAACAGAACTGCAGAAAGATCATTGCAAAATCTTTTTTTTTTTTTTTACAGGGTGGTCACCACTTATCAAGGCCCATAAGCCACTCAGGGATAAGGGTTATTGCAGTACGTTAGTGTTGAGATTTGATAAAGTGTCTTATTTAAGGGGGCGGTTCATCAGGAATTTGTTTATGTTGGACTTGATGACATCCAAGTTGTAGTAAGGTGGGAAACAGGCAAACTGAAGAGAGTTCCACAGGCGTGCACTTCTAAGAAGGAAGCTTTGTTCATGAAATCTACGTTTTGGTTTTGGAAAATTTTTTGACGGTGGTTTCAGCTAGACTGGTGTTTTTCGTGAAAGATTGGCGAGGGGGGAACCAGGAATTGGATCTCAGATGAGCACTTGCCATGGAAGTAACGATAAAACAAAGATAGGCTCACAACGTCCCTCCTGTGGGAGAGACGTTGTAGGGAAGATAAAAGGGCATCCCCCACTAAGCCACAAAGTCTATTTTGTACTCTGTCAAGGTAGGATAGGCTGTTTTTTGCAGCTCCTGCCCAGATGTGGCAACAGTACTCCATCCTTGGACGTACTTGGCTTTTATATAGTAGAGAATTGCATCAGCAGTGAGATATCTTCTGGAGTGGTAGAAGGATCCCACCATCTTTCCAGCGACCTTGGCAACAGACTTGATGTACGTGTTCCATTTCAGATCAGGAGTAAAAGTCAATCCCAGAAGCTAGTCAAAACATGGGGCTTCTCCTAGTCGAGAGCCATCCATTTCAATTGATGCCAGATGGGGATCAGAGCGTTGATGATGTAAAGATAGAAGCTTGGTTTTAGATACATTAAAAGTAACCAGCCACCTCTTCCCCCTCTGTACCACGCGCTCGAGATCAGAGGAGAGAGAATCAGAGAGAACTTGATCATTTACGGCCTTTGATGTGTTGCCATAGATGGTCGTGTCATCAGCATAGATGTCAACAAATGATTTAAGTATATGTTTAGGGAGATCATTGATGTAGATCAGGAAAAGAGTTGGGCCCAGGATGGACCCCTGAAGGACTCCAGCATTAATACTGAGGGCCTCTGATTTCTGCCCATCAACCACTACTCTTATGAGCCTATCAAAGAGAAATGATTTAATGATTGAGAAAACGTTTCCATTTACACTGTAACTGGAAATCTTGTGAAGTAGGTCCTTATGCCATACCTTATCAAATACTTTTGATATGTCAAGAGCAATTGCTTTGTCAAGAGATTCACTAATCCTATGTGATATAACCGTTAGCACATCTGCTGTAGATCTGGCAGAACAGAAACCATATTGCATGTCACTAAGAAGGTTATTTCTGCTGAGGTTGTTTTTTTTTTTTTGTTTTTTTTTACATGGTGGTCACCACTTATCAAGGCCCGGAAGCCACTCAGGGATAAGGGTTATTGCAAGTACAGTACGTTAGTGTGGAGATTTGATGAAGTGTTTACTTAAGGGGGTGGTTCATTAGGAATTTGTTAACGTTGGACTTGAAGACATCCTGGTTGTAGTCAGGTGGGAAGCAGGCAGACAGAACAGAGTTCCACAGGTGTGCAGTTCTAAGAAAGAAGCTTTGTTCATGGAATCCACGTTTTGAATTAGGCACAGATAAAGAGTGGGGGAAATTTTTCACAGTGGATTCACCTAGACGGGTATTTTTCGTGAAAGATTGGCGAGGGGGGACCAGAGATTGGAGTTCAGACGAGCACCTGCCATGGAAATAACGATAAAACAAGGATAGGCTCGCAACGTCTCTTCTGTAGATCAGGAAGAGAGTTGGGCCCAGGATTGAACCTTGAGGAACTCCAGCATTAATACTGCAGGCCTCTGATTTTTGTCCATCGACCACTACTCTTATGAACCAAGAACTTTGCAGCTAATTCTACCCGATCATGACGAAGGCCATCAATTGTTGACTACTTCTCTATTTAATATGGATTCCAGCAACTTACTCATGACACACAGGAGTCTTATTGGTTTATACTGAGAGGGAGATGACTTATCACCTGAATTCTTAAATACAGGGCATACTGATGAGGTTTTTCAGGGTGTTGGGAAGAACTTCTCCTTAAGGCCTTCGACAAGGTATGGCATAAGGGCCTACTACACGAGATTTCCAGCTACGGTATAACTGGAAATGTTTTCTCTATCATTAAATCATTTCTCTCAGATAGGCTCAGAAGATTCTTTTAACGGCTAATTTCAAAAAAAAATGTTTTGAACGCTACTAACTGAATTTCTTTCAATACAGTTTGCAATTTGGAGACGGAATTGTTTTTGTTGAGATAAGTGATTTCAATCATGCTTTTTATTTTAGATTTAAAATATTAACAACTCCATTTTATTTCAGTATTTAATTTGTGTATTTCTGTTTTATTAAATGCTAGCTTTTTTTTGTTTTTTTTCCTCGTACATATGTTTATTTATCTACCGAGTTGATAGCAAAAATTACGAATTATACTCATTTTTAGTTCGTGTGAGGGGAATCTATCACCATACTTTCCCTTAAACACGTCTGTTGGACTTTTATTAAGTATAATACTTAATAGTTTTTTTTTTTTTTTAATGGAGAGTAGAAAACGCATTGTGGATGCGTTATCGGCAGCTCCTGTTACTCTCGCTTCTTCTTATTTGTCCCTCAGTCCTCATTTTTTAAATGAGTGATTTTTCGGACAAAGGGAGAAGAAAAAGCTGTTTTCTAGGTTGGCAGTATTTTTGCGAACAGTTGGCTGAGATGGCGGAAATTTTCTGTTTCTATGTCTATCCTTGTAGCCATGTCACTAGTAAGGGTGCTGGAGGTAAACGTTTTGTCTGGGCTGACGTTATCCGCCTGATAGTCAGGGACCCGAACCTTGGATTAACCACTAAGGAGGCTGTCCTATCAGCAGGTGCAAAGTACTGGGGCTGCTGTATTGCCATTTGGTGAATGGATTCTGGACCATGCAGTAGCTTCTGGTGGGGCCTCTCGATGCCATACTAGTGGGTAATTGTTACGGCTTTACCTTATCATTAGCTACAAATATAAAAAAAAAAAAAAAAAAAATTTTTTGTTTCTTTTTCTCTCTTAATTTCCCCTCTCTGTCCTGCTCTAAGTAAATCTGTCGACCTAGTCCACAAATTCCAAAATTTCATCATGACAAGTTTCAAGAAAAAATACACGATTAAACCCGGTTCTCCAACTTCCAACGTAGACCCCTACTACCATGTCTCCTTCTCCAACATCAGGGGTCTTCGTTCTAACCTTCCAGAGGTTGAAACCCAATTACAGGAGACTAAACCAGACCTTTTATTTTTAAGTGAAACTGGCATTGGACAGGCTATTTCCCTAGATGAGTTTGCAATTTCAGGATACTCTAACTTAACTTCTAAATCTGACCCCCAAGATCGCCATGGGCATGGAATATGTGCCTATATTAAAGATAGCTTTCCATGTGGGAGGGACATCTCCAGGGAAGATCCTAACTTACCCTATATGTGCTTCCGGGTTGCTTTAGCTCACACTACTGCATTTATATTTACTCTCTATCGCCCCCACAACAGCGGAGTTACTATCTTTCAAAGCATATCTGAGAAAATTGACCAAGTCCTATCTGCTTATCCTTCAGCTAACATTCACGTATGTGGAGACTTCAATGTTCACAATGTCGAATGGTTGACCCACTCAAACAAGACCGATGATGAGGGGAGGTTCTGTCATGATTTCTCCATTGCCTATGACCTCACTCAGATTGTTCAGGAACCTACCCGTGTGCCCGATAATGACGGCCAGTATGCCAGCCTACTAGACCTTTTTCTCACAACTTGCCCTGAACTATGTTCAGTTTCTGTTCTGTCGCCTCTTGGATCTTCCGACCACTCTGTTGTATCAATTAAGATAAAAATGAAATGTAATAAGTCCCCAGACGTACCTCTTCATTGTACAGTATATCGATACACTAAGGCTGACTGGGATAGCTTCCGTACATTTATATCTGATCTACCTCTGCATTCCATGTTTAAAAAGGATGTGTCCTCTATAGTATTAGACCTAACTGAATGGTTAATTGTAGGTATTGACCATTTCATACCCTCTAAAAAGTTTCAGCAAAAACCTAACAGCCAGCCATGGTTCTCTCTAGAATGTGCTGCTGCCATTGCGCACAGAAATCACTTTTTCCACTGCTTCAAACGTAATAGATGTATGGAAACTAAAGCCGTTTTCAGGACTGCCAGCAACCATTGTAAGAAAGTAATAAGGAACGCAAGAGTGTTGTATGCTCAATCTGTTAAGTCCAAAGTAGCTGAGCAGCGGCTTGGTTCCCACCAGTTTTGGCAAATAGCAAACAGAATCCTGAACAGAAGCGTGTGCTCCATCCCAACTATTATCAATGGACCTGATGTAATCTCGTCAGCATCAGACAAAGCCAAACTCTTTGTCAAGAACTTTGCAGCTAATTCTACCCTTTGCGACCAAGACCGCCAACCCCCAATATTTCCTCCTGTATCAGAAAACACGCTATGTGATATACGTATATCTGTACGTGATGTTGCGAAGCTAATCAAAAACCTTGATTCGAGTAAAGCAACTGGCCCTGATGGTATTCCAATTATAGTACTCAAAAAACTTCAACCTGAATTAGCACCCATACTTACAAAACTGTTTAAACGTTGTCTTAAGGAGAATAGTTTCCCATCTCCCTGGAAAATCTCATCAGTATGCCCTGTATTTAAGAATTCAGGTGATCGCTCATCCCCCTCTCAGTACAGGCCAATAAGTCTCCTGTGCGTCATGAGTAAGTTGCTAGAATCTGTGTTAAATACAGAAGTAATCAAACATCTCAACAAAAATAACCTTCTTAGTGACACTCAATATGGTTTCTGTTCTGCTAGATCTACAGCAGATGTCCTTACAGTTATATCGCATAGGATTAGCAAATCTCTCGACGGTGGCAATCTTTCTAGGGCAATTGCTCTTGACATATCTAAAGCCTTTGATAGGGTATGGCATAAAGGTTTACTTCATAAGATCGCTAGCTATGGTATAGCTGGAAAAGTCTTCTCAATTATTAAATCATTTCTTTCTGATAGGTTCATAAGAGTAGTAGTTGAGGGGCAAAAATCAGAAGCTCACAGTATTAATGCCGGTGTCCCTCAGGGATCCATCCTGGGCCCAACTCTTTTCCTGATCTACATTAATGATCTTCCAAATCATATCCTTACATCATTTGTAGACATTTATGCTGACGACACTACCATTTATGGTAGCACATCTAAGACAGTAAATGACCAAGTTCTCTCCAATTCTCTCTCCTCTGATCTTGAGCACGTAGTACAATGGGGAAAGGAGTGGCTGGTTACTTTTAATGCATCTAAAACCAAGCTTCTCTCTTTACATCATCAACATTCTAATCCACATTTGTCATCAATTGAAATGAATGGCTCTCGTCTTCAGGAGGCCTCAAGTTTTGACAAGCTTCTGGGCTTGACCATTACTCCTGATCTTAAATGGAACACGTATATCAAATCTGTTGCCAAGGCCGCTGGAAAAATGGTGGGATCTTTCTATCGATCCAGTAGATATCTCACTGCTGATGCTATTCTCTACCTATATAAGAGCCAGGTACGTCCAAGGATGGAATACTGTTGCCACATCTGGGCAGGAGCTGCTAGAAAGGACTTGTCCTGCCTTGATAGAGTTCAAAATAGACTTCGTAGCCTCGTGGGAGATGTCCTTTTCTCCTCCTTGCAACCTCTATCTTACAGAAGAGATGTTGCGAGTTTGTCTCTGATGTATCGTTATTTTCATGGAAAGTGTTCAACTGAGCTTCAATCTATGGTCCCCCCTCGCCAAACTTTCACAAGAAACACTCGTCTAGCTGTAAACACTATCAATAATTTCCCCCACTCTTTATCTGTGCCTAAACCTAAACGTAGATTCCATGAACAAAGCTTCTTTCTTAGAACTGCACGCCTGTGGAATTGTCTTCCGTTTTCCTGCTTTCCGGTTGACTACAATATGGATGTGTTCAAGTCTAAAGTAAATAAGTTCTTGATGAGCCGTTCCATATAAGTTATTAAATTTACCAAATTTTCATTACTAATGATTACTATATTGACCAATTTCTACTGTACACTCTTTAACCCTTATCCTTGAGTGGCCTCTGGGCCTTGATAATGTGGTGATGCCTTTGTAAAAAAAAAAAAAGAAAAAGAAGAGTAGTGGTTGATGGGCAGAAATCAGAGGCCCACGGTATTAATTCTGGAGTCCCTCAGGGCTCCATCCTAGGCCCAACTCTCTTCTTGATCTACATCAATAATCTCCCAAAACATATACTAAAATCTTTCGTTGACATCTTTGCTGATGACACGACCATCTATGGCAACACATCAAAGGCCGTAAATGATGATGTTCTCTCTGATTTTCTCTCCTCTGATCTTGAGCGCGTGGTACAGTGGGGGAAGAGGTGGCTGGTTACCTTTAATGCATCTAAGACCAAGCTCCTATCTCTACATCATAAACGCTCTGATCCCCATCTGGCATTAATTGAAATGGATGGCTCTCGTCTAAGGAAGGCCCCAGGCTTTGATAAGCTCCTGGGTTTGACCTTTACACCTGATCTTAAATGGAACACATACATCAAGTCTCTGGCCAAGGTTGCTGGGAAAATGGTGGGATCCTTCTACCGCTCCAGAAGATATCTCACTGCTGATGCAATTCTCTATCTATATAAGAGCCAAGTACGTCCAAAGATGGAGTACTGCTGCCACATCTGGGCAGGGACTGCTAAAAACAGCCTATCCTGCCTTGACAGAGTACAAAATAGACCCCGTGGCTTGGTGGGGGATGCCTTTTTCTCTACCCTGCAACCTCTTTCCCACAGAAGAGACATAGCGAACCTGTCATTGTTCTATCATTATTTCCATTCTCTGGTCCCCCCTCGGCAATCTTTTTAAAAAAACACCCGACTAGCTGAAACCACTGTCAATAATTTTCCCCACTCCCTATCTGTGCCTAAATCAAAACGTAGATACCATGAACAAAGCTTCTTTCTTAGAACTGCACGCCTGTGGAACTCTGTTCCGCTTGCCTGTTTCCCTCCCGACTTCAACCTGGATGTCTTCAAGTCCAACACAAACAAATTCCTGATGAACCGCCCCCCCCTAAGTAATGACACCTTACAAATTCTTCAATACTATGGCTACACTATCCCATTGAGTACTGTACACACAATAACCCTTACCATCGAGTGGCCATTGGGCCTTGATAAGTGGTGAACTCCATGTAAAAAAAAAAAAAAAAAAGGCAACTCTTAAACAGTTTTCTAAATAATAATTGGAATGCCATCAGGGCCAGTTGCTTTACTGGAATCAAGGTATTGATATTTATATGTTGCATAGCATGTTGTCTGTTATAGGAGGAAATACAGGGAGTTGATGGCCTTCGTCGCATAGGGTAGAATTAGCTGCAAAGTTCTTGGCAAATAGTTTGGCCTTGTCTGATGCTAACAAGATGACCTCAGGTCCATTGATGATAGTTGGGATAGAACACACGTTTGCTATTTGGGAACCGAGCCGCTACTCAGCTACTTTGGATTTAACGGACTGAGCATATATCTCTCTTGCATGTTTTATTACTCTTTTACAGTAGTTACTGGCAGTCCTGAAAGCAGCTCTAGTCACAGTACATCTATTATGTTGGTTGCTATGGAGAAGGTGATTTCTGTGCGCGATGGCAGCAGCACATTCTGGAGAGAACCATGGTTGGCTGTTAGGTTTTTGTTGGAATTTTTTAGATGGTATGAATCGGTCGATGCCTACAATTTACCATTCGGTCAGGTCTGATACTATAGAGGACACATCTTTTTAAACATGGATTGCAGAGGTAGATCAGATATAAATGTACGGAAGCTATCCTAGTCAGCCATAGAGTATCGATGGAGAGGTATGTCTGAAGACTTATTGCATTTTGTTTTTATCTTAACTGATACAACCGAGTGATCGGAAGATCCCAGAGGAGACAGAACGGAGCATGAACATAGCTCAGGGGAAGTTGTGAGAAAAAGGTCTAGAAGGCCAGTGTACTGACCGGAAATATCGGACACACGGGTGGGTTTCTGAACAATCTGGCTGAGGTCATAGGCAATGGCAAAATCATGACAGAACCTCCCCTCATCATCTGTCTTATTCGAGTGGGTTAGTCACCACAAATATGGATGTTAGCCGAAGGATGAGCAGACATGATGTGGTCAATTTTCTCAGATATGCTCTTAAAGATAGTAACTCCGCTGTTGTGGGAGCGATAGGGAGCAAATATAAATGCAGTGGTGTAAGTAAGTGCAATCCGGAAGCACATATAAGGTAAATTAGGGTCTTCTCTGGAGATATCCCTACCACACGGAAAACCATCTTTAATGTAGGCACATATTCCATGCCCATGGCGATCTTGGGGGTCAGATTTAGATGTTAAATTAGAGTATCCTTTAATTATGAACTCATCTAGGGAAGTGGTCGGCCCTATGCCAGTTTCGCTTTTTGAAATGGCAAGATGTCTACTCATTGAATCAAAACTCACCCAAAACCTTTTTTTTTTTTTTTTACACAGTGATCACCACTTATCAAGGCCCGGAAGCCACTCAGGGATAAGGATTATTGCAAGTACATTACGTTAGTGTGGAGATTTGATGAAGTGTTTACTTAAGGGGGTGGTTCATTAGGAATTTGTTAACATTGGACTTGAAGACATCCAAGTTGTAGTCCGGTGGGAAGCAGGCAGACGGAACAGAGTTCCACAGGCGTGCAGTTCTAAGAAAGAAGCTTTGTTCATGGAATCCGTGTTTTGATTTAGGCACAGATATAGAGTGGGGGAAATTTTTCACAGTGGATTCACCTAGACGGGTATTTTTCGTGAATGATTGGCGAGGGGGGACCAGAGATTGGAGTTCAGATGAGCACCTGCCATGGAAGTAACGATAAAACAAGGATAGGCTTGCAACGTCTCTTCTGTAGGAGAGAGGTTGCAGAGTAGAGAAAAGGGCATCCCCCCCAAGCCACGAAATCTATTTTGTACTCTGTCAAGGCAGGATAGGCTGTTTTTAGCAGCTCCTGCCCAGATATGGCAACATTATTCCATCCTTGGACGTACTTGGCTTTTATATAGATAGAGAATTGCATCAGTAGTGAGATATCTTCTGGAGCGGTAGAAGGATCCCACCATCTTTCCAGCGACCATGGCAATAGACTTGATGTACGTGTTCCATTTCAGATCAGGAGTAAAGGTCAAATCCAGAAGCTTGTCAAAACACGGGGCCTCACCCAGACGAGAGCCATCCATCACAATTGATGCCAGCTGGGGATCAGAGCGTTGATGATGTAAGGATAGGAGTTTGGTTTTGGATGCATTAAAGGTAATCAGCCACATCTTCCCCCACTGAACCACGCGCTCGAGATCAGAGGAGAGAGAATCAGAGAGAACTTTGTCATTTACAACCTTTGATGTGTTGCCGTAGATGGTCGTGTCATCAGCATAGATGTCAATGAATGATTTAAGTATGTGTTTAGGGAGGTCATTGATGTAGATTAAGAAGAGAGTTGGGCCCAGGATTGACCCCTGAGGGACTCCAGCATTTATATTGCAGGCCTCCGATTTTTGTCCATCTACCACTACTCTTATGAGAAATGATTTAATGATTGAGAAAACGTTTCCATTTACACTGTAACTGGAAATCTTGTGAAGTAGACCCTTATGCCATACTTTGTCGAAGGCCTTTGATATGTCAAGAGCAATTGCCCTAGAAAGGAAGCCTTTCTCAAGAGATTCACTAATCCTGTGGGATATAACCGTCAGCACATCTGCGGTAGATCTTGCAGAGCGGAAACCATATTGTGTGTCACTAAGAAGGTTATTCCTGCTGAGGTGGTCTTAACGTATGCACTAATAACTGCTGCATACATTTAACAAAAGATTTTCTAGAACTCGATATGAAGCTTTTCGCAATAGAAAGCCAAATTTAAGCAAAATGCATGCATTTTGTTCAACTTGCTTTGCACTTGTAAGAAAAGCAAATTAAATATCAAAACTGGTCGTAGTATATTGCTTGGGTACAATAAAAATAACCTTCTTTGTATTTTTGCCAGAGAAAAATAGAATAAAAAGAATCTGATGCGTAAAATTCACAGACATGTTTGATTTCAGTGATGAAAATCAATCATATGAGGAAGATGAATGAATATTTCCTCAAATTCATAAAATAACTGACAACAATGAATTCGCCGTTAACGAGGACAAGAGTATTAATAATGATGTCAGCGATGATGCTGATGTTAAAGTCGAAAATTCATCACAACGTTACCTTAAAAGAAGTAACAAGATGACACAATATTTTTGTGGTTGACAATTTG